>NC_080798.1:21033009-21333009 GCF_028018385.1 Neofelis nebulosa | reverse complement strand
GGTCACAACAGCCAGAAACTGGACTTTCTGTTGTCCATAACCCACTGCCCAAATGCCAGGACTTCCTACTAGCCCAGGAAGGCCAAGTACTGCCAAGCTACAGCCTGTTACATGCTGTTTAAATAAAGATTTGCAAGGAAAATAAATGCACGGCAACATTCATTATTGATCATTCTCAAAACTGTCTGGAGAATTCCCCCAGAGGGCTTAAGAAAGAAATTAAACATTGTTTTCCTGAGTTGTTTCCTGCTGTTTTTCCACTTCATTGGTTTTGCTTCCATAATTGTGTGTGTTCATATAGCCACATAATGTTGTAATACGACTGAATTATTTCGTACAACTTTGGGATCATATGTCAACAATTTGGGTGTGAATGCCTAAACATATATTATAATCATCATGATAAGAATATATCCTTAGTGTCTTCTTTACCAGTATCTCTCAGTATCTCTATTTAACTCCTTTTAATCTGACCTAATGATCCATCAAAATCTTCAAATAACTAAATCCAAATCTATTTCCCATTTCTTGTTTTGTTTGACCACTATTGACCACTGCCCCTTCTTTGAAGACCCTTCCCCTTCTGCTTTTCTTACTGCTTCTCTCATCTCACAGGTCTTTGTCACCATTTTCATGAGTTCTAAAAGTCAGACATTTCTAAAAGTTCTAATCAGAATTTTCTTATCTCATTCCTAATACAGTCCTGAGCCTCTTGCCTCCTTTCATGGTTTAAAATATCATCGGCGTATATATCTAGAGTTTAGATCTTTGATGCAAGATTCTAGGTCTTATGTTCCCATGTCCCCAGTTTATTTTTCTAGTGTTATCTCCCTTTACACTCTCACATACTCTATGTTCTAAACCAGCCACTGTACTCATGGCTCAACCAATATTCCAGATGCTTTCTTATATCCATAGTTTTCACTTACTAGTCCTTTTGTCCAAAATGCTTCAACAGATCATATCCAGCAATGTATTTAAAATGGAAAATAATCCGTTATTCATGGAAACTCAGGATGGCTCAACATTAGGAAATACAATGTTAATAAAATTTTAGATATCAAATATGACAAAGGAAACATATTTGAGGAAAAGACATTTGATAAAATTTAACAGTCATTCCTGATTTTTAATGCATAGAATGCTAAAAATAAAATGCTAACTCCTTTAAATGATTAAAAACAAAAACTGTATCTCAAACCAATCATCACCTATTACTCGTAATAGCAAGACATTTGAATCATCCCTTTAAAGGTAAGATCTTTACAAAAATGCCCACTATCACCACCATTATATAACATTTTTTCTATCCAAAGCAATAAGATAAGAAAAAGATAGACAAAATACAAATTTAGTAAAGGAGAAGGAAAAAGGATTATTATGTACATAGATTATGATTGTCTGCCTAGAAAAAAAAATCTGAAAATCTATTATAACCAATAGACTTTAGTTAGATGGCCAAATAATAAAAATTAAGAATGAATCACTTTTCTTCTTTTTTTAATGTTTACTTATTCTTGAGAGATAGAGAAAGACAGAGTGTGAGCAGGGGAGGGGCAGAGAGAGAGGGAGACACAGAATCAGAAGCAGGCTCCAGGCTCTGAGCTGTCAGCACAGAGCCCGACGCGGGGCTTGAACCCACCGAACCATGAGATCATGACCTGAGCCAAAGTCGGACACTTAACGGACTGAGCCACCCAGGCACCCCAAGAATAAATCACTTTTCTAAAGTAAAGCAATGATCAGTTAGAAAATATAACCAGTAGGGGCGCCTACTCTGACTTCAGCTCAGGTCATGATCTCATGGTCCAAGAGTTCAAGCCCTGCATGGGGCTCTATGCTGACAGCTCAGATTCTGTGTCTCCCTCTCTCTCTGCCACTCCCCCACTCACGCTCAGTCTCTGTCTCTGTCTTTCTCTCAATAATAAATAAAAGCATTTTTAAAAATTAACAAAAAAGAAAATATAACCAATTATATACACAAAATGACCAGGATCAGTTACAGTAAAAAGAAAATTTCAGACACTAACATATAAACATATAATTCCCATTTACTCAGATATGAAAATATTCATACTATGATTGCTTTTGTATTTATTTATTTAAATCATTATTACGAATTTTTTTTCAACGTTTTTTATTTATTTTTGGGACAGAGAGAGACAGAGCATGAATGGGGGAGGGGCAGAGAGAGAGGGAGACACAGAATCGGAAACAGGCTCCAGGCTCCGAGCCATCAGCCCAGAGCCTGACGCGGGGCTCGAACTCACGGACCGCGAGATCGTGACCTGGCTGAAGTCGGACGCTTAACCGACTGCGCCACCCAGGCGCCCCACGATTTTTAATTAAAAATGCAGTAAATATTCAAGAAGTTTCACAAGGAAGTTTGCAATAAGAGAGTTTATTCTGATGAGGAAAATTCCAGCTGCCTTAAGTTAGACGAAAAATTTTAAACTAATGAATTATGAACTTTGCAAGGGTGAACTTATGATATATTAATTGTATATTAACAAAAATATAAAAATTAAAAACAGTAATGCCTTCAGAGAAATGATTGCCCATCCTGACACAGGACTATGCCTACCTTTATATGGCATTTGGATGTATCTGTGTAGACATACAGACCCAGACAGGTTACACACATATGAACCAAAGCAACACAGCTTCCAAACTCATTCCTGGAAATCATGAGATCTTCAACTTCCTTACAACTCTCCACGGTGCCCACTTGACAGCTTCTCGTGCATCTTCATAGCCATGTTTCCCTGCCACACTCGCTGAGGGGCAAGGTGCACATTAGCAGCACTAATTTTCGTCCTGGGAGTGCATTATTTATGGCTCGTCCCATTTGCAGACCAGGAAACATGGGCTCTGAGAAGGTTAAGGGATATTTCTAAGTTCATTAAGAATAGCAGTGTCCAGACCCGGGGGCCTCAACCCAGGTCTCTAGATGGCATGCCAGGAGGGGCAGCCCCGGGGCCCAAAGTGGGAGCTCCTGGTTTTCTTCCCACAGTAAAGCCAGCCTGGCAAGTCTCCCTCACACCCTGGGAGCTCCAGGATGTGGCCCCCTCACCTCCCAGGAGCAGTAGTCACCACGGTGGAGGGAACGACCATATTGTACACATTCTTCACCTGCTAGCAGTGTTTACCAAAGATGCCTCAAGGATGAGAATTACCTGGGGATCCACCCCCCTCCTCCAAGTCCCACTGGAGTAGATACTCAAAGCAAGAAGGAGAAATTCCATTTGAAAGACCCTGCCCAGGCACTTCTGACAAGGCAAGTTTGAGAAACTCTTCTTTGCTTCATTTGCTTCCGACAGTCGCACTATTCGCATTATCTCCATGGAATCCATGAGTTCAAAAGCTTACAGAAATCTGTGTAACAGAGAAATTAGCAACATGATTGGGAACACGGACTCAATTTTCAGGGATTATTTGTGGGGAGTGAGGACCTGAGATACACCCTGAGGAGGCCAGTAGTAAGCGACATAAGATTCCGGAAAAATGATCAAACTCATTAGTAAACAGAGACAAGCAAATGTCAACACTGTGACTTGGGGGATGGGGGGCATACTAATTAACAACAATTTGAAACAGTAACTGGCGTTGGTGAGGGCTTAGGAAATGGCTACTTTGAAGGGAGAGAAAAATTCCTAAAACTTTTTTCTGCGAATCAGTCATTTCTCCTCTAGGCGGGTGTCCTTAGGAATAATCCTAAGGTGTGCAGAAGTGAATTTCCAAGTCCGTCTAATGCTACAGTGGTGGCAGCAGCAGAAAGCTACAAGTGATCCGGCTACAAGTGAACCACTGAGTTCGTAGAACACGCTCTGTAACTATTTAAGAAGATGTGGGTCTGTATCCAGGAACTTGAAAAATATACACACATCGTGAAAAGAAGTGAAAAAAGGTGGCAAACAACATTTGCATGGGTCCTTTTTTGTTTTAAATAATAATTACACATATTATATACATTATATATTATATATTATATGTTATATATTATATATTATATATTATACGTATAATATATTATATGTATAATATATTATACGTATAATATATTATATTATATAGTATATATATTATATATTTATTATATTGTATAGTATATAGTATATTATATATATTATATATTATATAATATATAATACATTTTATACATTATATATTTTATTATATGTTTTTGTGCAAACACACACACACCTATATACACATCATTCATGGAAGCAAAGATTTCAGTGATGAATACTACATTACTATTAGCAGTTGTAGTGATTGTCTTTGGGTCTCTTTGCTTTTTTTCTTTCTTTTCTTCTTTCTTTCCTTCTGCTTTTCTTTTTTCTTTTTCTTTGGCTGTCTGTATTCTTTAATGTTTCCAGGATTATTTTTCAATTTATACCATAAATGTATATGTATCATCCGAGCTTCCCAGAACCTTCTGCAGCTCTCGGGAAAGGCCATGCTGACCAGCAGGCAGGCACGAGGAGAAGACAAAGACGCACCGCATCACTGTGAGCGTTGGCCTGGGATGTTCCTGGTCTCCTCTCCAGCTTCTGCTCACAGAGAGGCGAGGCTGGCTCGGGCCCCGACGGTGACGCCTATGACGGCGACAGGGAGGTGTGTGGAGCCGGGCTCAGGCTGTGCCAGCTCTCGCTAATCCTCTGCAGTATGGTTCGCTGCTAATTTGTCATGGCACATATTTGCCTTATGTCTAATTAGCATCAAATTGCAAACTGCTATTTGCTAACAATTTGTTGCATCAATCTGCTTGAAAATCTATAGTTTAGAATTGGATTGCAACTTACCCTGTCTATCAAAATTCTAGTTCACACATACACAAAATAACTTCCCCTTCCCGCCAAAAACGTCGCAATGTTTGTAGTGGCACAAAAGGAGAGCGATGTGGGTTTTTTTCTTTTCCTTTTTTTTTTTTTTTTTCAAAGGAAGAAGGATAACCGTGGGGTGTTTCAATGGGAACGTCCTGGCTTTGGTTTTCCTTGGCCTGGGAAGATAGCTGGATGGTGCTCACACCCAGAGACAGTGCTGGTCCAGACCTCTATTTGAGACTTTTCAGGAAAAGCAAGACATATAAAAAGACCCGAAGCCCAGTCCTCAATCCCAGAAATAGGACCCCCAGGTCAGGTTGCGCGAAGAAAATTCTGAGTTCTCTCAAACCCGTGCCCCCCCCCGTCAGTCCTGCTGAGGGTTGCAGCATCCCCCATCACGTGCACCGGCCCATCCAATGCTAACAGCCACCTGAGGAAGTACGGGTTAATAGTTTCTTCATTTACAAACAGGGAAGTGGAGGCTGAGAAGATAAACATTACCCGTGGAGTAGGCGGCAGAGCAGGACCGAAGTGCCAGCCAGCGACACTGCATGGCCTACTGACCCCCTAAATACCAAAAATAGGTAGTGGGAGAAAGGGTGATGATGATAAATGAAATATGAATGAAAAAATAAGGACAGGAAAGGAAATCATATCTAAGAACTGTATCTCATTAGTTTAGCCTTGTGGAGGCAAGACATCTACTTGGACATTTGGTTGGGAAACATGCCCCATTACAGACTGAGGAGTCAGGCCTTCAGATTCTCCTCGTGGTCTTAAAAGACCCCCGCTGGGCCATCTGGAATGAAGAACACCAATGTCCATACGGGCAGGAGGGAGGATTTCTGGGGAGTCCAAGTGGAGTCAAAAGTGACATTGGGCTCGGGATCTCCTATTCCCTCGTTGCCAGAGGCAGGGAGGTAGAAACTCCCAGCACGGAAAGCTGTCTTTCCACCTCAGGGCACAAGCGAGGTAGTTGGGACCTCCTCAGCCCAGGATGCAATTCACTAAACATGCTCCCTCGGTTAAAAAGCCTTAACCTCACAAGTGACTCAGGGGCAAGAGGCTCTCCTGATGTGTCCCTCCAGTTCTCCTTAGCATCCCTGAACAATGCTTGCTTGGGGGGAAAAACACCACGCTAAACAGCATGGGCATCCCTCGAAACATTAAAAACAGGACCACCGTACAATCCAGAAGTTCCGCTCCCGGGTATATAGCCAAAGGAAGTGAAACCAGGGGACACATTCACTACAGCGGCGTTCACAGTAGCCAAGGTGCAGAGACAGCTTAAGTGTCTGGCAACTGATGGATGGAGAAAGAAGATATGGCATATGCATATACATTCATCCAGTGGAATATTATTCCACCATAAAAAATAAAAAAAATAAAAAAAAACACGGATGGACCTTGAGGCCATTTTGCTCAGTGAGATAAGTCAGACAGGGAAAGACAAATACTATACAATCTCGCTCACAGGTAGAACCTAACCAAGCAGAACACAGAGAAGCAGAAACCGGAGTGTCAGTTGTGAGGGGCCGAGGGGAGGGTGTGGGGATCGGGGAGATGTTGGTCAAAGGGTCCAAACTTCCAGATCTAAGGTTAACAATCCCAGGGAGCTAATCGTGTACAGCATGGTGATTATAGCGAACAATGCTGTATCGTATACGTGATAGTTGTTGAGAGAGTAGCTCTTAAATGTCCTCACCACAGAAAAAGGACCGGTAGTTACGTGATGTGGCGGACGTGTCAGCTGATGGCTGTGGCAGTCATCATGTTGCAATACGTAAACATGTCAGATCGACATGCTCACCCCAAACTTACACAACGTTATCTGCCGTTTCCATTCCGATCAAGCCTCTTGGCTGCTAGTTGAAATAATACTACTAATTATTGTTGTTGTTATTATCTTAGTCAATACCTCTACTTTCGTGGCTTTTCCTTAGAATTTCTTGACAAGATAGTTCTCTCTTTACACCCAAGACTACGGTCAAAAGTAATTCGTTTGATGTGCAGGACTGACGCTCCTTCAATAAAATGCTCACAAAGCCCCTTCCAGATGCCATGACCTATCAAAAGTGCTGGGATGGGAGTAGAGCAAGGTGACCCCAGCCACGGCAGACCAAGAGACGCAGAGGTGCAGGAAAGTGGTTGCTCACAGCAATGAGACAAGTTCCTGGCAAGACAAACTGGAGAACATACATCAGTCTGCATCAGGCAAGCAGAGAAGGCTTCCTGTACAAAAAGAGGCCTGAGTGGAACAGGAAGAGTGGGGGCCAGGACGAGAGGATCCTTTCGTTGCAAGTAACAAAGGTCAGCCCCTGGACCCTGACAAGGTCAAGAGCTACCCCGGAGTTCCCAGGCTCCCTTCTGCCATTTGAGAGCCTCTTCCAACAAGCACAGTCTTAGGATGCCTCCAGAGGAAGTCCTTTTCTACCCTTCCTTGAGAATCGATTTGCCACCATTTCTCCACTGGGCTCATTGAAGGAGCTGGCAAAGGGAAGCAAAATTCTGAGCTGATTCATTCAGACACAGAAGCAAGTTAAGAAGCTTTCTTTCTTCGCATGTGCTCTTGGAATGACTCTTTCACCTAATTAAATGACTGTCCCATGCCAGGATTCAAATAGAAATAATGCTACCAGCTACTGTATAGATGCAAGTTTTTCTATATTGGGACTGGAAGGAGGCTGACACAGAAGTACACTGGGGAAGAAACCAAAAGGTTCCCAGGAAAAACAGTCCCTACACAATCGTCTCTGGGAGGGAGAAGGACACACATGCTAGAGAACTGTGCTCAGGGATTGTGTTCAAACCTACTCAGATAAGCCTTCAAGCACCCATCACTACGCACCCATCACTACGTACAAACACACATACTCAGGATCTGGAAGAAAAGGCAGGGAACTTAGGGTCACTGAGGAGCCAGGGAGGGCAGTCAGACCAAGAGGACAAGTCTGTCCAGAGGCCACAGACAGTAGTGTCCCCAGGATACAGGAGCCACCCTCACTCAGCCTGCCACATAAAGCCCTTGCTTGTTGACACAGCAGAATGGCAGCCTGCCATCCATCAAGCCCAAGATGTGGCACCAGGGAAGGCAAAGCCATTGTGTCCTTTAATGAAAGCCTAAATAATCTCTTAGGATTCAGTTTAAGTCAGATACCCAAACAAAAAGAGCCCCTGAGAAGCCAGTGGTGCAAGTCTTCGGAGTCCCCCACCATCTGTAGAATCTTCCCTCGAGCCCCCACCCCCCCCCAACGGACCCCACTTCCGGGGTGGAGTGTATACACTTCCGGTATCTGTGCATTCTGCTTCCAGGTGAGCAAAACCTCAAGGATGTAGCGGCAATGGGTGTTTTCCTGTCCCTTGTCCTTAGGAGACGTTGTGGCATTAATGGAAGGGACAAGCTCAACCGTAGACATGAAGTGATCCCCTACAGATCCTCCTGCGCCTTAGTCTGTTGGAACCAGCCCAGGATCCGTGCACCCCATGGCGGGCCACTCTCGCATCTCCCTCCGGCCTGTGCAGCACGCTGGTCTTTAACTTTTTCGGTGGCTCAGAGACATCTCTGGAACTTCTACATAGCTCCTGTCAAAATGCCGGGCTGCAAACTCTTAAACTTTATTTTGATGTCTTGCTTTTCGGGAATAATTCCTCTGCACCTAAAATGTTGGCCTATTTACTGCTTGTGCAAAAAGACGACAATAAAATCAATGTTGCTCAATTCCCCAAAGTCCATCAAAGTCTTTTGCAATGTTAATGGATCGGTGGGGCTAAGATGTGTGAGCTCATGCCGGCCTGAGTGGATGCCAGGCTCGAGCAAGGGAACGTTCTTTCTTTTATCGGCCTGCTCACCCCCATCTGCCAAATTCATTCATTCTAAAAAGCTGGCTCAAACCCTGGGGTGAGAGCAGAGGTGGGATGGGGACCGAAGTGCTGAGAGCAGATTGACAAGTCCGTGATATCAGAAGCCTGCGAGCTGGTGGGCACTTACAGGCACTTACAAGGCCCTACAGCCAATGAGTTGTGAACCCAGACCCAGAACCAAATCCTTGGATTCTTGGTCTGAAATTCTATCCACCACTCCACTCTTGGAGAGGAATGATTTTTTTTTTTCTCTTGTGGCATTCCCTCTTAGAACATAGACATGTCTAGAGCAAAGCCACCTCTTCGGCCAGGAGGGCAGGCTCTCCCGTGTCTCCTGGCCATACGGGTTAATAGGGTCCAAGCAAGGCTTCAACGCTCAGAGAAGTTTCAGGGAGGCTCTATGCAAATGTCCATTCTGTGCAGCGTGTGCTGGCAGATTAAAGGTTCTAAGAAGCCTTTTAAGAAGCAGCATGTCTAGAGTGTCCATGAGCAAGGCATTCTGGAGAGGGGACGGGTGTGGAGTATTGGTTGGAGAAGTCACTATAGCAAACACTGCACAACCACTATTTACCAGTGCAATCACTGGGATGGTGTTGGCCATGGGATGACGGAACCCATTGCGGGAAAGCTCTGTGGAACAAAGCCAGCGAGGATAAGGAACAGAAGAGTGGTGTAAACAGACCTCACTGTGTCATCAGAGGCCAGCATGTGGGCCCAGGGCAGCCGAGGGTTGTGGGTGGAACAACGTGGGCTGCATGGAAGCCAGGAGAAGGGACACGGACTGGAGAGAGACACAACACAGGCAATGGCAGAGCAGTCCCCCAGTCTCTCCAGTGTAGGGTCACATCTGGCTCGTGAGGCATCAGGGGACAGTGGAAGGCAGAGGATGGGGCTACAAAAGGCCATTTGAAAGGACCAGCCCCACCCTCGGACTGGTGCCCCAGCCAGTATGAGCCATCCCCTCATGGCCAGTTCTGAGGCATCTCTGTAAATGCAGGGGCCCCGGCTGCCCCTGGCGTGACCGCAGCACTCACTGGGACTTTGTGGGGTGGCCATTGTGTGGCAGGCTCTGTGCAAATGAAGGCATTCTCTCTAGGTACTAACTTCATACACGGAAGCCAATCCCTTGGGAAGGTAGACACGCCTGGGGTCTTGCCGAGGCGACCTTGTGTCTTCCATTTGTTTTCCATGTCAGCAATTTGTTGTCTCTTGTGGCTGCCTGGAGAGAACAAGCTGGTGACTTTCAGAAAGAGCCTCTTCACCAGGCCATGCGCTGACACTCCCCTAACCCACACCCCCAGACCTTTCCCCAGCAGAAATCCACCTGCCACCTTTCTGCTCACTCACCTTGGCCGTGGCGCCTTGCCGAAGCCCTCCCCATAAGTGCAGCAGCATGCTCCCCTGGGAAATGAGATTCCACATCTCAGAAATAACTATTGGACCCCACCTTTTGTTTTCTGCCCCTCGAACAAACGTATAGGGATGCGAAGGTCCCTGAGTGCCGGGGTGTTTAACAATTTTTGAAGGGAAGACTTCACAAAGCCTGCTAAAGTCTCTGGTGATGCCTGCTCCCTAGATTCCTTTCTCTTTTACTCAGAAAAACTCAATTGAATCAGGGAGGCATGATTCCCCGTTAGAGAAATCATTTCTCTTTTCCTCTGGTGGGTGAGATTTGTTTAGGTGTTCACTGATCCTGTACTTGATTAATCACCCCCTGCTGCCTTTTCCCAGTGTACCAGTGGAGCCAGGAAACTCACTGAGCTCCGGAAAGTCATTAGGGTCCTCTAGTCCCACGGCCACGTGGGGGCCCGTTGCACCTTTGGACCAACGCACCACCATTTCCCCTTTGAATTTCTCCAAAGCTCCCTGGTAAGAATGAATCCGGCCCAAATACCTGTTGCAGACTCGTCTGTGGACACGGGGCCCCCCACAACCTTCGTGCTCAGCCCCCCTTGAGCTAATCCCTCCCACCTGCCCCCCTCAAGGGGCATTGGATGAAGGAAACTCTTTGGGGAAAGCACAGAGAGAGCCCACCAGGACCAACAAGAAGAAGCGGGAGCCTCGAGTAAGATGGTGAAAATTGAGTCCAGGACGTTAAGAATGAGAGATGAGATGGAAAAGTAGAAAGAGAAGAGGGAAATGCATATTTAGTGAGGGAGAGAGAGAAGCTTTCCATTGCCCCCGCAGTGGGACCCGGATCTGGGCATCCATCACCAGGTGCCTGATGGAGAAACTCTGTCCCCTTACCTATGACCAGCGGCGATGTTTTTTCAGTGATTCCACAGGAGTCAAAAACCCAACAAAGCGCATCGCGGGCGCTGTAAAGGGAGCATGCTGCTCGTGTCTGTGACCACTGTATGCAAAGCTTGGCATTAGTCACAGCCAGGCCGGCTGTGACAGGCCTGAAGTGAGGGAGATTAATGCGAGGCTGGGGCACTTTATTATTGTCATTCTGTTCTTTCAGACTCTGCCTCTGACTTTCAATTTTGCTCTAGAATTAATTGTCTGCTCCCTGCAGTATGACTGATGGAGAAGGATACGCGTAGCCCAGGCACCTGGCTCTGGCCTTGACAGTCTAAGGCCTGGTGTGGGATGTATTGTATGCGGTCAGAGCAGGGGACAGACAGGCATCTCTCAAAGAATCGGCCCACACCACACCTACCTTCAATCCGACGTGACCGAAGGCCATCCTCTGCTAAGAATGATCTTTGCTCGTAGAGTCCCTAAAACCATGCCCATACTCCCATTAAAGACTCGCCCTGGAGCCCAGAGCTCAGTTGGTTGGTGGAGTCCTTCCCAGACCTTCAGTTCTCCGACTTTCTTCCTTTCTCTGGTTCTGGGCAGTAAATTAGGAGCGCGGCCGCCCAGGTGCCAGCCTTCCCAGATGTAACCGTTTTTGTGAGCATGTTACATATAGCAACTCCGACAAGGGGAAGGCAATGTGGGTGCCATTTTCTAGTTAAGTATTCACCTCCTTTCTCATTACCCACCCTGCCTCAGCTTCCCTCGTCTCAAAAATAAATCATTTCTGTATTTTTCTTAAGCATTTCAATTGAAAAGATCCTCTTAATATAAAATCCTGAAAGAAGTCTCCAGCAAAGCCATGTTCTCTGCTTTCGAAGGATCTGAGAGTCCCAGACGTGCTTGTTGAATGGGGAAATGAAGGGATGAACTTGTGCAAAGATAAATAAGTGGTCATTCTAAACAGAATGAAACAGAGAGAGGCGTGTTTTGTTTGTCTAAATAAATAAAAATCCTTCCTAGTCATTCTGCAAGCCAAGTTCAGGGGGCTAGCCATTGTTCCAGGCCAGCAAGCCTCATTCTCACTGCAGATGTGTTCATGAAAACTTGGGCATAATGCTTTCTTTTATGTGAATGGAACCCCATTTTCGGTGTTGATGGACCTTACAGGGAGGAAGGAAAGTGTTTGTGGAATATAGTTACAACGTCGACTTCCCTCCTCTGGGCTGGGTGCGTGCGGTTCAGACGGATTCTCCACCTGAGGTTTAGATGCGACTGTTTCGACGCGTGAAACGCACGGGTTTTCCTGGCCCTCCCCAAAGAAAGTTTTATTGAAGGAACACCTTGCATTTCCATGGCGCCTCTTCCTCTAAACTGGATCAGACTGACCCCTGAGAGGGGGAAAACCCAGCCAGGAAGGGAAAGGCAAGTGTTGATGCGCTGAGAACCGTTTTAAAGCCTGGTTTTCTGTAGAACCTTCAGGAGTTCCTTCTAAATACGCTGCCTGACTGTAACCTGCAATAAATTATTACAGCTTTAACTCATCCGGTACTTTCATACGATTACGGTATTATGTTAAAGGGTACAGAAATATATAATATGCTCAACTGTCTCCACAGTTGATACCAGAGGGAAAATTACCACCACTCAGTGAAGAAGATCCAACCTCATTACATTAATGATTTATCACAATGGGAAAATGTGAAAAGTAACTAGTTGCTTTTATGAAAAGAGGCAGCTTTTCCCACTGGCAACTCCTGCAGGCTCTCGCGCAAGAAGGATTTAGAAGGAGCTCCGGCCGGCCACACCGTCCCACCCCCTTCCCAAGCTCCCTCTGCAACCTTAAGGAGAAGGTGCGCAGGCAAACGTTGGAATATCCTTCAAACTTGACATTAAGTATTCAAATGTTACTTAAGCAAAGTGTGAGCAATTAAATTAATCAATCTTCCCAGCCATGTACAGAACAGATGTTCAATAAATCCTCTTTGCTTACAGTGAGGGGGGGGGAGAGTCCACTTTTAGCTGTCCTTCAGAGTTGACACTGTTCAGGCGTCCTCTGCCAGCCTCCTGGGCCACCGTCGGGCACTTCTGCTGTGCTTTCCTTTATTATAAATAACAAGAGCCCACCTGGCCTACCTGTGCTACCTGGGAGCCTCAAGTTTAATGATCCTTCCGACGCAAGGCTCCACTCTCTCCTGATCCCGGGTAATGGGCCTGATGGGGAAGGCGACAGAGTGACGGCTGGCAGTGACGGATGACTTCTGGCCCACGTGTGCTGCTGACAAGCGGTGAATATGGGCCAGTGTTGCAGAAAGGTCAGGATCAAAGTACTCGCTTGACTTTCAAAGTTTCTCCGGAAGAAAACAGGCAAACAAGCCAAAACCACCGAGACCTCCAACGAGGGTGCAAACTCCAGCTTTGCTCCAGGAGGCCCGGCTCGGCCTCAGTGCTAGAAAGACGAGCAGCTTCAACCGGAAGCTGGGGAGCCGATGAGAATAGGGAGCCAGGCACTAGGGAGCTGGAGCCTTGTCTCCTGGGCATGAATGGTTCCCGGTGAGTAACCTCACTCCTGGGCTTCTGGGGGACATAAAGGGTAGCCGCTCAGTAAGTCATTCTCCGCACCGCCCCCCTCCCTCCCCCCCCCAGCCGCCAGGTGATCATCCTGGGTCTGCGTGTCACCCTATCACATCACCCAGACCCGAGGCGGTCCTCTTGCCCTCTGCCCCGCGGCACAGGGAGCTGGCCTGGGGTTTAACAGAGTTCGATCCACCAATGTGCCAGCTCGCGAAAGACAGCGAGACCCGACCCGGCCGCTGTGGCTTCTCCAACGAAATCTGCTGCGCTATAGGGGCGGATGGGGAGGCACTCGGCCCCAGTCCCACAGTGCCACCCCCCAGACTAGGACGCGCCCAGCCCGAAGCCTCTGGCCACCACCCGCTGCAGCCCACAAGGCCACTGACATTCAGAAGTGGCGGTTACAACGCCTGCCCTCCAGATATATAACTTCAACCTTTTGAAGGCTGCCTTTCCATATATGGACTTTATCCACATTTTAATGAGGCTTTAAAATCTCCAAGATTAAGCTGGTATTTTATGTAGAACTGCCTGCTTTTTATGATATCCTGACATGTTGTACAACATTTGGCGACTATATTGATCCTTATAAATTCAGCATCTATATATATTCATGAAAAGTACCTTTTCTCCCCATTCGGGCCACGAGATGATCCAGACACACATTTCCCCGAATGGAAACGATAAAAGTGCAATTGTCATGGTTTTGAGCGTACACAATGTTTCAGTGTTTTCAAATTAAGCCCCTTTTACCATCTGCTTGCAAAGTCCTCGGTGAGGAAATGACAGCGCCTTTCCAGGTATCTGATGGTGTAAGTGCCCCTGTTTCTCCTTCAGGTGAGCCTGTTATAAATCCTGAGGGGCCCAGCGAGGGCTTCCTCCCGCGTGGGACATTATACATCTTTATGCCCTCATGTTTGCCCGACCACAGAGACCAGCCTCCCCGTGTTTCTTTGTGCCATTTCATGCTTTTAATCTGAAACAAATGATTGCGGCGGGGGGGGAGGAGAAAAAGCATTATCACCTTGGCGAAGCATCAGGAGTCTAAAAAAAAAAAAAAAGGAGAAGAAGAAGAAGAAGAAGAAAGGGTCTATGGGCAAATTCATCTTCAGCTGCTACAATCAATCTCTCACCTAAAGAAATACACAATAACTAGGCGGGAAAGAGCCAAGATTTATGACTTAGAAACATCTACACTGACCAGCATATACCTAGTCTTCTTGGCTCCCTCCCTACCCGAATGGCTCTCTCTAACAGTTACAATGATAAACTGTCTCTCCCTACTGTTTTACAAGTACATTAGCTTTATTTAATGAGATCTCAGAGTAATTTAACAGATGTATATAGGACATAAGACTAGGAAAACTCTTGCCACTTCGATACTTTTGCCAAGGTATTCTAGGACGGCCGATCTGAGGTGTAGCTTTATGTTCTTTGAAAAAGTATTATTCAAATTTTCGGGAGGCTTTTAAAAATGATTTTAATAGAAATATTATATTATAATCAACGAGGAAAGAGCCACTTGCAAATTCACTTGCATTCAGCCCATCAAAAGCCAGGATAAATGGGCTTTCAGAAATCACGGGGACTCACTTACATATTGAATAGTCATGCAGAATGTCAGTGTCAGAAATTAATAAATTTGTAAAAAGTCTTCCATTCACCCACCTCCCAGAAGGAGTAGGGAGATACCCGGGTGTGGGGGAAGGGAGAGAGGGCAGGCAAAGGGAGGAGAGAAAATTTTTAAGTAAGTGAAAGGAGGAAGTCACAAGAAATTACCTGATTGTGCTTAAAATACAATTAAAGGAGGGGCGCCTGGGTGGCTCAGTCGGTTGAGCAACCGACTTCGGCTCAGGTCGTGATCTCACGGTTTGTGAGTTCAAGCCCCGCGTCGGGCTCTGTGCTGACTGCTCAGAGCCTGGAGCCTCTTCTGGATTCTGTGTCTCCCTCTCTCTCTGCCCCTCCCCTACTTGTGCTCCGTCTCTGTCTCTCAAACATCAATAAACATTAAAAAAATTTTAAAAATACTGTCAATTAATAAGTGAGAAGAAGGGGTGCCTGGGTGGCTCAGTTAAGCACTGACTTCAGCTCAGGTCATGATCTCACAGTTCGTGAGTTCGAGCCCCGCGTCAGGCTCTGTGGTGACAGCTCAGAGCCTGGAACCTCTTTGGATTCTGTGTCTCCCTCTCTCTCTGCCCCTCCCCCACTCTCACTCTGTCTCTCTCTGTCTCTCAAAAATGAATAAACATTAAAAAAATTTTTTTTAAGTAAGTGAGAAGAGGAAGTCACAAGAAACTACCTGATTGTGCTTAAAATACAATTAAAGGAGGGGGACTTTTTTTCCGCTTCATTGTTCCAAAAGCACAGGGATCACGCTCTCACACACCAGGTTGTGACATTCTGAACCAAACCCCCCTGAGACAAAATCCACACAGCACAGCACCACATATTCAATCTCAGCTTCAAAGTGGAATATTAGGTTTGCTCAAAGATTATTTAAAAAAAAAAATACACCGAGGAAACAAAACAGAACCAAAAACAAACCAAAAAAAAAAAAAAAAAAAAAAAAAAAGGGCAACCCAAAATTTCACTTAGTGGTGACACTAATCTAAATCTGTTTGTGACATTAATAAAAAATCATCTTAAAAAAAAAAAGATGGGGCGCCTGGGTGGCTCAGTCAGTTGGGTGTCTGACTTCAGCTCAGGTCATGATCTCACAGTTCGTGGGTTCGAACCCCACGTCGGGCTCTGTGCTGACAGCTCGGAGCCTACAGTCTGCTTTGGACTCTGTGTCTTCCTCTCTCTCTGCCCCTCCCCCACTCATGCTCTGTCTCTCTGTCTCTCAAGAATGAAGAAACATTAAAAAAAAATTTTTTTTTAAAGAAAAGAAAAGGTCATCTTATCAAACTCCTTGCTGCCCTTTGTTGAAACATTTTATTTTTTTTTAATCCTTTAAATTATTTGTAACAGTCTCCAGTTGATATTTACAATTCTGCAAAAGTGTTTCATACTCCCCTCCTTGGAGGTTGGTCCGGTCCCTCATAGACGGAGTCCCTCGTGAGCACTTTTACGTGAATGCACAAAACGTGACAGTGGGCGGGTGTGTATTAGAGCGTGGGCTCCATGCCTCTCAGCTCAAGGTAAACCTATTTAGTGGCATTCTACATAATATATAATATTTTATACAGTGCTAATGGCTCCTGATGAATAATTTAGGACACCCAATATGGCCTTTTTAAAATAGAGCATCCACAGTAAGCATGACAATTCAGCCAAATGAAAGGTTACAGAACTTCATGGTCACCACGCAAAATGGCCACAAGAAATCACCAGCTCACTTTGGGGTGCGGGTCTTGGAAAGGACTGGGAAGAGGGAGAGACGGAGGGACAGGTTGAGGGGGCAGAGCCACCAGTCGGGGCCAGAACAAATCTGTGGCATGAAATTTCATTTCTTGAGAGCTATACATCAAGCTGTATTTGTTTAATGAGGTTGGCACCAGAAAGATGTATAGAACATGTCAGACACCCAGTACCAATGCGTAGTGAGGGAAAGATAACATCTCAGGCTCTGACCACTCACTTCGTCTTGCAGCCAGCTTCTCTATCTGGTGGTTCTTTGGGGGATAATAAATGAGAGGGCAGAAGGAACAAGGAGCCAAATAATGAAAAACACACACAAAAAAGAAAAATTATAACGTTGGAGAGCAAAGTGGAGCCAGATTTACTGACCTCCCAACTACATAATCAAGAGAAAGTTATCACTGAAGAAACTTTTACTAAGCGGTATGATCTTAAATAACAAGGAGCCCTGTGAAATTTACAGCACTTTTAAGATATGCAAATTGCATGCAAGGTATAGACATAAGGGTAATTAATTGTAAATCTAAGAATAATGTTTCTTTGTCAGGCTGTCTCCGTGTTGTGGAATACATTCTAATGTGCCTTAACTTGGAATATTTTTTAGAGGCTGGTCTAATTATAAGATGTTCAGAATTTCAAAATACTACTTATTCTTATCATTTAATTTAGCTTCTGTAACGTTTAACAACAGAATTTACTGATTGCACGAAAATATTGTAACCTTTTACCATTAAAATCCTTGTTTCCAAGTCCAGATAGTCGGGATCCGTGGGTAGAGAGGGCGTTACCTGCAGAACCACCTTCCCCAGATCCGGACTAGGCGTCGGGCGTGGCCGAACCGAGCCATCAACCGGTTACTTTGTGTGTCTCTTCATGTGGCTCGTGCTTCTGGCCTTTGTAGTGATTTCTTGATGATGCTGGGAACGATAGCACTGATGTGTAAGCTTCGTGTTTGGCTCTCTCCTTCCACATGCTGGTGAAAACCTCGCACATCTTTTTCATGAACATGGTGGGCAGATTCTGTATAGAGCAGGTCCCCCCTCATCCGCAGGGGAGGTGTTCCCAGACCCCCCAGGGAATGCCTGCAATCACAGACAGTACTAATATATTATGTTTTTCCCCCTCTCCTTACATATCTACGATAAAGTTCAATTTAGATTTCAGGCACAATAAGAGATTAACAACAGTAATAATAAAATAGAACAAGTATAACCATGTGCGGTAATAAAAGTTACCTGAATGTGCTGTCTGTTTCTCTCTCTCTCTCTCTCGAAATATCTTCTTGTACTGTGCTCACCCTTCTTGTGATGACGTGACATCGTGAAATGCCTATGAGCCGAGACGAAGTGAGGTGAGTGACGTAGGTGTCGTGACGTCGCTTTAGCCACCCCGACCTTGTGAGGACACTTCAGAGGGAGGATCATCTGCTTCCAGACCTCAGTTGAGTGCAGGGGACTGACGCCACAGAGTGAAACCACGGACACGGGCAACTGCTGTATAAGGGATCCCTAGAAACTGAAGGGCAAAGATGGGGGAGAAGTTTTCGGATCAAGGGTATCTGACACTTGGCTCTTACCAAGAAAGCTCTTCGTCAAGATGCCCTTGGAGAGAGCCAGGGAGAAGGGGTTGGGGGGTGGGGGGGAAGCGACAGCAAGGCGAGCAGGAGTGAGGGTCTGAGGGAGAGCAGCCCGGTCCTCTGTCCACCCCCAAGTGTCCTGCTCCAAGAAGCAACTACTGAGGGGATCAGTAGCATCTTTCCTCTGGGGTTGAAAACAACAAACTCTCTGAAATCCCATCTCATGTCCCTCAGAAAATGTCTGACCAAGAATGGCCCAGGCGACTGCAGAAGGTCTGGATGGTGGTAATGCAGGTGTGGGACTGGCCCAAGGAAGGCACTGTGAAAGGTAAAACCCCGCTCTTGGTCTCAAAACAGGAGCCCAGGTGACCCAGGTTGGCATTCTTTCTCCTGCTCAGCTCTGGGCTGGGAGTATGTCTTGCTGTGATGACACTGCTCGCTCCTGCCTCTCCTCCTGGTTCGCTGGCTGCTCTTCCCTCCTGCCTTCTCTGGCTTCTTGTCTGTTCAACCTCGAAGCAGGGAAAGAAAGAAGGAAAGAAGAAGGAAAGAAAGAAAGAAAGAAAGAAAGAAAGAAAGAAAGAAAGAAAGAAAAGAAAAGAAAAGAAAAGAAAAGAAAAGAAAAGAAAAGAAAAGAAAGAAAAAGAAAGAGGAAGGGAGGCAGGGAGGAAGGAAGGAAAGAAGAAAGAAAGAAAGAAAGAAAGAAAGAAAGAAAGAAAGAAAGAAAGAAAAGAAAGAAAGAAAGAAAGAAAGAAAGAAAGAAAGAAAGAGGGGAGGGAAGGGGAGGGGAGGAAAGGAGAGGAGAGGAGAGAGGAAGAGGAAGCAAGCTGATGCTCTTCAAGGCTCTGTCCTTTCCCTTTCCTCTACCCTCACACCGTGGGATTCCGTCCAGTCCCAAAACATAACACAACAGCCTTGCACTGGGGACTCCTGAATTGAAATCTCCAGCCCAGACTTTCCAGACATATTACAGCTTCAATGTCTCCTCTTGATGATCAGGGAGCATTTCTAAACAACTGTGTCCCTGTCAGAGCACCCCCCCCCCAACCTGGAACGCTCTGTCCCCACCCAGATCATTCCCAGGCCTTGGGTCATGGCTCAGATGTCGGTTTTCTCTAATCACCTGTCACACGGGTGGTGGGTGCCTCCCTCGTTCCTCTGCCTCCTATTCCCTTACTCCTGAGAAACACACACAATTTATGTTCATTTCAATCCGTTATTTTCTGTTGTCTGTGTGACCCACTAAGAGAAGCTGGGCAGGGCAGGCTTGGGGGAGGACAGAGGACCTCTCTGCCACGCCGCCGTTCAGCCTGCTGCCCATGGCCTTGTGCCCACCAAGAGAGTGGGTTCTCAATGCTAACTGGTGAACAAAGTCATTTGGTTACCGGCTCGAACGCTGGTGTGGTCCGTGCCTCCTCCAGAGGCCCCACGACAGCCATGCAGCAGACCCCACGTCACTGTGTGCAGACGGAGTATTCACACACCTCACGCTCATCTCTGGGCACCTCGGCTGAGCAATGAGATGGGCCAGAGAAGAAATGTGAGAACAGCAAGGACTTTGGAAAGGAAGCCATCCAAGGCTTGGGTTTAAGGGACTACGAAGATGGAGCCTGGAGGAGAAAAATGGAAGAATGGCATGTTTTGAGCGATTATTTGAGAGAGAGTCTGGAGGGAGGGGGATTTCTACTGCTCCGTACAACCTCAGAGAGCGCACTTAGGCAGGCTGGGTGAGTACAGAAGCAGGAGGGCAGAAGGAGCCAGGAGGACCTCAGAGCAAAACAGCCATGGGCCGAATCCTGGCCCCACCACTGGCTCCCTGGTGGGATGTGGGCCAATTATTCCATTTTGCTGTGACTCCGCCCAATGCCTTGTTGAAAGCATTTAGTGAAATGTTTGCAAAGCACCTAGGTTTCGGATGTTAAGGAGAAAATAAACACCCCCCCATGCCTTATATTTGTGGGAAACGGAGTCCGTTGAGATTAATTGCAGCATATCTTGATTCTTAATTCCTCAACAGCTCACGCCGTAACTCTAGGCTCTGACAAAGTTGAACGGTTCCTTGCCTCACTCCCTCAAATATGTTTGGGATTCGCCAAGGGGCTATCGGCCTTATCCTGAAGAATCGTCAGCCTGCCGCTATGGGCCGCCGTCACTTTGAGGCCCCTTGGCCCCAGCCACTCATCCCACTGACTGAAGTTCTCAGCGTTCATGCTGTAGGAACAGCTCTTGTAAGGCCAGAGATCAAAGTTTCCTAACCCTAAAACACCATTAAGAAAATTAAAGGCGAAGGTGACCTGGGTGGCTCAGTCAGTTAAGCGTCCAGCTCGGTTTCAGCCCAGGTCATGCTCTCGGGGTTCACAGGATCCAGCCCTGTTGACTTTGTGGAGTCTGCTTGGGATTCTCCCTCTCTCTCCCTCTCTGCCCCCCCCCCCCGTGCTGTCTCTCTCACTCTCTCTCTCAAAATGAATAAATAGCCTTTAAAAAAAAAAAGACTGCCTTTAAAAAGGAAAAAAAGATAATTAACGGCAAGGCCAAGCCTTGGGGAAGATAAGCACAGTACATATATCCGACAAAGCACTTGAGTGCATAATATGTAAAGAATTCTGACAAATCAATAATAATTTTTTAAAAATCCAAGGATCTAAGGTACAAATTGAGCAAAAGACTTGGATGGATACTTCACACACACAAAAAATATATACAGAAATAGACCATACACACATGAAATATGGTCATCATTGGCCAACAGGGGAATGCAATACGAAACCACATCCATACCTAGTGTAATGGCTGTGACTGAAGAGACCACCAACCCCAAATGTGAACTAGGATGCAGAGCAGTTAGAAGCCTCACACCTTGCTCGTGGCGTAAAATGGAACCACCACATTGGAAAATTGCCACAAAGTTAAGCACACAGAATTTGACAAGGAAAATTCCACCCCTCGTTTTTTATTTTTTTTAAACAGTATTTACGGGGGGCACCTGGGTGGCTCAGTCGGTTAAGCACCCGACTCTTGATCTCAGCTCAGGCCATGATCTCAAGGTTCGTGAGGTCAAGCCCCACATCGGGCTTTGCACTGGCGATCCCAAGCCTGCTTGGGGTTCTCTCTCTCCCTCTCTCTCTCTCTGTCCCTCCCCCGCTCACTCTCTCTCTCTGTCTCTTTCAAAATAAATAAATAAACGCTACATAAATAAATAAATAAATAAATAAATAAATGTTTGCAAAAAGACATATACACAAATATTCACCGCAGCATTAATACCATTATAGCCCCAAGCTGGAAACAACTCCGTGCCCACCGACTGACGAATGAAAACATGTGTTCTTTTATAGCGATACAATGAGATACTATTCAGAAATCATAAGAGAAAAATGTAACTACTGGTAATCTTCAGCAATGGAAGAATCTCAAAAATATGTTGGGCCAACCTCAAAAGGATGCTTCCCGTTCCCTTTACATGAAGTCGCAAAGCAGGCAAAAGTCAGCCACCATGATACACGTCGTGCCAGCGGGCACTGCGGTATGAGGATTCACTTAGGGGCCGAAAGGGCCTTTCTAGGGGGAAGTGGGCTGAATCTAGAAGGGATGGGGTGGCTGCGTGAATGTGCACCCTGGTCAAAAACTCACCGAATTGTGCCCTTAAAATCTGTGCATTTTACTGTACGTAAATTTATTTTAACAAAGTTGATGGTAAGTGGAGGGAAAGCTAACAAAATGCCCCTCCACACCTTAGATCGCGCGCAGTTTGGGAAGGAGGTTCCCATGGCATGCTGGGAACCAAAGTATTGGGAGCTAGTGAAGGATCTCTTTAAGATCCAGTCTGCGGCCCCCTTGTCCCCTGGGTACACCCAGGTCCCCAAGTAGTCAGGTGTACTTCAGTCCTGTTACTCAAGTCCCAAGAAGATTCGTTCATGCAAACAGAAAGCAGACCGAGAGGCATCCTGCAGACGGGTCCCCAAGGCAGCAACCTGGGCTGACTGGAAGGTGCACCCCTCCCTCGGTGCTGATTCCTCCACATCTTCCGCTCTGTGGGGAGGGCAGGACTCGGCACCTGTGACCTTGTCACTTCATGGCCAGTGGGGAGGGGCGGGCTGGATATCTCAGCGCATCCCTAAAATGTGCCTTCAGAATAAAGCAGCCATTCTGGTCCCTACCATAGGACGTGCCTTGGGGGAGCCAAAGAGACCAAGAAGCTATATCTCCCACAGTCCGGGGTCCGTGATAGCTTCCTGCACGATAGCAGCAGCACCCACAGAGGCTAAGGGCACTGGTTCAGAGGTCAGACACACCTGGGTGCCAGTCTTAGCTCCACCCCCTGGTTAGCCCTGTGCCCTTGAGCAAGTTTCTTGACCTCTGTGTGCCTCGGCTAACTTATCTCCATAATGGGAAGAGTCGACGTGCCTGCCTCTCAAGGTTGTTTACAAGTGGATGAAGTAGTGGACATAAGGGGCTTCCAACTTCACAAACTAACATGTCCGGCACGACCCAGGGAAGTTAGCTGTCATTACCATGCCATGGAAACCAGGACAGAGAAGCCAGAGATTCAGAGGGAGGGAGAAGCGTAGTAAGAAAGAGAAGGGATCGACCACAGAAAATGACAAAGTTGAGGGTGAAATAAAAGTGTGAGGGAAAGAGGTGGACACAGAAGAAGAATGAACCCGAACTACACTTCTCTGCCTACGGCTTGCCCGAGCGTTGCCCACAGCCCGCTGAGCATAATTTGGACTTGGTTATTTAAAGGGCTCTGGGATAATACAGTGGGAAGACAGGTCTGCACTGTAACTCACACAATTTATCACACAGGGAAGAGCCACTAATCTTTTTAGGAAACAAGGTATTCACAGTTATTTAAGGCTAATATTTATGCATCGCCACACATTGTGAGCACAACCCAATCTCCGTCCTCACGCGGCCAAGATCTGGGAAGGTCTTTAGCGGCAATGTTCCATATTTTAAGCCCCTTAGAGAAGTCTTGCCTGGTAGTCTGAACCAGCTCTGTTATTAACTGCATCCACACACCAGATATATTCACACACACCGCTAATTAAAAGAGCAGATTTTCCCGAGGTGGGCGAATGCCAAGTGTAGTTGGGCGGACAGTCTTGCGTGAATTTCTCACAGGCCAAAGTCTTGGTGTTGCTTTGCAAAGTGTAATCAATTATTCAAACTCAGAACCTTCTAGACATGCATAAATATAGTCCTGGCACAGTCTGGCTGGTCTGCTTCAAAAATCTATACCTTATAAGGTGCTGGGAAGAAAAATGTGGGTGCAGCAATGAGTGACCACCAGCACTAATTAGAAAGACTCCCAGCCTCTGCCCATCCCAATAAGGACCTGACTTTATCCACCCTGGGCCAGGAGAGCAGCTCTAGACTAGCAGGTACGCTTTTCCGTGTGGTCAGCTTCCAGTCACTGCCGACGCTGCCTCCACACCCCCTTGGAAGTCCCCCTTCCTTGACTCTCTTCTCTTTCCCACCCCTCTTCCTGAGAGGCTCAGATCACCCAACCCTCACTGGGTCGTGCTAACTCTCTCTACATGACATCAGCATATCCCACAAGGCAACACTGGAGTCTGGACTACTCATCTTTCTCAACCCTGGGTCCTCAGGATGGAATCTCCTCTGGACATCAAGGTTTCTCTCTGGTCCGTGTTCCTCTTCCGTCATTGAGGCATCTCAATGTCGTGTTATTCCCAAAGACCTTGTCTCCATGGGGCTAAGGAGACAGATGGAAGAAAGCAGGGGACCGGTTTGTGGCAGAACAGAGAGGGCTGAGGGAACAGACAGACATGCCCTTCGTGTCTACCCAAGACCAGGATTTCTATGGAAAGACAAACCCGGAGTGTGGCTGCACTCCTGCTGGCTTCTGGAAAGAAGTTATCTCTTTATGGTTAGGGATGTCAGGAGGACAAGGTGAGCTGCCAGCCCTCTCTAGATGGAATCAGGGATGCCTGCCTGGCTCCCCATGCCCAGTGTTCAGTGGGTCCCTCCTCTAAGTGCCCCCAGCATCCCCCCCGCATCCTCCTTCACGTGCCCCTGGGGCTCCGCCACCTGGATTTCTACTCATCTGTTCTATAGTTTCTTCCTGGAAGCATCTAGAGGGCCAGGCCCTCCTCAGAGTTACCCTCACACCATATGCCACATGGAAAGGTCAGGAAGGCGCTTGCTAATGAATTCAGGTAGGAGGCAGGGAGGAGGCTACACCAATTGTTCCCAAGCCTGGCTAGATATTATGATCACCTGCAGAGGTCTACACGAAACAAGCCAGGTTTTCTGGATCGGCATCTGCTGCAGACGGGGTCCCCGAGAAAACAGGGGAACCACGATGAACTTTAGTGACCAGGAGGTGTGTCAGGGACGGTGCCTGGGAATCAGCACCTGGGGCAGGGGGAGATCGGAACAGGAGAGGCCACTAGGAGAAGCAGATGGGTAGTACGGGCCAGCGATGGCCATGGCTGCCTCCTTGAAGAGCTCCCCAGCTAGAATGGCGCTTCAGAGGCATCCCAACTTGGCCGGGTCTTTCC
The DNA here is from genome assembly GCF_028018385.1 of Neofelis nebulosa. Taxonomy (NCBI): domain Eukaryota; kingdom Metazoa; phylum Chordata; class Mammalia; order Carnivora; family Felidae; genus Neofelis; species Neofelis nebulosa. The sequence continues at coordinate 21,308,047 of NC_080798.1, read as the reverse complement.
AGCCCTGAATCAGTCAAGCCCTGATCACTGGATGCCGGCCACCCCCAAAGTGACATGACCTTGGTTAAACCGCCGGTCTGCAGCTGAGGCAATCCCCAAAGGAGGTGACAGCGTAAGGCCAGCTGCCAGAGACCCCCCCAGGAAGAGAAGCAAGCCATTCTTCCATTGTAGGGGGATGTGAGGAACACATCCCAGTAGCCAACATAACCCACCCTCTGCTGGCACAGTGACTCTTTTCCGCCTGTTGGCCCTTTGGCACAAGGAACCCAAAGTGTTCAGGCAGCACTTATGGCTTATTATTGCACCGTCTTTTGGCAGAAGTCTTTCCTCTTTCGCGCCTCTAAACCTGCAGAACCCAGAGATGTGGGGACAAGGAGCCCGTGGTCCCCAAATGGGTTAATGGGACTGATGGTAGTCAGGACACTCTTGCTTCTACCCCATGGTTCCCGGGCCCGTGGATTTTGTTTGTATCTAGCAGGTACGTATAATCATGTATGGGGACAAAGCATCAAAGAAACATCTTTAAATCAAAGTATATTTTGCATCCTGGAGGATGGTCGATGATGGGTCATAAATTATCACCTCTGTGCTGGTGACTTAACTGGGCCTTTTAGAAGCCATTTCAACACTATTAGGCTAGCAACTTCTGGATGGTGGTATAGCATACGACATGACCAGTGGATCCCACCAGCATGGGTCCAGTCCCATACTTCCTTTGCTATAGAGTGGGTCTCCTAGCCCAATGTGATATTATATGTGGTCCTATTCCAGTGGATGGAGCATTCTATAAGCCCTCAGTAGCTGAGGCTGAGGCTCTGTCGACAGTAAGGACAAACCCACACTTGGAATATGAACCTATTCTTCCCTGAATGAATCGATCGTCCTCTTAGAGGGGAAGAGCCCCCACATAATCAACTTGGCAACAAGTACCCAGGTGGTGTTCTTGAAGGCCAGTGCCATATCAGGGACACAGCCTTCATCCCTGTTGCTGGCATGTTGGACATTCGATGGCAGCAGTAGCTACATCAGCCTTGGTAAGTGGGAGCCCATGCTGTTGAGCCCATGCATGACCACCGTCCCTGCCACGAGGGCTCTTTTGCTCATGTTCTATCAGGCCAGTCTTCGGGTGGTTGATGACAGAGGTGGCTAACACCAGCTGATTGAGTTGGTTTGTCTACATGATCACCAAGCACCTCTATTATGATGAAAGCTTTCCCTTGGGCGTTAGCATACAATCCCAAGATGTTCGTACTTTATGCCTACTCCAATAGGACCATCTACAACTCCATACTGTACTTCCCATTTGCAGTCATCCACTCTTGCTACTTCTAGGCCCCGACAAGCCAACCAAACCATTCACCATTCAGCCCATGAGACCATATATATTCCAAGCTTGGCCAACATCTCCACACACAGTAAATGACCAGCATTGCCTGAAGCTCTTCCTTTTAGATGTTCCCTCATCACCATCTTCCAGGGCTATTCCTGAGAGGACTGTAGAGTGGTTACCATCTGTGACAGCCTCCTGCAGATCCAACCTTTCCATGAACTAATCTCAGCTTTTTTGTAGTCTCCATTAGTTGGACAAAAGGGATCCCCTATACAGACAGAGGAACAATGTGAGGGAGAAATGTTGGTACAACAGTGGAGAATGACATGGGGGCCTGGACAACCTGCTCATGCAAATTACTCCTGCCCTCTAGGCCTGGTCAGACTCGACTCCAGGCATGCCACTTCCACCTAATGATGGTGTGTTTCTGAGTGTGACTGGCCTTATGCGTTGGTGAGTCTGACAGATGAGCTCACAGCAGATGGCTCTGGCCACATGGTCACCTGATGCCCCCTTGATCAGGCACTTCATCTCCACCCAGGCCTGTAACACAAATAGGAATTGTTCTTCAAATGGGTATATTCTCCCTGGCCAAGGACGTGGCCTTGACCCAGAACCCTAGGGTCGAGTGGACACTCTGATTCCCTCACTGGAATTTGCCATAAACTCCACACAGCATGCTTTGCAAGTGCTGGGATATATCTCTAATACCATTGGGTTCACTGGTTTTACAACCTAAATGTCAGGGCAGCTTGCACTGTAGCTGGGACCTTTCTTATTCTAGGATCAACTCACATATGACAGCCCTTCATGTCACCTGGTATATGAGTCAGAGCAGTACTCCTAGATACAGACGTTGCTGCCTACAGAACCCAAAGAGCCTACAAGCTATGTGCTTCCTTTTTCATAGTGAAAGAGGCAGGATACAATTTCTCCTATAGTTTGAATGGAATGTTGTTTGGATGGACGTTCCCATGACCACTGAATCTCTAAAATTTTTACTGATGTGGCAGCCTCCCAAATCTTTGTAGGGTTTGCCTCCCAACCTCTGGAACACATATGTCTTACCAAGGCCTCCAACATGCTAGATACATTTTGTTAATTTGGCCCAATTATCTTGTTCTCAATATAGTGAATCAACGTGATATTCTGCTAGATGTCCACATGGGGCAGATTAATTTGGACCATATTATGACAGAGGGTGAGAAAGTTAACACAGCCCTGGGGAAAAACTATAAATGTATACTGTTGTCGGCTCCATGTGAATAAAAACTTTGCGATCATCTCTGATAGGGACGGAAGAGAACACATTTGCCAAATCAATGCTCATATCATGAACTTCGGGCCATGTTAATCTGTTCTAACAAAGCCATCGCATCTGGCATGACAGCTGTGATCAGGGTCACTACATGGTTGAGTGTGTGGTAGTCATTGTCATTTTTTAGGATCCATCTGTGTTTAACAGGGGTTGTACTAGTGAATCAGATGGCGATATGACACATACCCTTTAGATCTTTAAGAGTGGAACTAATTTTCATCATCTCCCTCATCCTGGAATAATACTATTTTTTTTTACTACCTTGGCTAGGGTGAGGGTCATTTCAGAGTCTTCCCTTGGTTTTCCCCGCCATAGAAGCTCTTATTCTACAGTCCCAGGGTGCAGCATGGGAGTTGCACCAAATACCAACATCTATTCTGATTATACATTCAGAAATCAAGCAAATAGCTACTGGGTAGAAGGTCTTTGATCAAAACTCCATTTATTACCTAGTCGCATGTACTCCTCCTCATACATAAGGGCCACGATGACATTGTAAGCCCCCAAATATCAATGGCACCTCAGACCCTGTGTCCAAGACTCCAAATCTTTGGCTATTCTCCTCTTCCTAGGATGTAGCTACCCAAATATAAGGCTGGAGTTCTCCTTGGGGAAGGGCTCGGGTCTCATAACCAGACACAGGGTATTTCCTCCTGAGTATATGAGCTTTAGTCAGTCCAAAAAGTAGCTCAGTAAAGTAGTCCAAAAACTGGGCATGGTATTGTGTCATTTTATGTGGGCTAATTTCTTAATAGCCTCTTGATTAATTATTTCGATTTCTTCTGAAATCAAGAAAACCAGAGCTGTGCTATTGGGTGGCTCCCATGTTGGCTGCTCCTAAGGACACCCTGTTCTGTTAACCATCTCCATATCTCAGGCCAAATTCACCTGCCCCACCGTTGTGGCTACTCATTGAGATAATTATGTCTATGGGGAGCCTTGGTGGTTCAGTCAGTTAAGCGTCCAACTTCGGCTCAGGTCATGATCTCATGGTCCATGTGTTTGAGCCCTGTGTCAGGTTCTGTGGTGACAGCTCAGAGCCTGGAGCCTGCTTCGGATTCTGTATCTCCCTCTCTCTCTGCGCCTCCCCCACTTGTTCTCTCTCTCCCTCTCTCTCTATCAAAAATAAACATTAAAAAAAAGTAATTACATCTACCTGGCTTCTGGTAGTTAAGCATGGCCATCTGGTCTCTACTGTTTTGAGGGATCCTATCATCCCCTGTACTCTCAATGAGCCTTGTGCTACAACGCCTCTCCTAAAGTCAGCTTCAGCCAACACAGACATGTCACCACTGAACTTCTTGGCAATGGTGATCCCCTCCCCACCAGCACCCCTTGAAGACCTGGGGAAAAAACTGTGTGCACCCTGGGTGTTCCCATGGAAATAATAAATAAGAAAATAATCCCCTGGAGGGCTTTAATGGTCCTTCAGGGTCCACATACTCAACATGCCTACATCTATGAACTCTTTCATAATCTCTATCAACACTTTTCATGAGAAATCTGGCATATAACTTCAGTTCTTCCATCTCCTGCGGCCTTTGTCAAGGTGAGGCATTTGGCATCCATAGGAGAGTGTTCCAATATTGAAACAACTCTCCCTTATCAAACCCACCAACCTGGCCCCCTCAACGCCCCTCAGAATCCAAGTCTTGTCATGCTCCTCCAACCTTTGTGGGTACCTTCTGCCTAGGTTCTGGGGTATTTAGGCCCTTTCCTCCTTGTATCAGGCCAAGCACATCACAGCTGCATTGCTTACACAAGAACTCACAGGAGTGAGTAGCAAAGCCCAGAGTAGAATCCATATCACCTACTTCCCTGCAGTCTCTGATACATCATTGTTGCCCAAAAAGAGGGTGCCCTAATTCACTGATTCTAAGTATTTGACATACCTCTGTTCATTTCACAGGTGTCAGTGGTAATGATACTTATATAGAAAAATATTGGTCAACGTTCTGTCTTCCGCATAAGTATAAAGGTGCTCCTGGGTATCGCTGACGACATAGCTGTACCCACTCAAGGGTTGTCAAGCCAGAGTTAAGAATATTGACTCGAAAGCATTATTCTGCTCCTGCGTGAATCTCCAGTCAAGCCATACTTACTTTGACAGAGATGTCTTTGTCTCCACTCGCCAATTAAGTATTTGGGGAAGAGGAAAGAACATCACTGCTCAGTAGTAATACAAAGCTTCATGGTGAGGAGATCAGAACATGAGTGGATTCTCAGCCTTTAGGAAACCCAAAAATTCCCAGCCCTCAAAAATCAGTCTGTGGGAGTGTGGCTATGTGTCACGTGAACTAGAGTCATGGAAATAAGAATGTGTTCGTGGTTCCTTTACTCCAAACACCTTCATTGAGCACCTATTGCATGCTGGCACCAGGCAGTGTAGGGAAGCAGGAGTGTCATGTGATTGAGTAGGAAAATCATGGTATTAGGTCTTATTCCCGAGTTGTAATCGCCACAATGACTAGCTGAATGGCATTTGACTGTGTCTGAGCCTTGGCTAATTCATCTGCAAAATGGAGCTGTGGGGAGGAGTCATTAGATCATAAACAGAAATGAACTTTCCAAGTAGTAAAGCACCTTCTTTACCTTTGACCAGGCTAAGCCTGGCCACTGAAAGAAAGCCCAGGCTGTGTTTCCAAATAAATACCTAGAAGAGAAAGTAAGACATTTTTTAATTAAATTTTTTTTAACGTTTATTCATTTTAGACACAGAGAGAGACAGAGCATGAATGGGGGAAGGTCAGAGAGAGAGGGAGACACAGAATCTGAAACAGGCTCCAGGCTCTGAGCTCTCAGCACAGAGCCCGATGCGGGGCTCGAACTCACAGACCGCAAGATCATGACCTGAGCCGAAGTCAGTCGCCCAACCGACTGAGCCACCCAGGCGCCCCGAAAGTAAGACATTGAACAATTATTCCAATTAAGGAAAATACAAGTAAAAAGTGAGCCATGACCTCTCCCTCCCTGCTCCACCAAAAAAAAAAAAAAAAAAAAAAAAGCACAGAAGAACTCTACCTTTGCTAAGAACAAAGAGGAAGCCTTTATGGCTGAGGAGCCTTGAGGGAAGTCCAGTATTTGTAGATTCTAGGAATAGGAAATCGGGTGGGGAGAGGGGCGTGGGCCTAGATAGCTAGATTGGAGAAGGTTCATGGAAACTGGAATGTGATCGGAGATAATTCCTGGAATGTCTGGATTAGACTGCAGGACGGTCTTTCCCAAACTTCTGTCACCTATACACTATCCCGGTATCTTTGCCAAATCCACGTGCTCTCTGTTATATTGCCAACGTATTTGTTTCCTTTAAATGTTCACCCTTTACTCACTTTCACTTACAGACTCATCATAAGCAATGATACCTGTCAATGCACAAATTTACTATGCTAGGTAATTACTTTTCCAATGCACATGAGAATTGACTTCTATCTACACAAACTGTTCCTTTGTGCCCCATCTAAAAATCTGTTGTGCACCACCATGGTAAATGGGTCCCACTGGGCAAAGGGAGCCACTGTGAAGAGCTTTGAGGGGAGCGATGATGTCATCAGAATGGGCTTTCCTCTGGCAGACCATCTAAGACACCAGTGAGGAAGCTACTTCAACGGTCCAGGTGTCCCCCATCACCTGGGGAGGAGAAGATGGACGGAATGACCAACATGGCCATAGAACGGACACTCAGGTGTCCAGTGAGTCATGTGGGTCCAGGGAGAGGCAGGAGCCCAAGAGGAAACCAGGTTTTGAAACCCAGTTGCTAAATCCCATTGAAACTCTGGAAACACCCTCAGCTTTCATGGAGTAACCAGAAGCTGCTCTTACATTAATGCTTCATCTGAAATCAACATAAATTCTGGGCCACCTCTCTGAGAAAACAGAAGGAAATTAATAGAGTAATTTACATATATAGCTTTAAAAATATCTATGGGAAATTGGCTTTTGAGGCACCACATGTTTTCACTCATCAAAGACCCATTTAGAGATATCAACACATCAGGAAACCATTTGTGAAAAGCATTAAGATAGTGCCGATAAATGGGCTACGAACAGGACAAACAAGTTACAAAAAAGAAGGTCCAACTGGCCAAGAAACTATGAAGAAATACTAAGACTTACCAAGAAAACTAATGTCAGATAAAGCAACAATGTGTTACTATTTCCAACTATCAAATGAGCAACTCTTATGACTGACTGTGTTAGGCACAGGGCCTTCAGCAGTCATTCTCAGCCTTCTCTCCCCTCAGGACACAGGAAGGACTGCGCTCCCCGGCTCCGCGTGGGTGGGCCACGTGACTAGCTTTGGCCAATGAGTTATGAGCAGAAGGGACATTTGTCACTTCGGGGCCAGATCACTTCCCTGCTGGTGGGAGACGCCCAGAGCTCTCTTTCCACGTGCAACAGTGACCAAGCAGCATTCCAGATGGTGACTCTTCAATCAGTCGTCCCAGAGTGAGGACACCTGGAGCAGAGCCCAGGCGACACAGGACGGACATGGAGCATGAGCAAGAAGTAAACTTGGGTTGTCACAAGCCATTAAGAACTGGGGCTGTCAATAGCCCTACCAACAGGCTCCATGATTACATGCAATGACAGCAAGAGAAAGGTAACAACCAGAACAGAACGCACATTCCTAACTTGGTTTAAAAATGGTGACCCCCTTTGACTCAGTACCCCCACTCGTGGTAGTATACCCAAACATTTTTGCAACTGAAAACATAAAATGAAAAAACCATTTGATCAACGTATAGACCGATGGTCAAAAGCACGGCCTTTGTCAAACTGACATCAGCTTCCATTCTGGTGTGGGCCCTTGTCAGCTACGTGACATTGGTGATTTATTGAACTGTCTAAACGTTAGTTTCTCAATCTGTAAGATGAAAAGTTAATATTTCCTTACCTCACGGGGTTACCTCAAGAATGAGATACTGAATACACAAATCTTAACAAGAAGCTAAGTATATAGGAAGTAACGTGCACACACGCTCACAATATCACTGTTAGTTACATAGGAAAGTTGGAGGCTAGCCAGTGAGCAACTCACAGGGACTAGTAAAGGACAGTAGACCCCCAAAATGGGCATTATAGAATCATGAGAAAATGTTTATGTGACATTAATTCTGAAAGAATAAGACAAAATCGATTACACAGTATAATCACAACTATGGGGGAAAAAAAAAAAAAGAACAGAAAAATCCAGAAAAGAAATATATCAAGATCATAATGAGTTGTGTTTGCAAAGTGAAATTATTGGTGACTTTTTTCTACCTTTTTGTTTTCCAAATTTCCTAAAACGAGGCATAGGCGTGGACCCTGACAGCAGACTTCTGGAGTCTTGAATCCCAGAAGCCCGACTCATCAGCTGTGTGACACCGAACAAGTTACATAACTGTCTGGACAGCGTTCCTTACCTAAATGATGGGAATCATGGGCCTATCATGGTGTTGTTCTGAGTAATACCTTTAGAAGACCCTTGTAAGATTATAACGTCTGGAACATGATAAGTAGCCAGTAAATGTTATCTATTTATCTTGTGACTATCATCGCATATTCCTTTTAGAAGGTGGGGAATGATCCTTTAAAATCTAAGATAAAGCCTTTCTGAGCAGAAGATTGCCTGTGGGCCCTCCACTGGGGAAGTTCATGGTCTAGGGCAGACCTGAGGCAACAGACCAGTAGGTAGGGCCACAGCCCAGAGCACAAGGCAGCCACCTCAGGTTAAGAGAGAAAAGAGATGGCCCAAATGCCATCCCAAGAAAGGCACTTGGCTTGGAGCTGCCACCTCCCCAAGGTCAGGGCCGGCGCGTCAGGGAGCGTTCGAAGCCCTCTCCTTGACAGCCGCCCCTGCAGCAGCTGGCTTGCCCCCATGATGGATGGGAATTACAGCCGTTTTCAAGAGACCAACAGAAGGCAGGCCATGTCCTGATAAGCTATAACAACAGTAGTAAAGTTCTAAGGAGACCAGAGGGTCCCTGAAACCATACACTTCCCTCGGCCGTGGCTGTGGTAATTATGATGGTGACAGCTGGGCAGCCCAGGGACATGACAGGAATAGGCGAAGTCCTGGGCATATGGTGCTGCCGGTGGGCAAGGCCAGCCCGCCGCTCCCTCCCCAGCAAGTGCAGCCCGAATCCTCATGCCTGACTGGCAGGAAGCCGTGAAAGAGATTCCGGGCGCACCGAGGGTGCAGACCCAGGGGCGCAGAGGGCCGGGGCCTCACAGTGCCCAAAGCCGGACACATGGTAGGAGCCCTGCCACTGCGACTCAATCTGAAATAGCAGCCATACGTTCCAGAACTCTCTTCTGCCGGCTGTGTTCTGACGGCAGGCTTCCCACACTAGGCCCACAGTGACCGAATACGCCTGCTTTCAGTCTGCATTAACCACGCATCTCTCCTCTCCTCTGACTGCCCCCTGAATGTACATCTCTTTAAGGCACCCCAGAAGTCGGTCTTCCCTGTTACATTCCCTGCAAAGAGAGGCTGCATCTTTGGCAATAGAGTTCAGCCTTTCATTCGGCAGGGAATCATTCATAGAGAGGCCATGAGCCGCTAGGTATACCAAACGGCCAAGACAGACCCATCATCCCAGGACTGAGCCAACTAAGACAAAGAGACAACTAAATGAGCAATTAAGAGCAAAACCTTGGGGCTCAGGCCACATGTGAAGTGCTCTGACATGGCAAGGACACCTACCAAGTCTTAAGAAATCAAGGAAGGCTTCCTGAAGGAGGGATGAGTAGATGTTCGAGAAGTCAAAAAGTAATAGCCTGTGAGGAGGGGAGATGGTGGACAAGGAGTCGGCGAGCTGTGGAGGAGACAAAACTGAGTGACTTACAAGTGGCTTCGCGGGGCTTTTGTCTCAGTGGTAACAGGAAGTGCCTGACGGCTTTGTGCCAGAGAACGGAGCCAGGAGGACAGGAGCCAGGCGGCAGGGGCTGGGTGTGCCCGATCTCGGCACAGAGCCTGGCACACACGTCTGCTCTCTGCGAAGCTAAAGGCGGTAGAAACAAAAGGGGCAGGTGCCGGGTGGCACCTTCCGGGGCTTTCCTCACCCTGTTACCCAAAACACACGTGGTCAACCTCACGGGCACCAGTCTTCGGTGCCAGCTCTCAGGGCAGCCTTCAAAGAGAATCCGTTTCCAGCACGTATCTCCACGCAGCTTCCTCGCCCGCTGAGAGAGCAACACTCAGGGCAGAGAAAGGGATGCGTGGGGTTCCATGCCTTCCATCCGGGAGCAGATCGGTGAGATCGCAGGGAGGGTAGGTCTGCCCTCCGGGGAGGGGAGCACAAACTGTGAATCACAATGAAGTCTCCCGCAGATGTGAGAGCTGGACCACAGGCCCTACACAGAGTCGTCTAGCTCTAGTCTGTGGGTCCCTATATAATTCCTGACCTATCTGCTAAGCATTCAGGGCACTGTCACTCAGGCCCTCTGTTGATACAGCCAATGCCTCTGCTTCCATTGACACGACGCCAATAAAGAGCAATGCCCTGGGCTCCTCCACCACGCAGCTTATCACAGGTCCCAGCCCGACTCCACCTCGCGAGCCCCTTTGGCAGGTGGCAGCCTCGTGCGTGGCTCCCGCCACCCTGCCCCGTGAGCCGCTTCCCATTACCTCTGTCAGTGAAGGGCGATGGCGGGGCGTTTACAGAGCTCACCCCAAATAGTCGCTCCAAATCTCCGCTCTCAGGTTCCCAGGGGTTTTCTCCTCAAAAGTGAAAAAGTCGTACTTGCCAGTGGGAATTTTATCGTTCCGCTTACAAACAACTACCCGCTCGTTACAGGGAATCTTGAAAACTACATGCACGCACGCGCGCGCACACACACACACACACACACACACACACACAGAAAATCAAAATCACCGCGGTCCCTCCACCAGACGTAAACCGTGATAATCTCTTTTGTTCCTAGTTTATTTTGAATGTATTTATTTCAATTCAGGTTAGCTAACATACAGGGTAGTATTGGTTCCAGGAGTAGAATTTAGTGATTCATCACTTCCATATGACACCCAGTGCTCATCCCAACAAGTGCCCTCTTTAATGCCCATCACCATCTAGCCCATCCCCCCACCCACCTCTCCTCTCGCAACCCGCAGTTTGTTCTCTGTATTTAAGAGTCTCATGGTTTGTCTCCCTCTCTGTTTTTATCTTATTTTGCCTTCCCTTCCCCTATGTTCCTCTGTTGTGTTTCTTAAATTCCACATATGGGCGAAATCATATATTTGTCTTTCTCCGACTCACTTATTTCGCTTAGCAGAACACGCTCTAGTTCTATCCAAAGTTTTTGTGGCCAATGGCAAGATCTCCTTCTTTTTGATCACCGAGTAGTATTCTGTTGTATACATCTTCTTCTTTATCCATCCATCAGTCAATGGACATTTGGGCTCTTTCCGTAATTGGGCTGTTGTCGATGGCGCTGCTATAAACATTGGGGTACATGTGTCTCTTCAACCCAGCACTTTTGTATCCTTTGGATAACTACTCAGTAGTGCAGTTGCTGGGCCATAGGGTAGTTCTATTTTTAATTTTCCGAGGAACAGTATGGTACTAACACTGATCATCTTTAAATGCCCGTGCACGTTTCTTCTAGGTACATACACACATGCCGTAACTACAATGTCCACCCTCACCTGATGTGCCGGAGCCAAGTTCACGTCAGCAAATTGTCCCCTACGTCACTGCTAACCACCACCTCATTCTCCCCATCACGTAGATGTTCCTCCACTTACCTGGTCCTCTCCTGTACCCGCTTCGATGGAAACCATTATAATCAATGCTGCCATGGACATCCTGGAAATAAAACTTTAAAGAGGATTTCATTAGATGTTATTAGAATAAATATGTGAATGAGAATAATCTATCCAAGGATATTTGTTCAACACTTTGGTTATGCATGGCAAAATCAGACTTTAGAGATGTATGATTTTGTATTCCCCTACCAAGAAAATAATCCCTATGCCACTCTTATATGCTGATAGTATAATCATCTGAAGGAAACATCATCATTGTTATCTCCATTATAATCCTCCTCTTCATCAAGTTACAAAGACTTCACTCTTGCCTAGAACTTGCAATGTTCCTGGCCCTGAGCTAAATACATTACATACATAGGGGTGCCTGGGGGGCTCTGTCGGTTAAGCAACCGACTTTGGCTCAGGTCACGACCTCCAGTTCCCGAGTTCGAACCCTGTGTCAGGCTCTGTGCTGAGAACTCAGAGCCTGGAGACTGGTTTCAGATTCTGTGTCTCCCCCTCTCTCTCTGCCCTTCCCCCCCCCTTAAAAAATAAATATACATTAAAATTTTTTTTAAATAAATGTATTACATATGTTATTACTTTTCATGGTAACTATAATTTCCAGTGAGGGTGAAGTTTTTTTTCTCACATTCACTGGCCACTTCATTATACAACTTCCTGCTAATTTTCTTTGCCCATTTTCTCTTGCGTGTTTGTCATTTAATTACTGCTTAGTGAGCACTCGTACTAAAGGGTATGAACCCCAAGTTTGAGACCTGACATCCAGTTTTATTCATGATCACTTTGACATAAAACATTTCATCTATCGGTCTTTTATTTTACGGGTCATACCTTTACATATACTCTTAGAAAGTACTTGCTCACATGCCATCAGATAAATATTCATGCATTTTTAAATCTTTCTATGGTTTCAAATTTCATATTTAAATATTTTATCAACCTGAAGTTTGTTAGTGCATGTTCTACTGTAAAGATCTCCTTTTTTTTTTTTTTCCATGTGGTCAGCAAATTGACTCAATTTGACTTACTGAATTCTTTATCTTTTCCCCACTGATTTGAAATGCCACATTTATCTTCTACGAAATTCATATTTACATGAGGCTGTTTCTGCTCTCTTTGTACTGTTTCATTGATTAATCTGTCTATTCCTGCAATTAAACCAGACTGGATGTCCACAGAGCTACAAAGCACACCCTTGCACATTGCTCACGCACTAGTGCAAGTCCCTTGTCGTCCCCCTGGTTTGTCAAATGCTCCTGGCAATTCTAAAGTTCCAGATGAATTTCTGAATAATTTTATGAAGCACTGTGCCCTCCAAAGCCTTTTTTTATTTTGATCCCATGAAACTTCGAGATACTATAGACAGAATTGATAACGTTGTATTTCTCTTTTTAAGATTCTTTTTGAGAAAGTGAGAGAGAGAGAACGAGCACAAGCAAGGGAGGGGCAGAGAGAGAGGGAGAGAAAAATCCCATGCAGGCTCCGAGCTGTCAGCGCAGAGCCCGACATGGGGCTTGAACCCACAGACTGTGAGATCATGACCTGAGCTGAAACCAAGAGTCCCACACTTAACCGACTGAGCCACCCAGGTGCCCCTACGTTTCTTTTTTATTTTAATTCAATACCATTCACATTACTTTACTTACAGTCCTTATTTTTTTCATCATATTTCTACACATTTCTTGTGAACTCTAACTCTGATATCTTACAGTGTTGTCGCTCTCAGGAAAGGTATTTTTTAATATCATCATTTCACTAGCACATAGAACGATGAGAGCTTTTTATTTATGTGTTTCTTTCGACCAAACTTGGTACTGAACTCATTTAATAGTATAGTAATTTTTCAGTATACTCACCTAGATTCTCCAGTTGGAGAATTCAGTCCCATGTAAATGACCATAACGGTCTCATCCACTTTCAAATTGTCACCTCTTGTAATTTTTATTCTTGTTTTATTCCATTAGTCAGAATTTAAAGAATTGGATTAAGTACGGATCATGAGAATCCTTTCTTACTTAAACAGAAATGCCTCTAATTTTTCATTCTAAACTGTGATTCAGCTGCTGTTTTGGAAGTGAAAGCATCTTCCTTGATAAAGAAGGAGTAGTTTCTATTATATGGACAGGTATTAGACTTTGAATTTTGTTTCTTGAGAATGGGTGTTGAATTTGCTCATAAACCATTTCAATAGGAGACGTGTATATATGTTCTCTCTTACATATTAATATATTTAAATATATTAATTATCCTTGAACCCCTCGATGGAAAAAAGAAACTTATTGAGTCAGAGAATATTATTCTTTATTCTCCTGAAAGATGATGCATTATATTTTATTTCACATTTCCATATTATGTTCAAAAGTGAGTTGCCCTTTTATAAATCATCTTTGTCTGGCTCTGGTATTAGAATTATCATAGCTTCATAAAATGAATTAGGTGATGTTTTTAGAGGTTACTGATGTTCTAAAACTGCTTATATTTTTAAAAATACACTTCCAATAAAAAACATCTTATGTTTGTTCTTCCGTTGGAAGTAAACTTCTGGTAACTTTTAAACATTTCTATCTTATTAATTATGCAGGAGTTCTATAGCCTTTTGTTGTTTCTTGTTATCATTTTGTTTTTTCTGAAAAACCAACCAAATATATATATATATATATATATATATATATCCTCATATATATATATATATCCTCATATATATATATATATATATATATGCTCTCTAACTTATTTATTGTTAGAGCAAAGTAAAACTATTTCATAGGATTTGATTGCTCTCATTTTTCTGATAATTTGTTTTATGTGTTTGAGGGGGGAATTTTTTCCTCAATTGCTTGCTCAATATATCAGAAATTCACTTATAGTTTTAAAAAAAACAGAACCTTGATTTTTCATTAATCCTGCTACTCATTTTTTTTTTTTTGCTTTTACAAATAATTTATTTTAATTTGGTTAATTTAATGTTTAAAACAAAGAATTTGTAATATAATAATATTGACCTGTGGTCTATATATCTTCTTTGCTTCTTTGTTTATCTTTATAAGAAGATACAGATGTAGATATATAATCTGTATACGTATAATCCATATGTACATATATCTCTCATGTAAAAGTTTTTAAATTAAGTACATATTAAATATTGATTATATATACTAAATCTTAATATATATTAATGCTTTTACCTTTATTATATCCTTTCTCTAATAATCTTTATATCTTTATAATAGATGTCTTTAATATCTGTTATATCTTTTCTAATATCTTGCATCTGATACTTAGTTCTTCTACATTTCCCCTTTTACGTTTAATAATAAAGTATACAGGGGCACCTGGCTGGCTCAGTCTCGGGGTCATGAGTTCGAGCCCCATGTTGGGTGTAGAGGCTACTTAAATAAATAAAATAAATAATTTTACAAAAAATTAACAACAATAATAATAAAATATACAGACTATAAATTTTCCTAAGTTCAGCTTATGGGACAGCATCCCATAATTTTTACTTCTTAGTGATCTTTTTGTCATTCTTTCACAGTCTATTATCTGTAATTGTGATTTATACTTACTTTAAAAACAAACAAAAAATATTACAACCATCAAAAATGGCACAATCAACTTTTTCTCCCATTTTAATTATTTAATCTTACTTTTGCTAAGTAAGAGTAATGGATATGTTTTGTACATAAATTTAATATAAAAATGTAAACACAATTCAAATTAGCAGATCATAAAATGATATCAGTTTTAGCCACATAAAAAATTAAAATTTTTCTAAAGCACATGACACTAATGAGGTAACTTTTAAAAATGACAAATCGTGAAGCTTTTGCAACATACGACAAAGAGCTTTCTCGTATCAATCAATAAGAAAAAAGTAACACTCATTTAAAAAAATAAGCACAGAATATAAACAGAACACTAACCAATATTACCAACCCTCCACTTTTTTTTTTTTTAATTTTTTAACATTTATTCATTTTCGAGAGACAGAGCATGAGCAGGGGAGGGGCAGAGAGAGAGGGAGACACAGAATCCAAAGCAGGCTCCAGGCTCTGAGCTGTCAGTGCAGAGCCTGATGCGGGGCTCAAATTCACAGACCGTGAGATCATGACCTGAACCGAAGTCGGTCACCCAACCGACTGAGCCACTCAGGCGCCCCACTAATCCTCCGCTTTTAAACATTTGATTAACCAAAGCAAATAAAAGCAATAAGGGACCAAAGATGATCCAGTGCAACTTTTTTACACCTGTGACCCGTCTTTATATGAGTGTTGTCTTTTTCTCAACTAAACACGTTAGATAGTAATTTTATTAGTAGTTTATTCTCTATTGTGAAAATTTTTTTGTTCACGGTTTGTTATTTGCATTTTCATTTTAAGCGCAGTTTGCCATATACTTCATAAAAATTTAGGTAGTCAAACCTATCAGTCGTATGCATAGAAAACACTATTTCCCCCCAAGGGTTGCCTCAGTATAATTCCCATTCATTTGTGGAAACCGTAAAACCCCAAAGGTTTCTTAATAATTCTGTTCATTAGGGGCGCCTGGGTAGCTCAGTCGGCTAAGTGTCCGACTTTGGCTCAGGTCATGATCTCGCCATTCGTGAGTTCAAACCCCACGTCGGGCTCTGTGCTGACAGCTCAGAGCCTGGAGCCTGCTTCAGATTCTGTGTCTCCCTCTCTCTCTGTCCCTCCCCTGTTTGCACTCTGTCTCTCTCTGTCTCTCTCAAAAATGAATAAAAGATTTTTTAAAACTCTGTTCTTTAATGCTTGTTGACGTTAACAGAATAGATTATAAGGTTTCTTTTTTAAAGCATCATCAACATTTCTCTGCAACTATTTACTTAGCATTTTTAAATCAATTTTGCAATTTTTACAGTAGGTATTACTTTAAATTGGCACACATCACCAAATTTTACCTTAAAAAATATGTAACGGTTCTTATGAGAATTGCATCCGTCTCCATCAATACCTGACATTCTGTTGTACATTGTGCATGTATTTCTGAGGACAGACTTCTTAAAAAATGTGTTCTTGCTTCCTAAAACTTGTATATAAATTCAAAAAGCACTACATTGTTTGTTTAAGGATGGGATCCTGGATTCATTAAGTGAAATATTTGAGAAATGGGAAATTGCTAGCTGGGTTAGGGGATAAGTAAAAAAGATAAAGAGGATTAAGAACACACATACTACTATGAGCACGAAGAAATACATAGAATTGTTGAACGATTAAATTGGAACCTGAAACTAACATAACACTGTATGTTAATTATACTTTAATAAAAAAAAAAGAAATACGAAATTGCCAATTGTACTTAAAATGAAATATTTAAGTAAATAAAATGTGTTCATAAGTATTAACATTTTTTGGTCTGCCGAAATAACATAAACTCTGTTATGCCTGAATACACCAAGATTTTTATATACTCGGTTCATTTAGAAACTTGGGCCTCATATTCAATCTCACTGATCTCACTCTGAATATACATAAGGTGTACCACACCCCTGTGATATTTGTCACTTAAGAATATAATTTATACAATATGTCAATGGGATACCCTTCCCTCCCTTCCCTCCCCACTATTAGTCTTTGGTCAAAGTTTTGGGTCTTTTATTTTTCCGGATAAACTTTAAGATTATTGTGTCACATTCAGAAGGAAGTAAGGAAGGGAGAGACGGGGAATGGATGGGGTTCCATCGGGGTTTTGGTCAGCATTGTGTTAATGTTGTAGGTAGTTTGGGGAAGCTGCCTTCCCTGTCCTCTTTACCTAGTGTGGTGTCGCCATCATTCATGCTTTGTCCAAGGTTGGGTTTCTTTCACCACGTCTACCAACACCTGACATTCTATTACACGCTGGTTGTGTTTCGTATGTGACGGTCCCTATCCCCGGCTCCACGAAGACAGGGACTCCCCCTGCTCATGACTGCATCCTCAGGGCCGGGCGTAAGGTACGTGCTCAACAAATACTTCTTTAATCGAGTGCTTGACAAGTGATACGATTATGTGCTTGAAACACTTAACTCAAAGGGAATTGATTCAAAAACAATAAAGCAAAGTGCTCATAATATCAGCATAATCTGGGGCGTCTGTGTGGCTCAGTCGGTGAAGCAGCCGACTTTGGCTCAGGTCACGATCTCCTGGTTTGCGAGTTCGAGCCCCACATCGGGCTCTGCGCTGACAGCTCAGAGCCGGAGCCTGCTTTGGTTTCTGTGTCTCCATCTCCCTCTGGCCCTCCCTCGCTTGCGCTCTGTTTCTCTCTCTTTGTCTCAGAGATGAATAAACATTAAGAGAATTTTTTTAAAAAAATAGCATAATCTTATCGTCTGCAAGTAGTGACTCACACTTCTTCCTTTTCAACGTTTCCTCTCCTGTCCTTTCCCTATCTAATCGCACTGCTTAACAATTCCAGAATTATATGAAATAAGAGCAATAATTGAGCACAAGCTCATTGTGTAACTGATTTTAAAGAACCTTTTAGACTCTCACCCAGTGCTGCATTTTACATAGATAAACTTGTTAACCATGTTAAGGAAGGATGCTCCTTTGTCTCGGTTACTGGGAAAATCCAGGAGGAGGAACATTTTAAATTTTGTTAAAGGTTAAGGAATAGGAGTGCCAGAAGGCACCCTTGAACTGCTACTCATTTTATTGTAAACGTTTTGATTGTTTTCCCATTACATCCAATGCCAGCTATTGATTTTGATACATACATTCAATGTCACTGTGTTACCAAGAATACTCTTGATTTCATAGATGTTCTTTGCAGGGTGGGGGAAAAAAAAAAAAGGGAGTGCCTGCCCTATAACTATCTGGCCCTTTCACAACGTTTTCAATTTGTGCCACAAGTATTTGTGTATTAGCTTTTGGCTTTTATCAAGATTAATCTTCACATCTCCTTATAAAATTATCCATTTCATCCATGTGGTCAACATTTTTGTATCAGAATTTTACAAACTGGTCTATTCTTTCAATTTTGTTTGTCGCTCTGTGTTCTCCTTGTTAATAGTGTGCTTTAGCATTTTTTTTTCCTTATTGGGTTTTCTAGAAATTTCCCTATTTATACTATTTTACTATATCCAGCTCCTTGTTTTATTTTATGCGTCAGTTGTGCTCCCACTTCCCAATTTATCAAATTTCAGCTTTTATTATTATTAATGTGCTTGGGTTTTAATGTGTTTTTGCTTGGGTTTAATGTGTGGCTTTTTAATCAAGCTTTTGAGTTGAATCCTTAATTTATTTTCATTTTTTTTAACTTAAAGGGTAAAGAATACGAATTTTCTTCTCAGTACAATACTGAGAGGAAGATAGTTTGTAATTGCTGTTTGGGCTTCATCTTTAGCCCCAGGGTATGGTTTGATTTGGTTTTCTTTCTGACGACGCGTATTACTGTCTTAAATTCTAAAAGGTTTTACTATTGTCATCTGATACAATTCTGACGATGGTCAAAGCATGTAATTCATAGCATATCTACTTTTTAATCAGCCAACATTTTGATGGCTTACTTGTGTTCTATGAGAAAGGAGTGGACTCCCCAGTAGAGGTCAAGGCACTGATAAGGGGCTCAAGACACAGACTTAACGTTGCTCTGATTTGCTTGATGTATCAAGGGCTGAGAGATTGGCATTCGGCTCCATCATTACAGCCGTGCTTTTTTCCATTTCTCTTTATTCCTTTGTACAATTAGTACTTTGTAATTTTGTGCATAACCACCCATGACAGTTCCTCATTTTTGATTGCATCATTTTTGTTGAAGTATATAATTGACATACAAGATCATGTTAGGTTCAAGTATGCCTCCTTTCTTCTAAATTGTGACTTACATCATTCTGAGACCCTTACGCCCTTTTTAAACTGTTTTCTTAGAACTCTGTTATTTTGGGGTGGTTTAGGTTCCCAGAAAGAAATGAGGGAAGGTACAGAGATTTACCATTTACTCCCTGCCTCCACTGGTGTATGGCCTCCACCACCAGAGAGTTCCATTGATGAACCTACACTGACACATCATTACTACCCAAAGTTTATATCTGCATCACCTTCACTCTCGGCATTGTACGTTCCTGGGTTTGGACGAGCATATATCCATGACGTGTATCCATCATTATGGCTATCAGATTATTTTCACCTCTGTGTAAAAATCCTCTGTGCTCTGTCTCATCATCCCTCTCTCCCCAGTCTCTAGCAGCCACTGATGTTTTTACCATCTCGATAGCTTTGGCTTTTCTAAGATGTCATATAGTTGGAATAATACAGCACATAGCCTTTCAGATCGGATCCTTTCATGTAGTAATATGCATTTAAGGCCCTTCCATGTCTTTCCATAGCTTGAAAGCTCATTTCTTGTTAGTGCTGAAGAATCTTGTATTGTCTGGATCCACTTTATCCATTCACTGACTGAAGGGCCTCTTGGTTGCTTCCAAGTTTGGGCAATTATGAATAAAGCAGCTATAAACCTCTATGCGCAGGTTTTTGTGTGGACATAAGTCATCAACTCCTTCAAGTAAATACCAAGGAGTGAAATTGCCGGGTTAAACTGCAGGAGGAAGTTTAGTTTTCTAAAAAACCATCAAATCGTCTTCCAAAGTGGCTGGACCATTTTTTTTTTTTTATTCCTACCGGCATTTGGTATTGTCAGAGTTCCAGATTCGGGTCTCTCTAACAGGTGCGCCCGTTTATTTTTTAAATCTTTACATAACAATTTGCGTAGAGTGCTCTCTTAAAGATAGTAAATCATCTAATCCCTGCAAAAACCTATGCCATAAGTATCATCATCATCATATCAACAAGGAACTGAGGCACAGAGACCGATTAACCTGCCTCAGGCCTCACGGAAAGTAAATCCAGAAACACTCCTCAACCCAGGTTCCAGGGTTTCTGTTTTTCTTTAAATTATTTTTTTCTTGAGATACAATTCAAATAGCATGAAATCTGCCCCTTTAAACTACACAACGTTGTATCAGTCTTCGTCCATTTACAACGTGGTGCAGCCATCACCGCTCTCTAATTCCAGAACTTTTCCGTCGCCTCAAAGACAGACCCCATACCGCAGAGCAGTTGGTCCTAACCCCTACTCCCAAACCCCCCTCTCAGTGGATTTGCCCTCTCTGCACCTGTCATAGAAATGGAATCCTACCGTATGTGTCCAGCTTCTTTCATTTAGTATGTTTTTAAGATTCATCCATATTGTAGCATGCATCAGTACATCCTTCCTTTGTAAGCCTGAATAATATTCCATTGTATGGATAGACCACACTTTACTTATCCACTTACCAGTTGATGGTCATTTGGATTATTTTCATTGCAGGGTTATTATGAATAACACCTCTGGGAACATTTGTGCACGTGTGTCTAAGTGAACCCATTTTTTTTTCAACTCTCTTGGATACACACTTTGGACTAAAATGGCTGGGTCCTAAGGTAAGTCTGTGTTCAACGTTTTGAAGAATCACCCAACTGTGTTCCCTAGTGGCAGCAATATTTTATATTCCCACGAGCAACATACGACACAGAATCTGTGTTGTTAAAGGCTGTGCTTTGCGACTAGTCAGCATTCAACAGGAATTTAATCTATTCAGGTACCGTTCTTACTCTCCTCGTATTATTTATTATATCGCGGTCGAGTCCTTTTATTGGTTACCTTTAGACATTTCAATAATATATTTAAAACTTCTCCTTCCATTTCATCAGTGCTTGATGGTATCTCTTGAGTCCCTACTTCATAAAGTCAGGATGTCGTGGCCTAACGTTTCTTCCTGTGTCTTCCTCCTCAGCCCCCCCTACCCCAACACACCCCTCCATCACCCAACTCGGGGCAACTATTTTGTGATTTTCTATTGTCAGGCTGTAATCAGTCACGCCTTCTACACTTTGTCCTTAGGCTGCCTCCATAGCCTAAAAACCATTCATCAATATCATTGCCGTGCAACCAGTCAGTGCTGGCCACAGAATACACTAGAAGTCTGTTTCCAGAGCCCCCGGGCGGCTCAGTCGGTTAAGTATCTGACTCTCGGTTTTGGGTCAGATCATGATCTCACAGCTCTTGAGTTTGAGCCCACATCAGGCTCTGTGCTGACAGCACAGAGTCTGGTTGTGATTCTCTCCCCGTCCCTCCCCTCTTTCTCACTCTGCCCCTCCCCCGCTTGCTGGCGTGCTCTCTCTGTCTCTCTCTCTCTCTCTCTCTCTCAAAATAAATAAATAACTTTAAAAAAAGAAAAGAAAAAAGAATTCTGTGTCCTTCTCAGAACATCAGTGTCATGACTCCTGGGCCACTCAGAGAATAATTTGCCTAGCGTCAAGGTCTAGCGGGGTCTCATTTATTTGCATCAATTGTTTAAAATAAGGGAGCAATTTAGTTCATGTGATATACATGTCATTCTTGCAAAGTTTTTATTCTTCTTGTTTTATTTAAGTCTGATATTTCTCTCATAGAGTTTCTAATTGCATTTTTTTTCTTTCTTGACACAAGTTTTGCCCTTATCAAATCTTTTTTTTTTTTTTAACTCTCAATAACAACTTTCTATGCTATTGTATCCTAACATCTCCCTCCCAGATCCCTCTGCTCGGTCCCTATAATAAACCACTTGCTGAGTCGGACTTTTCACAGCTACCACCCTGAGAAAGCAGATCTGTGCCTTCCTTCTGAGAGCCAACACTCCCTAGACCTTTATTTGCCTCTTCTTAATTTAGTCCCTCACCCTCCTAGAGAACATATCCAAATACCTTCTGGAAAAGGGAAGTAGGGACAATGTTCAAACGCTGTAAGAAAAAAAACACTACAGGGCAGTTTTCTTCATGAAGATAGACTCAAAAGTGATAAATGCTTTAGCAAATAGAATCCAGCAATATACAAAAAAAATGTATCGTAATAAAGTGGGATTCATCCCAGAAATGCAATATTGGTTTAATTTTTAAATCAATCAATGTAATTCATAGCAAACTGAAAAATAAAAATTATATGATGACCTTAATACATGCAAAAAAATGATAAACCCCAACACCTGTTCATGCTAAAAACAAATAATAATAATATCTCAGCAAACAAGAAGAGAAGGAAATTTCCTCAACCTCTCAGTAGTGAACACCATTTTTTTTTGCTAAGGTAAGGAGAAGGAAAATGTAATTGTGCTGAACATCACCATTTATTCAGCATTGGTCTTAACCAGTGAGATAAGGCAAGAAAAGGAGGGAGGGTAGTCGTACATGTTGTAAAGTAAAAATATAACTGTCTTTATTTGAAGATGATATGATCATCTACATAGAAAACTCTAAGGAATCTTCAAAAAAGGAGCCAGAGCTAATATGTAAGCTAGCAAAGCCACAACAAGAAAGTTCAGTACATAAAATCAACGGGATTTTCCTGTTCTTGTTATAAACAAGTCAAAATTAAAATTTAAGGACTATCGGGGTGCCTGGGTGGCTCAGTCGGTTAAGCGGCCGACTTTGGCTCAGGTCATGATCTCGTGGTCCATTAGTTCGAGCCCCGCGTCGGGCTCTGTGCTGACAGCTCAGAGCCTGGAGCCTGTTTCAGATTCTGTGTCTCCCTCTCTCTGACCCTTCCCCGTTCATGCTCTGTCTCTCTCTGTCTCAAAAATAAATAAATGTTAAAAAAAAATTTAAAAAAAAAATTTAAGGACTATCAAGCACAATAGCATCAACAGTGTGAAACACTGAGGGATAAATTTAACATAATATGTGCAAGGCCTCAAAGCTAAAAACTACAGAAAATGGCTATGAAGGTAAAGAAAATCTAAATACATGGAGAGGGATCCCGTGTCCATGACATTCGGTGTTAACACAACAGTGTTGTCAATTCTTGCTGAATCAATCGATAGATTCAATGCAATGTTTATCAAAATCCCAAGAGGGTTTCGTAGAAATTGATAGGACTTCAATGTTTATGTATGGAAATATGTATTGATTTATATGGAAATTCAAATGACCCAGATTAGTTAAAACCATTTGGAAAAGGAGAAGAAAGTTGGACAATGTATACATTATCTGATTCCAAAACTTACTGTAAATCCGCAGCAGTCAAGGCAGTGGGTATTGGTGAAAAGATAAATTTATTGCTCAACAGAAAGGAATAGGGTTGAGAACTACACCCCCTCAAACATGGTCAACTGATTTCTGACAAAATTACCAAGATAATCCAGTGCAGAGAAGATAGTCCTACCAATAAACGTGCTGGAAAAATTGAACAATTCTATGCAAAGAAAAAGAAAAAAGAAACAAAGAAGAATCTTGACCTCATATCAGGCACAAACATTAACCCAAAATGAATTACAGACCTAAACATAACTAATTCTATATGCTTCTGGAAGCAACCAAACTTTTATGAGAAACTCATAGTGACCCTAGGTTAGGCAAAGATTTCGTAACACACAAAAAAGACCTGGAAGGGAAAAAAATAATAGGTTGGATTTCATTATATTTAAAACGTGTTGTGCTTCAAAGACACCATCATGAAAAGGAAAAGGCAAGGCACAGACTGGGAGAAAAACTTTGCAAAATGGTATCTGAGAATGAACTTGTATCCAGAATATATAAAGAACTCCAATGCTGCGAAAAGATAAAAATGAGCAAAGGATTTGAATAGCTGTTTCACAAAAGAAGATATAGGCAGAAGGCAAGCAAGCCCATGAAAAGATGCTCCACATCATTAGTCATTAGGGAGATGCCAGTTAAAAGCACAGTGAGTTGGAGATACCGTTGCGCACCTATTAGAATGGCTTGGAATTTGCTGCTGAGAAGGTAAAGAGGCTGAAACCCCCATGCACCGCTGATGGGGATACAAATGGCACAGCCATTTGGAAAATACTTTGGCGATACCTTATAAGGTTCAACATACACTTATTGTATGATGCAGCAGTACTATCCCTAGGTATCTACTGAAGAGAAACGAAGACATTCATTCACAAAGACTAGAAGACAAATGTTTACAGAAGCTGTATTCTCGATATCCAAACCCGGGGAACAATCCAAACGCCCCCCCATCTGGTGAGCCGATAAACACAATAGGCTGTGTTCATACAATGAAATACTACACAGAAATGACAAGGCCCGAGCTCCTTATACACTAAACAATACGGATGAATCTCAAAAGTGTTATGTTTAAGGAAAGAAGCCACAAAAGACTACATGTTGTATGATTGCATAGCTGTGAAATTCTAGAAAAGGAAAGGAGTGGAGGGAAGGGTAATGACTTGTAAGGGGCAGGGAGCTTTCTGGAGTGACAGAAATGCTCTGGGTCATGGCCATGCATATATCAAACTCATTGAGTTATAAGATTAAATACGGAAACTTTTATTATATGCAAATTTTACTTCAGTAAACTAATTTTCTAAAAGTGTGCCCAGCAGATAAGCTTTCTTAAGCCCTTAAACCGACCTCCACTTCCAAGGGATGGTTCGACTGAGTATGGAATTCTGGGTCATATTGGTTTTTCTAATTCAAATGTTGAAAGCATTACCTTCTAGAATCCAGGGCTGCTTATGAAAAAGCAAACGACAGTGTGAATCTCTTTCCTATAGGGTGACTTTTTCCTCTTTCTTTAATTTTTTATGATAATGATATTAACATACCATTACTGAGAGCTTCTAGCGTTCCAAGTCCTGTTCTACGTACAGTATTCCCAGTGCCTTGGAATTTCTCAGTGATAAATCCAGTTGTGATGTCTTTTTCATTACTGTTCTAAAAACTCAGAGAACTGTTTGAATATACAGACTCCTATCCTTTGGGGGAAGTTTCTTCTGATGCTTCCTAGGCATTTTCTTTTTTTCTGTCTCAGCCTCCTCTGTTCTCTGCTACTATAGTCCCAATAACGGGGATTAGACCTTTTGGGGATGGATCCTTTATTTCTCTTTTCTCTCATCTTATAATTTCTCCTCTTTCCAGACTTTTTATTGCTTCTTTTATTTTGGCAATCATGTTTTTCCTCTCTGAGACACTTCTTAACTTTCTGAGTGATCCTTGTCCTTCAGCTAGTGTTCTTGTTCTTTGAATGTAACATCTCGGACATCTTGCTTTTTATCATGCTACACACACACACACACACACACACACCACACACACACACACCTCTACCTGGTGACCCTTCATTATCCATTCATATATTTATGGTTGAGTTTGCTCACAACTTCCCCCTTGTCTCACTGCCGAGTTCCTACTAGCGTTCTTTTGAGAGGCAGAAAATGGCAGTGAAATTTGAGTGACAGGCTTTGGATTAGATGAGGAGGGGTGTTGGGTATTAGACAACCCTAATACCTACCAAAATGAGACTAGCCAGTTGTAGACATTATCATTCAAGGCAGAAGACTCAGCATCTCCCAGATCATGCTTATGTTTGTTTGTTTATTTGTTTATTTGGCATAAAGGCCCCCATCTCCCCTCCTGGAGAATTAAATTCCAGCAACCTAACTCAGCTCAGCATGTAGAAGTGGGAAAGGGATCAGGTCATCAGCCAGCATCCTTATGCTATGCCGTGACCTCCGAGGACTGAACCTGCTCCTAGGCCAACTCCACTGCCCCATCCTCTGGCTGACCAGCTGTGCTAAGCCAGGAATCTCTAAGAGCATCCAGCCCCCACCTCCTCAGTGGACCTCTTATTACATCTTCTGGTCTGTGCCGTCCTTACAGTAGGTCATCCTCAAGCCCAACACTGCCCACTTTTGATCATTCGGAATTTCTTTTCCTCCATTTGAAGCCCTGCTCCCTGCTCTCTTTCACTGATGCTTCTTTTTATATGAGTTTTTGGTTGGTTTGTTTTTCATTTGTTTCTTTGTACCTCCATCCACCAGCACCACAGGACCTTAGAAAGCACAGAGTGTAAACACTTAGATATGACTCCCTTCACAAATAAAAACCGTCTTCACCTTTCATCTTTTGCCCATCAAAAGCCACGCCTGCTAACAATGATGAGGTGTCCTGAAATGTCCGAGGACTGTTTCAAAGACACAATAACCATCTGTGTATCTCTCACAAGTTCTACACATTGGTCAAGGAAATCGAGATTAATTTTGTAAGAACAAAGAGGAATCTATGTAATTTAGGTGAATTTTTCTATATCCTTATTTAACACGCTTTTTGATTGTGTTGAAGACTGAATGGTTTGTTTAAATCTTTCACCATAATTTTGGTGTTATAATAACAACTTTAAAAACTGCTCTAAACATATATACTTAGATGTTGTTATTTGGGACATAAAAGTTCATGACTACCCCAGCTTCACGAGGAAGTGAACCTTTTATCAAAGCAAGACAATTGTTCTATTTAATTCTGTCATCTTACATTTTACTTTTTCTGATACTAATACGGTCAATGCAGCTGTCTTTTCATTTATATATTCTTAACATATCCTTAAAAATCCCTTTACTCTTATATTTTCTCTGAAAATTTACTTTAGTGTTTCTCTTAAGTAGTAAAAAGCCTAAATATCAATTTATTTTTGGAAACACTGAGGAGTGTAATCCATTCATTCATTTGACAAATATTTGTTGGGGAATACTATGTATTAGATCTGATATTCAGAACAGAACAAACATGGTTTAAGCCATTCTAAATTCTTGTACGTCTTACTTTCTCTAACTATTTAAATACACAACCTTTTTGCTTTTTTGTTTCTTCTGCGAGCCCTTAACTTCTAATCAAAAGAGGGAGAAATAAGAAAGACAAGAATTCAATATTCACTGATGATTTAAAAAAATACTCTTAGCAAACTAAAACCAGACTTTCCTTAAGCTGATAAAGAATATTGATTGAAACACCTGCCTATAAATGATGGAAGGTCGAAAGCTTCTTTTCCAAGACCAAGAATAAAACAAGGGTGTTCACTCTCACCACACATACTTAGCATGGTCCTGGAAGTGTTATAGCTACAGCAATTAGGAAAAAAGAAAGAAAGAAATGGTATTCAAATCAGAAAGAAAGAAGCAAAATTATCTCTATTTGCAGACGATATGATCTTATATATAGAAAATCCTAAAGACTCCACCAAAAGAACACTTAGAACTAATCAACAAATTCAGTAAAGTTGTGGAATACGAAATCAACATTAAAAAAATAAGTTGAATTTCTATATACGAACAACAAACTTTCTGAAAAAGAAATAAAAAATTCCATTTATAATATTATCAAAAATAATAAAATAGATGCAAATAAATTTAACCAAGGAGGTGAAAGATCTGTACGCTGGAAATTACAAGAGACTAATGAAAGAAATGGAAAAAGAACAAAAAAATGGAAAGGTATTATGTGCTCATGGATTAGAAGACGTGATGTTGTTAAAATGTCCACACTGCCCAAAGCCATCTAGAGATTCACCGCAATCCCTCTTAAAGTTCCAATGACATTTTTCACGGAAATAGAAAAAACAATCCTAAAATGTGCACAGAACCACAAAAGACCTCAAACAGCCAAAACAATCCTGACAAAGAACAAAACTAGGGGCATTACCATTCCTGATTTCAAACTTTATTACAAAGCTATAGTAATCAAAACAGCTTGGTGCTGGTATAAAAACAAACACAGAAACCAATAGAACAGAAGTCAGAGCCCAGAACTAAACTCATACATATACAGTCAACTCATATTTGACAAGGGAGACTAAAAGACGCAATAGGAAAGGACAGTCTCTTTAATAAATGGTGCTGGGAAAACTGATAACCACATGCAAAAGAATGAAATGGATCCCTATTTTATACCACACACAAAAATTAATTCAAAACAGATGAAGGACTTACATATAAGAGCCAATACAACTACCAGGAAAAAAAAATAGTGCAAAAGTTCCTTGGCATTGGTCTTGGCAGAAAATTTTGGGATATGACACCAAAAACACAAATAAACAAGTGAGACTACACCAGACTAAAAACTTCTGTGCTGCAAAAGAAACAATCAACAAAATGAAAACGGAAACGAAGTAAAACAAAATGAAAATGAAATGAAAATGAAATCAACAAAATGAAAATGGAAGGGAGGATGTATTTGCAAACCATCCATCTGATGAAGGGTTAATATACAAGAATCATAAGAAACTCAATAGCAACAAAACTTAATAGCAAAAAAAATAAGTCCGGTTTAAAGTGGGCAGAAGACTTGAATAGACATTTTTCCCCAGAAGACACGCGCATGGTCAATGGGTACATGTAAAAATGCTCAACATCACTAACCATCAGGGAAATGCAAACCGAAACCACTATGCGGTAACACTTCTTACTCATTAGAATGGCTATTGTCAAAAAGACAGAAGAGAATAAGTGGCGTGGAGGCTGTGCACAAAAGGGAACCTTTGGGCACCACGGGTGGGGCTGTAACTTTGTATATTCACTATGGAAAATAGCTTTGGAGGTTCCTCAAAAAAATTAAAAACAGAACTACCATAAAATCCAACAATCTGCCTTCTAGGTATATATCTGAAGGAAATGAAATCATTATCATGTGGAGATATCTCCACCCCCATATTCATTGCAGTATTGTTCACAACAGCCAAGATATGGAAAGAACCTAAGTGTCCTTGGAGGGATGAATGAAGAAAGAAAATACAAAATATATAGACATAGATAGACATACATATCAAAATGGAATATTATTCAGCCATTAACAAAAGAAATTCTGCCTTTTGCAACAACATGGATGGAATGTGAGAGCACTGTGCTAAGTGAACTAATTCAGGTGGAGGAAGACATATATTGTATATTGTCACTGACATGTGGAATCTAAGAAAGATGAACTCATAGAAATAGAGAGTATAATGGTAATTGCCAGCGTTGGGGGTGGGGAAATGGGGAGATATTGGTCAATGGGTATAAACTTCCAGTTAGAAAATGAATACGTTCTGGGGATTTAATGTACAGCATGGCTACTATAATTAACAATACCATATTATATACTTGAAAGTTGTTAAGAGAATAGATCTTAAATGTTATCCCACCAAAAAAAAATGATAATTATGTGAAGGAATGGAGGTATTACTAATCTTATTTTAGTAATCACTTTGCAACATATATGTGTACCAAATCATCACGTTGTATATCTTAAACGTGCTTATGTTATATGTCAATTGTAGCTCAATAAAGCTGGGAAAGTAAAAGATAAAACAAAATAAATAAATCAGTATGACTATAGCAAATGTGTACTCAATGGTAAAACTGAAAGCTTTTCCCCTTGAAATCAGACATGAGAGAAGGATGTACAATTTCATCATTTCCATTTAACATTTTACTGGAGGTTCTAACCAGTGCAATAAAGGAAGAAAAGTAAAGAGAAGATACCCAGATGCAAAAGGAAAAAAAAATACTAATATTTTCTGATGATATGATTGTGTACAAAGAAAGTACAAAAGAATCTATAGACAATTAGAATTAATAGAGAACTCAGCAAAAGATGCTGGACACCAGAAAATATGCAAAAATCCATTTTATTTCTATATATCGGCAAGAAACACACAGAAAATAAAGTTTTAAAAATTATTAACATTTACATTAGCATCGAAGAGCAACATATACCTAGAAATAAACCTAAGAGAAAATAGGAAAATGTGTAAGACACTTAATTGAAAACTACAAAATATTATTAAGAGAAACTAAAAAAATAATAATAATAATAAACTAAATAAATGGAAGACTTGATTTATAAAATCAAATCTTCCCAAGTTGCTCTAAAATTTTTCTATAATCACAATCACAATCCAAGCATAGTTGTGTGTGTATGTATGTGTGTATGTGTAAATTTACAAGCTGATTCTTAAATTTTTGTGAAAATTCATGAGCCAGGGCAATCGGAAAGAAGAAAAACAAAGCTGAATTGAAAGACATACTGCCAGGTATAAAGACTTATTCTAAAGCTGTAACAAGACTCTGTGATGTTAGTGCAAGGATAGACCAAAACACTCAATGGAATAAACAATCTAAAAACCACATTATGTTCTGTCACCTAATTTATAAAAAGTTGACTCCATACTGCAGCCTTTTCAATAAATGATGCCAGGTCAACTGAATACCCACATGAGAAAAAATACATCTTGACCCCTATCTCACACCATACATAAAAATCAATCCCAGGTATACTGCAACATCTTGTAGGCATGGGGAGTAGATAAAGATTCTTAAACAGACCTCACACACAAAAATTGTAAAAAGGCCAACCACAACGTGGTAGAAAATACACACATACACACCATCTGTAGCAAAGGTCTCTTACTGAAACATATACATAGAACGCCTATAAATTAATAAGAACAAGATTTTTTTTAAGTTTATTTATTTTGAGAGAGAGAGAGGGAGAGACAGGAGGGGCAGAGAGAGAGAGAGAGAGAGAATCCCAAGCAGACTCCGTGCCATCAGCGCAGAGCCGGACTTGGGGCTTGAACCCACAAATCATGAGATCATGACCTGAGCTGAAACCAAGAGTCAGACGTTTAACCAACTGAGCAACCCAGGTTCCCCAGAATAAGATTTTTTAAATAGAAAAATGGTTCAAAGACAGGAACAGTCACTTCATAAAAGAAGATCCCCCAAAATGGCCACTAAACGGATGAAAAGGGATCTCACCAGTCATCCGTGAAATGTGACGTTAAAACTGCTATACGGAATGGCTGAAATGGAAAAGATGGAAAACACCAATGGATATAGAACAACAGAAACTCTCACGCTCTTCTCTTGGTGATGTATATCGGTAGAAATAGCTGGGAAAACTGCTCGGCAGTATCTAATAAACCTGAACATATGTGTCTCTTTGACCCAGCAATTCTAACTCCAGACTCCACTAAAATGCATGTATCTTTTTAACAAAACCCACGTATTGGCATATCCATGGGGGAGCCATTGCTATTAGTAAAAAACTGGAAACTCCTCAAATGCCACCATCAACAGTGCATTTGGTAAGTAAATTGTGACGCATTCACACAGTCAAAGGCTCCCCGCTAAAGAAAAGGGACACTACAACCACACTTCCTAAATAAACCTCAGAAAGATAATGTTGAGAAGTAGAAGCCGGCAGGAAGAACACATATGGTAGGATTCCATGTATCTGAAGTAGAAACCCACCCGTGGGTTCCCAGTGACAGTAACTGGAAAGGAACAGGAGGTATGCTCTGGGGTCTAGCCATGGCCTTCATACTGACAGTGGTCTTTGTCCGTGGAAGTTCACCAAGCTGAACACAGAACGCTTTTCTGCACGTATGTGATACTTGAACGAAGCCAAACAAAAAAGAAAGAAAAAGACAACTCACCCATCTTTATTTTTATAATGGTTTCTTTGTAAAATGGGAATATTAATATTGTTCCCTTGCACTCTTTCTAATTTTACTAACACAATTAGCAATATTTAGGCCCAAACTATTGCCACAGTTTTTAACAACTGTTAAATTATTTTATGTTTTAAGCATTATTTTGTATTTTTTTTTCCTATAAGCTATATTTCCCACAATTGTACCGACTTACTTAATTAAATATTTCACTGGATGCCAATTCTTATAGCTCAGATTCTCTGTTTCTGACTCACAGATTTTGATTCACTTCTCATCCGACTGGGAAACATCTTCGGAGAGATTCTTACAGAAAGAACAACCAGTTCATGGGTTTCGTCATGTCTAATATTGATCTTTTTTCCATCATCCTATTTAACTGTTTCCTGATTATTGTTTGTGTTTTGCTTGTTATCTTTTATTTGATGACCCAGTTTTGTTTGCTCTTTTTTGAATAATTAGTGACACGAAAGTTAAATCTCTTATTTTTATACTCAGTTGAGTGGGCTGAACTTTTGAGAAAATACCTTGATTTTTCTCTACTGGTATTGAAAATGATGCAGTATCCTTTCTGCCCCCTGCATATAAGGATACATTCCGTGGACACTTTCTTCATGCGTCTTCTCTGTATCTCACCTCCCAATTTCAGTTGATATACTATGGAACTTAAATATTTCCATTAAAAATCTTATTTTTGCCCTTGTCGTAAACTCTGTAACCCCATTTTAAACCACTAATCTGAACTGCCCGGCTAGCTCAGTCGGTAGAGCATGAGACTCTTAAACCACTAATCTGAATAAATGTTTCCTTTTCAGTGCTTTATGCCATTTCTTTGACACCTACCCCTTCCCACTTCTTGAGTTCCTTATGATTTATACGATCTTCTTCAGCTGGGGCAATTCTTTGAGTATTTTTTTGATGAAGGGCACATGGGTGGTATATTTCCTAAGTACTTCCATATTTCCAAATCTGCAAGGTTGTCTCAGGGATGATAGGTTGAGAGAATGTAGAATTGTGTTTTCAATTCAAAATAACCTTTTATTATTGCTAAGGCAGTATATGTACACTGTAGAAAATTAGAAAATATGGACAAGTGAAAGTAAGAAAATGAAACAATCCCTTTCCTACTGTTAACACCCTAGACTGGATCCTCCCAGATCTTTTTCTACACACATACGTGTATATGTCTGTCTATTCAAGTAAGACCATGTACACTGTTTGGTAACATGCTTTTATTCCATAAATAAATGTTTACCTCTTCATAGCATTAAACTGGAATGTCACCTAGCGCCCAAATTGTACTCAAACTTCCCCAATTGTCTTTCACAGGTGGCTTGTCCCAAGTAGATACAATCCAGACGATTATTTCTTTAAATTACCTCCGATTTAGAAACGGTCCCTTTTTCATGGGGGTGGTTGTTGCACGGATCGGGGCCAACACGCCATCTTCTCGATATGTCTGCTTGCCCACTTGCGTGTCCTGTTGGAGGCACATTCCTATTTGTCCAAATCTCTGTAAACACCTTCGTCGCCTTCTGGTCATTTCGTTTGGCAGAAGAAAATTCAGACAGCAGCTGGGTTTCCCCTTCCTTCCTTCTTCCTGCTTCCTAACTTACTTTGTCTACCCTGGAAGTTCAAAAATGGCATGAGGTGCTGTCTCCGTGGGACTCTACTCACTAATTACGCTGGTATTCAGGATCACCTCCAACAATCTCCATATCACACCTCTTAGGTTGGGATGGTGACTAGCTGCATTTTAGAGATGCTGAACTGAGACACCGAGTTAGAGATGCAATTGCCCCAACCCCGTGCGTAATAAGTGGGCAGACTGGTATCCAACTCTGAGCTTCTTGTCTTGTCCTCTGCACTGCTGGGAACCCAGACTGGCCCCGAACTTCCTGCTTCTCAGCTCCGTGCCCCTCCCCCACACACACAGGATCCCCTATGGGATCCTCCTAAAATCCTCCCAGATAAGCTGCTCATTTGCATACAGCTGGCGTGGACAGGTCCTCCCCTTGGACCAGTGCTCTTGGCTGTATATTTCACAGAAATCTTCTCAAAATGTTGTGATATGGCTGGCTGTCTTCCCTGGTTTCCAGTATGAACACAGATTTTCCCCTATATTTACATTCGTTTGGCTATTTCCATGGAAAACCTCATGCCAAATATACATTTAGAAATTTTTGTTTCTTATATTCTCTATCAAAAATGTGAACTCCTTTCACCCCGCAAAAAAAAAAAAAAAAAAAAAAAAAAAAAAAAAAATGTGAGCCACAGTCATTTCACCTCCCTGATCCAAAACCTTCTGGGCCTCCCCAGCTCATAGTGAACAATGTCCTTAACTTAGAAACCAGTCCCTCCAAGAACAAGTCCAGCCTGACTTTCCAATCATGATTCTTATCACTTTGTTTATCCTCTTTATTCTTGCAGAAAATATGTCCCCTGTCCCCGCCCCAGCCCCGTGTGCTGGCACCATAATGCTTCCTCCAAATGGAATGTTCTCTCTCTCCTTCCTCGGATGTTCTGTGGGCGTTTTACCTCTCTGCCTCCCTCGTGGCCTTCTCTCAGTCAGGGTCCCATCAGAGAGCGGTCAGCACACTTCAGTGAGCGTGCTCCAGGGGAGGTTTATTGACAAAGAGGCAAATTGCAAAGCGGGAAGTGGCCCTAGAGGACCCTCAATGGATAGTGTAGGAACCAGTGTCTAGGCCTAAAGAAATGTAGAGGGAGGGAGGTTCCTGCGCCTGGAAGGACAGAGTCCTGCGTTGTCTTGAGAATGGCTGAGAGCCTCAGTCAAGGGAGCATCCACAGGTGGAGGGACCCAGCAGCCTGAACACTTTGACCCCAGTTTCCCCGCCAGCCTTCCCCCTCCAATCTCCCTCCAGGGAGAACCCAACCAGAATCCAGAGGACACAGGACCCCTTGATAAAATGCATGCATGCAGCCTACTGAGGCCCAGAATAGGGTGGAAAGGGAAGGACCCATGTGGATGGGCAAACGAAGAAATCGGCTGCAGACTCTATCACTTCCACCATTTATAGCAATCACGTGTGTGTTCACTTGCCCCTAGCTCTCGGGGGTAGTACCTTTGCTCCACATCTCTGTACCTCAGCATCTAACAGTGAGCGCTCTGCAGTCTACATTCAGTGACGCTGTTGAACAAGGGAACGAACACATGGTATAACCCACTCATCTGGTGTCTTCCTCCAGGGGTGGGAAAGGTTGGCTTGGGCCGTCTTCACTCCCTTCATACCACTAGTATGGATTGAAGGATTCAGGTGGGGCCACCGACAGATGCTTCTCACCACGGGCACTGATGCTCCCAGCTATTAAGTCCCAGGCTGGTGTCACCTGTCTTGTGGTATGAGCAGGCGAGGCCGCTGGGACTCCAGCATCCTTATCTAGCACCGGGGAATACCAGCACCCAGCAAGTGACTCGGTGGTTCTTGCATTCATTTGTAGGTTCATGCGCTCATTCATTTGTTAACCATTCATTAAGCACCTACTAGGCACGGCAAGGGTTTTGAACCCCTGCCTCTAGGGGCCTGGCTGGGAAGATAAACAAAAGCAGGTGCCCTAGTATAAGGAAGAAGAGGTGGGGCCATGGCTGAAGGGAGAGCACATTCCCCTTTAAAGAAGGCATCTGCAGAAACACAGGTCCAGCGTTGCTATCTCCTCCTCTGCCTTGCTTTTTCTTTTTCCTAAAGAAGACAGATTTCCAGCTTGATCCGAAATCTTTTTTTAAATGTAGGCAGCTCATTCCATTTAAATGCGTGTGCGCACAGGCGTGCGTACGTGTGCGTGCGTGGACGCGTCTCTGTGTGTGGTGCACAATCAAATGTGTTTTCTGATTGAAACTGATGTGGGGGGCGGGGGGAGGGGGGTGCGGCGTCCGTTTGTACCCCCTGATGCTCAGGGAACCAGAGAAGATACCACGAAACCGGAAATGACCCTGCAAACCCAACACTTCTAGAAAAGAAAAGTGTCTAAAGAGAGGTACAGCCAACACATCATGGGAGATCACTCCTCATTCTGCTGGTAACAAATGCCCCCCATGGCCAACCACCCATGCAGCCTTGGCCCAACTGTGTCCTGATCTTCTGGAAGACTAACTCTGAAAGCACAACATGCAGCACTTTGTGATTTCGATTAGAATGACACCAGTATGGGACCCCCACATGTTTCCCAAAACAAAAAACAAAACCAACCAGCCAACAGGTAATAATAATAATAAAATAAATAAATAAATAATAAATCAATAAACCAGCAAGCCTCCAAAGGGTGAAAGACCGTCATTATTTACTTATGCTCCCCTTCTTAATTTCTGAGATTCTTTTAGACGCCTCCCAGGTCCAAAAGAGAAAAGTTGCCCGGATGTCATAACACTAGACTTTGATCTGACATTCACCAAAGCTCTTCTGAAGAGTTTCAGAGCCGAGCCACTTGGGTAACAAGTCATGAAACGGATGGGAGCCTTGACTTTTAAAAAAAAAAACTTGACCAATAATTTGGTCTCAAGAATTAAAATGAGCTTTTCCGCAGGAGTAAACACTTGTCACCAACACTCAAAATGACATTTTCTTTAACATTCCTTTTTCCCTTGTGACGAGCACGGGTTCCTGGGAGCAAACGTGTCACCCCTGTTGTCCTCTGAGCAAGTCGATGATCATGTCCTCGCCTTCACACAGACGACCTTGGGACAGATTCCTTGACTTCACTCCTCTGGATCTGTAGTTTTAGGAGGCCTTCCAAGTGACTTAGGGCAACATCTCAAATGCCTGTCCCCTTAAACACCCTGCTGGCCTAGGGGGATTACATAATTTATCACACCAACTGGGCCACTGCAGATTAAAAGGGGCACTGTTACACTGGGGGAAACAGGCTTGAACCACGACTGACCTGGCCAGTGGCTGGTGGATGGCCATCCTACCTGAAAACAAGATGGGAGCATCAGTAGTGTGGTATCTTTCCACCAACTGGACAACCTCTTTACTCAGGGCTACCATGCAGGGGAAGAGGTAGGAAATGTTTAATCATGGATGGCTGGCAGCAGCTTCCAGTTCCCCATTCCAGGGAGAACAGAGTAATTGGAGAGTCCTGGAGACTACCTGGGACCCTAACACAAGGGAGGACCCACGTTATACTCCCTGGTATCCCTCTCGCGGCCCGTCTCCCCACACAGCGACTCGAAACTCACTTTTGGAGCCATATTTTTGATATCACTCTGTCTCTCGGGGTCTCTCTGTCTCTCTCTCTCTCTCTCTGTCTCTCTCTCTCTCTTTCTTGCATGCACGTGTGTGCTTTTTGACGTCACTTAAATGAAGCACAGACCGTCTCTAGCTTCTCCAAGTCAACAAACGGTCGTGGCAAAGAGATGGCTGGGGAACTCTTAACCAGCTAAGGAAATGACAGCTCACCATATGGGCCACACTCCGGAGGCCCCTGACTAGGACAGCCTGGCTCTGATTTGCGTATCTCCTTGTGGTTCTCAGGAGCTACAACACCCAGGCAGGCATAAAATAATAATACCGTTATTCACGTCGTATTGGATGCTAAGAATACTAGTTACCGTTCGTGAAGGCCGGGTGGTGGGTCAAGCGTAATGCTAGGCACTCACTTATGACACTCTCTAATCCTTCCAGTTCTACAAAGAAGATATATTTATCTACATATTTATCTTATCCTCCAGATAAGATATTTATCTTATCCTCCAGTTAAAGACACCGAGGCTCAGAGAGGTTAACTGTCTTGCTCAAGGTCACACAGCTGGGCGGCGCTGGTATTGACTTCCCCCAGAATCTGCCAAAAGGTGATAAATTCCAAGCCATATCTTCGCCTTAAAAAATAAGTTTGTGTCTCAAGCGGTCTTGTAAATCACCCCGCTGCCTTTTAAGGTTTACAGAGGAGGCGAGTCAAGAGGGTTATGTCATTCTCTCTCCCTAAACACGGGGGAGCAAGGTGGCAAAAACGTGCGCACCCTAAAGACAACAGCATCTGTATTCAGCCGTCACCTGAGTGGGCTGGAGCCGTCCTGCCCAGACCACTGCTGACGCCGTGAACCTGAGGGCAAGACACGCCTTGGGGCCGCCGCTGCTCAGCCCCACAAGGCACCGGTTCTGGACGCCAGCAGCCGGAAAGAGCGGTGAGGAGGGCATCCCTAGCAGGGTTTTCCAGTCTCTCTGATCTCTGTGCCTTCCTGCTCTCTGAGCAAGAGGGGTGAGCGTTCCCGGCCGATTCGTTCTCCCGCAGGTGCTCCCCCAGCCGAGAAGTGGACACAGTGGCCTGAGAGATCCGGGAAGATAAACACACGGGGCCGGACCGAGGGATCCCCGGCGGGAGGCGACACGGATGCTCTATCCTTCCGTTCTGAGCACAATGGGTGCTTAAAACTTTAATGAATTGAACCCTATGAGTAAGGGATGTTAATCATTTTAATTACCCAGCAGCTTGAAATCAGATATAACAGTCCAATAATGTATCTTTAAACGAACACAACCCTGCCCTATAAAATATCCCTTCCAAACCCATTCTAATAATTTCTATTTATCTTTCCTGACGTTAACTGTTAGCCAGCCCGGGCCGGCCAACAGACAGCCTTCCCCTCACATTTGGCTTAAATGCAACGCCGTCTAGTTTTTCAATATCATTAGCGTCCCCCTGGTGGGCAGAGAGCAAGGCGGTGGCACCGGTCACACTTCACTGCTTTATCTCATATGACAAAGAGAGATGATGTACTTCAATCCGGGCCAGGCCGGCGCAGGGAAAGGTGGCTGTGCAGAACTCCCCCTGCCGCCCACAAACACGGAAGGGCCGCTCCATGTGACTCGCTAACAGCATGAAGGGGCAGACAAATAGATTTTCCTCTATATTTATAACCCGCATCATTCTTCCTTCTAGGGCGTTCAGTGCAGGTAGCTGTTTTATATGAAATGAACAATCTTTATAGACGTACCAGAGCCATAACAAGCCTGATTTTCAGCGAAGCTGAGGTATATAACTCTTACCGAATTGTCAGGCTACTTGCTCAACAAATCAAGCCTAACTTATGATGTTTGCAGTGTAATTTTTATTCCTGTTTGACTAGCCAACTACCCGGTGGTAATAGGATGTTAGGAAAGGGCAGTGGCCATGTTTGTGCATGCCGTGATTGATAGGCCAACTCGGCATTTTTCATTTATATCTCCCGATTCCAAATCAGTTAAGTTTAGGAAAAATGAAACAAAGTGGCAAGAAAAATGTTTGCAGATTGCAGACCGGCGCTCCCGCCGATCTGAGTTCAGCCCACATCTGCCGGGATCGTCTGGAAACATTAAGATATCTAAATGAAAATCAATACTATTTGTGCCAGGCATTTACTACCAGGAACAAGCATCAAGAGACCTGAGCTAATCAGACTTTCAGCTTGTGCCTCAGCCATAGACTCAACCCCAGGGGTGTCCTAATTGCCCAGACTAATCATAGAAGAGTTAAATTTATAACCAAGAAAGACATCTTGTTTCTCTTACCAGGCATCAGGTAGGAGCGGGAAGGCTCACCTGTGAGGTGGGTGCCAGATGTACGGGGGGGGCCCCCATGCAAAGGAGGACGGCTTCTCACCTGTCAGAGGAGAGGGAAGACGGATTTACCGTCGGCCGTAAAACCAGTCAGCCTCATTTCAGCTCTGGGTGGGAGAGACTTCACCCGCTCACACACAAACTACAGGTTTGCTTCCTGAGAGCCTGGCCACTTAACCCGCATGTTCTGGAACAGGAAAGGAGAATGGCCATGTGTCGGCTAGCCCCTCCATGAGCACTCAGATCCCCGCCCCGGGTTTTATTCTAAGGAAAGAGCTCAGAGAAACAAATAGCATCAGGGATGTTAAAAAATATATGTATCTGGTTTTCTCTGAGTTCCACCCTGGGCTCTTGTCCCTTGGAACCTCTCAAGCAGCTAATATCGCTCGGCAACACGTATCTCTTTCATTTGCTCGTATACACAAGTCACAGATAGTATTCACACTCCCAACAAACTACAAAGCCACACAATAGCTATTGGACGAGCCCGCACCACACTGCTGAAAAACCATAACGTATCAGGGGACTGGATTCCTAATATTTGCATTCTAGATGCCAACTGTGAGCATATTTTGTGCTATTTTCAACAAATTACACCAAAATATGCAAAATGTTTATAAGGCTGCATCTTCTATTTTTGGCTCCTGTGTATCTGCAGCTTAATAGTCCCTCGGAGATTTGTTTGTCTCCTCAGGAGAAATAGGAAAGTGGAAAATGCAAAAAAAAAAAAAAAAAAAGAGAGAGAGACAGAAGCAGAAAGAAATGAAGATGCTCTGTTCATGCAACAAGTTGAGTTCTGCAAGTTTTCGGGAAAAGAGCAGAGCCAGCTGTCCCAAGGGACCTTCTTCAACAAGAAATTTAATAACATTATTTGGATTCTTTGTGCCCTGGGTTTCAGATGTATTTTTAATGCGTGTGTCTTAAAACAAAACAACCATTGTCAAATGCTGTATTCTCTTCTCACCAGTGTAAATGGTTTCCTAGACAGCACAATTCTGGGAGCACCATAAGGGCTGTGATCAATGCGAGCTCGAGCCTTGCATCCTGTGGCTTCCCAAGGATGCCCCCCCTCACCAGGGGAACTTTGTCAGCTCTCTTCCCGAGAAAGGTGTCTCTGCTCTTTCTGATGTGAGCAATGACAGCCTCTTGCCCTCTGTGCCATCACCATGGCTTCCACACTCACACAACCGGGTACAAGGACCTATCTCTGTCTCCAACCCCTTGACAGAGCCATCCTGGCCCACCCTGCATCCGTGCAGCATTAGGGTTGATATGCTGGGGCAGAATCCAGGATGCGGGAGTTGAAAAATGAGTCCGGGTTGAGGAGAGCAATGGTTTCCAGCTGCTGGATCACAAAACCAAGTCAAAAACTTTCGATCCAACTCCTCCATTGGAAATGCTGTCAGACAGATAAAAATGGTGGCAGCGGGGGCGGGGGTGGGCGGTGCGTATTGTTTTCCGATATTCTTTCTCGTGACCTTAACGTAGGAATTGAGCCTCGTGCTCTTGTTCTGTAACTGGACCAACCTTCCTAACAAGACTGAAGCTTCAGTCAAACTCATTATTTAGCCAAAATGAATAAAGTCGGAGGAAGAGAGATTTAAATGAGCAAGTCCCCGCTCTCTGCCAGCCTCTACCTATAAAAGAAAAATGGAAGCAGGTAGGTATTGCCTCCCAAATCCTTATACTCACAGTAGGCCCTCCAAATGGACTCGGATGTTGGATACGCCAATGACACATGGGTGAATGAACTGGGAAACTGGATACAGCAGACTCAAAAAGAGGTAAAGCAACACCATTCAAAGGGAGAGATCGAAGAGGACCTGAGTCTCCAAACACATCAGGCTGCAGGCTGGCAGGTCCTGCTACTGGGCAGGTCCCAGCTACTGGGCTACTGGGAATGCTGGGCTGCTCAGGGCACCAGGGCCTGGGTCAGAGGATGCAGATCCAAGCCTGCGTTGAAGGCAAAGGCCAACAGCTCCCTGTCCCTGGGCAGAATGGAGAGCAGGCTTGATGGGCAGGGCATACCTCTCGATGAAGAGAAGGCAGAGCACTCACAAACCCCAAGCCCCACCTCCACGGTCCCCACCTGTTCCTGTGGCCGGGTGCTTCATGCACAGAGACTTCTGTGACGTAGCCTGAGCGAGAGAGAAAGATCCCGGGGTCTCAGCAGACGGAACCCTGCCAGAGGCAGAAGAGCCCGTCAGGGCCGCCGGGACAGAAAAGTCGATGGGGTCAGAAAGAGCCCAGGAAACCACAACGAGAATAGCGCTTCTGCTTATGGAGAACGTGACCCACGTGCCAAGCACCATCCTTGGGGTCATAGGTGCGGAAACTCATTGACTCCTCACCACCACCCTGTATCCCACGGAGCTGCTGAGAGACAGAGCGGGGTGTCCAGGGGTCCAAGGATGGAGACCATCACAAGGAGGTGAGATGACGGAGACTGGACCCCAATGGGGGTCTGACCCCATCTGCATTGCTTACAGAATGACAATAAATACATGCCAAACAAAACCCTTTCAAATGGATGACAAGCCAGAACAGTGCCTCATTTAGGGAGCTCCATGGAAGGCGGGGGTGGAGAGGGGCGCAAATGGAAACACAATTAAAATGGTCGCGAGATAAACATTCGAGGACATCAGCAACGTGATTCACTTGGGATCCGCTCCCCAGTTGGACACTGGGGAAAATAATTGCATTCAATTACCAATGGCTCTGGCTTCATCCCTCCAACCTGCAAAGCCTTGTGGTCTCCCGGTGAGCAAACCACTCCCAGGGCCTGCTGCCTGGTGGCCCGGCCCTCCCTGGGGGCCAGCCGTGCCCCTCAGCCTCTACCCCCGGCCCCAGCAGAGCGGAACCTCCTTGGCACCCCTTCCCCCAAGACACGGGGAGCATTTGGAAAATGGCCCTCCCCTTGTCTTGTGGCTCCGGAAGGAAGGGGCAAGAGAGCAGGGGGAAAGAGGCAATGTTCATCCTGTAGATTGAGTCAGGAGGAGGACACGGCTTGTTTAATCCTAATAAATCAGCGTGTCCCTGGGAGGTAGAAGCAACAGGAGACGGCACGCCAGGCGAGCCGCACGTTGACCCAAGGCAGAGCTCGCAGAGAAATGATGTCTCTTCAGCAGACTCCTGGAGAGACGGTCTGCATTTCTTCTGACAAATTAGAAGTGCCCTGAATGCAACCATTCCTCAGAAAATAGGCCTGATTTAGCAGTGTGCAAGCTGCCA
This sequence comes from Neofelis nebulosa, assembly GCF_028018385.1. Taxonomy (NCBI): domain Eukaryota; kingdom Metazoa; phylum Chordata; class Mammalia; order Carnivora; family Felidae; genus Neofelis; species Neofelis nebulosa. The sequence goes on along the minus strand of NC_080798.1, from coordinate 21,265,622 downwards.
TTATCTCGCTGCATAAAAAGACCATTTAAGCAGGGCAGCGTCTAGAACACTGGCCCGCTGGAGGCAGCTTTTCTGAAAAATTACCCCCTCGACTGCCACCTAAGCCAGTCACTACCCATGGGGGCGGCCTCATTTACAACCTAGAGGACCAAGCAGGCTTTAATCAAAGGAAAGGCATCGTTTGTCTTTGGTCTCTGCGTGAGCGCTCCGGCACCCCCCCACCCCGGGGCCCCCAGCCCCTCACCTCGACTCCAAGGCCAAACCAAGTCTGGAGCCACCCTGCGGGGACCTCCAGCTCCACCCCACCCAACATTCCCCGCCCCGTGAGGGCAGCCATCCCCACCGAATACCGACGTGATTACAAAGCAGATCCGGTGGCAACAATGCCCCAAAGATGAAACAACCCATTGGCTCAGTGTCCGTGTTTGAAAACTTTGCACGCAAAGATTACAACCTGTCATTATGTCCCCCAGAGACACACTACCTTTTTAAAAAGTATCTCTAATGAGATCTACAAATCTATGTTGAAGACAGCTTACTTTATTGTGTTTGTAAAGATGAAAATGTTTTAAATAGGTTATGGCTCCCGGGACTGATAGCCTCACCATGAGGGTAAGGTCATTTTGAAATGTTAATAAAAGTTTTCATAAAATATGACGGCCCTCCAAGAGGAATGTTGGGAGGTAAAAATAACTATAAAAGTATAATTTCTACCCGGGCACACACGCAGTTTTTCTGCGTCAAGATGTTTGCCCGATTCCCCGTTTAACAGGGGTTACAGCTTTTTCCAGCTGTTTTGACGGCCACGCTGGGATTCGATCCTTTATTAGTCAGGACGGCAGCAGCCTTGTCCAGGCTCTGCCGCTTGCTTATATTAGAAACTTGCTCGGGAAGCAAAGTCTCGCACTGCCCTGATGGTGAGGCTGATTGTCTCGCACTCGACCTGGGGTTGGCTCAGCTTGCTCTGGGCGAAGCTCTCCTCACTCCCAAGAAGTGAGGCAGAGAAGCAGAACCACCAGAGGGATCAGGAAGGGGTTCCCTGGGGGCTCGGCCACCATGCTTCGGGATTCCTGGGCCACTGCATGGGGAACACGCCAAATTGGTATATTCGGGTATTTCCTATTCAATGAGCGCCTTGGTTTCTAAAGTTAACCAGCCCAAAGGAAATGTCTCCGAAGCATTTACTAGGTGATGAGCTAACAAATGGAACCAGGCCATCTGAAACCACCCGTTTGCCAGGGTCCATCGGCTCAAATCTATCCTGATGTTTCTCTTAGGGAATGTGGGATGCGTGGGGTCCTCAGGGGTCAAGGTTGGGAACAAAGCACCGTGTGTATACTAATGAAGAAATTAAGGGAAGACTCAGAGGTACTAGAATCTGGGCTCAGAGACCTGGGGCAAAGAGGACAACACCAGAGTCTTAACTACACAATGTATTGGCTACATTACCTTCCATGAGACATTTCCTTTCTCAGCACTACCCAAAAGCGTAGCTAAAAAATATCTATAGCACGTCACTGTCATGGACCGCTGGGGACATAGCCCAAGTCTTCCCGGCCCTTGCTTACCCTCCCACACACGCCACGGGACATTCATCTGGAACCCAAGACATCTACTGCTTCCCTGTCTTTCCAGACCTTCCGTTTAGGATACCAACTTGAAACCCTGAGGCCTTGAGGACTATGTTGTCCACAAAGCCTGGCTCCGACGAAGCGAAAACTTTGCCATGAGTTGTAAAACCTATTTTGAAACTTTGAAAATATTGCTTTCCTTTCCTTTGGTTCTGTCCTGGCAACATTCCTGGAAGTGGGGTGGCAGGATACCACAGTTCCGGAGCTAGAGGGAGGCCTGGAGGGGGCCAGGGGAACATGTAAGGAAACAAGGGATGGAAACAGGCCTTGGTTAAAGTCTCAGAATTTCATTCCACAAGTCTCCCTAATTCTGGGTGAGATACCACTGACTCCATTCACCGCTTTGCTCGATGCCTCCTCCCAGAGACGGCTTTCTGATCGTGTCGCAGAGACCAGCCCCATCAGTCTCTCCACCCTTCCCTTTCCTCTACAGTATTTTTCTTCTTAGCATCTATTTCTCTGAGATATTACAATACGGACTTACCTGTTTTTGTTTCTCACCTCCTCCCACCCCCAGCATTAGAATGGAAGCTATGCAAGTGAAAGGACTTTGCCTTGTTCACTGCTCATTCTCGGTATCCAGAACAATGCCTGGCACAGAGCAATGGTTCAATAAGTATTTGTGAATAAATAAATAGATGGACCCCTGTGAATAGAGCACTGTCAACTCCCAGGCTCTCACGAGACCAAGAGGCTGCTCAAAGCAGGTGCCAGTTGCCAAAAGACCCCTGCCTTCTGTGTTCCGGAAGGAAGAATCCAAATCCATACCCAGAACCTACGTGTGCACACAGCATCACGTTCGTGACACGGCTCTGGACAGCCAATCAAAAGTCCTGTTGGCTTTTGCAGCTTTCTACTGAGTTCGTTCTACAGAATTCCAGATCCAAGCCTGACTGAAACAAACAAACAGACAGGCAAACAGACACATCAATGTAAAGAGACGTTGAAGGAACAGGGAACAGAGCGTCTTCAGAGCTCATAGCTCAGAGCAGCAGTGGGCTCACTGTAGCTGGGCGTGCAATCAGAGGGTGATATGCATCTATCAGGAATGCTTCAGAAGGAATTCCAAACTAGCGGGAGGTCAGAGATTAGAATCTAAGATTCCTTTTTAAATGTTATGGTTTGTAGCAGACATCATAATGACCCCCTCCAAAATGTCTACATCCGAAGCCCACAGACCAAGAATATGCTACCTTACATGGCAAAGGCACTCCACAGATGGGATTAAGGATACAAACCTTTAAGGTGGGGAGATTATCCTGGATTATCCTAGTGGGCCCAAACTAACCACTTCAAGTCAAGAAAGAAAGAAAGAAAGAAAGAAAGAAAGAAAGAAAAAGAAAGAAGATAGGAAAGGAAGGGAAAGGGGGAGGGGGAGGGAAAGGGGAAGTGGGAGGGAAAGGGAAAGGGAAAGGATAGGAAAGGAAATCTTTCCTGGCTTTGATCACTTGAGGAAGAAAACAGGGTCCGAGTGATGCAACTTCGCTGGCTTTGAAGAGGAGGGCCATGAACCAGAGCATGAGGGTAGCCTCTAGAATCTGGGAAAATGCAAGGAAATGAACTCTTTCCTAAAGCCTCCAAAAGGAATGTCTTGATTTCAATCCAGTGAGACCTGTGTCAGACTTCTGACCAACAGAACTCTGAGATAACACATTTGTCTTTATTGTTTAAGCCACTGAGCGCGTGGTGATTCGGCAGAGCAGCAATAGGAAACTAATACATGTCTTATGATGTCTCGCCCAAATAAAAGAAAAAGTGTTGATCAGAAAACCCTGAGTTCCAGGGTTATGCCCCGTGTGATCTCCAGCGCGAGATAAATGAGTTCCAGCGAAGTGGGTCTCTACCCTAAGCTGAGCACAGTAACTGAAGGTGGCAGAGAGGATATGCCAAGTTTAGAAGGGATATTCTGACCCAAGAGAGCTCAATATTTAATCCATTTAAACCCTAGAAAGTATTTTCTACTACACATGAATTAAAATTTTCACCACCAGAAGGTGAACCCTTCTCCCTCCTGCTTGGACTGGAGAAATCTGGGTGACTCCCCTGAGTTCACATCTCACACAGTCACACGGGTCCTTAAGACCCAGAAGGGACCACATCACATCCAAGGTGGGGACCTTACTGGAGAAATAAGCTGAGAGGACAAAGCTCATTCGTTCCTCTGCAGGAAGCTGCCTCGCTAATATTTCTTGTCTCAGAATGAGGGAATAAGTCCTATTTCAGAGCTGGAGGAAAAACACTGCTACAAATATCAGCCAAATGCCACGCCATATTTGCATGTGAAGTTTATTCTTGTCTCAACTCCCAGTCCAGAGGCTTCAACCTGTCCATTTTGGAACCAGCAAATATTTAAACCTGTTGAATTGAAAAAGGAATCGCTTACCTACCTTGTGACTCCCTCTAACTTAATACCAGGCCCTTACACTATTTAATACCATTCATATGCCCCACACATTGGGAAACCACAAGCTACTTCACCAAACCTTCACCGCCTTCTCAGCCTAGGACCCAAATCGGACTCAGCCCCTAGCACTCAACAACTCCAGCTTCTCTCTATAATCACCCTCTCTGCTTCCTAACAAAATGACCTGAGTGCGCGTACATGGGGGCCAGGTGAAAAATGAAATCTTGGCCCAGATCCAGCTTTGGGTAGGTGGGTCCACCCAGTGGCAATCTCCAAGGCCCCAAATGTATAATTGAAATGGACATACTTGGAAGTTATTAAATCTCTAAATTGGTTCCTGGGGCCTTTGGGTAAGAACTATCATAGTTCCGAAAGGCAAGTGGAAGTCTCTGAAACTGCTCCCTGTGCCCAGCCAAGAGAGTAAATGTGTGTGTGATGAAAGGGTATGGCTCCTGTCGTCTCTCATTTAATTCACCAGTCTGATCCCCACAGAAATCAGACAGATCCTGAAAGATGGTGATGGGCAGCCTTCGTAAGATGCACGCACTCCAGAGGGTGGGGGATAAACCCTAAGAAAATTCAGAGACCCATCAAATCAATGACCGTACTTGGGATCCAGTGGTCAAAGACACACAGGGACAACCCAGGCTAAATTATTGCACTTCATGTTTCTTACAAATAAAAATAAAACACCCTATCAGTTTTCCCCCCCACCCCCACCCCAGGTTCTAGAGAGAGTTAGTCCACATTTCAGAATATTGCTTCAACTCATTTACTGAGTGATGAGAATGTCTTCCAACTTTGAGAGGGGCCCAGATCAGGAAAGGGCTCTGCAGCAGGTCCAGGATGCAGGCGATCCCTGGCGACCCAGAAGACACAGTGTTACGAGAGGTGACTGAGGTGAGAAAAGACTGTGCAGAGTTGACACAGCCAGGAACTATACACCATACGAACAACAACGCAAATGTCCTCCTGGGCCCTGGTAGAGACAAGTTCCCATGCAGTCACAGCTACCCGTGGTGAACTAGGTTTCGTCAGACCTACCAAATCATAAGTTCAGGCAAATTCGGCAGCAATCCATTGTGAGATGGAAGGATTTCATGAAGGGTTGGCAAAAGTAGGGCCAAAGGGTACAAGTAAGCTGCACAAGTTGGTATCCCAGACCTGTGCCGTCCACCACTCTTGTGCCTGTGTCTCCCCCAGCTGATACCTCTGCTATCACAGAGACCTTATGACCAGCTGATGGAGAAGGAAAAGGTATGAGCTCAGTTCTCAGATCAGTATGTGAATATAAGCTTCAAATATACCACTGGTGCACCACAGTCCCACTTAGCGATGGCCTTAAAAGACAGCAGGAAGGGGGGCACCTGGGTGGCTCAGTCGGTTAAGCGTCCGACTTCGGCTCAGGTCACGATCTCGCGGTCCGTGAGTTCGAGCCCCGCGTCAGGCTCTGGGCAGATGGCTCAGAGCCTGGAGCCTGTTTCCGATTCTGTGTCTCCCTCTCTCTCTGCCCCTCCCCCATTCATGCTCTGTCTCTGTCTGTCTCAAAAATAAACATTAAAAAAAAAAATTAAAAAAAAAAAGACAGCAGGAAGGGAAATACTTCCCAACAGCCTGAGATTTAGGTGGTGAACCCGGTAATTCACTCTGTAGATGAGGAAAAAGTGGCTTGACCTGGTACTATATATAGAATCATGGACAGGGGTGAATGGCTTGGTTGGTCGGTCAAGAGGCCTGGGAGGAAAACAATTGGGAGACTACGGAGAAAGGGATCAGGAAGAGAGACATACGGATGGATCTATGGGACAGCACAGAGTGTGAGGATATTCGTATTGCATGATAATGCCCACCAGGAAGCATAAAAGAAGCACTAAGCAATCAAGTAGAATGAATGACTGAGCCAGGAGATGTCAGCCAGCCTCTGAATGGAGCAGAGACATGATCGTGCAAAGATTATGTATGGGCCCAATATCATGGGATCCCATTTCTCTAAGACAAATCTAGCCACTACCACTGCCAAATGTCCGACTTGCCAGCAACAGAGACCAATGTTGAATCCTTGACATGTCATTATATCACAAGAGAGTTAACCATCCACTTAGGGGTAACTTGATTACGTTGTACTGTGTCTACCCTGAAAGAGGTAGTGATTCAATTTAACCAGAATTGACACATATTCTGGATAAAAGTTCGCCTTTCCTGTCCACAGGGCTTCAGCTAGTGCCAGTATCCAAGGGTTTACATGAATACTGGATCTCACATAATGTGAGCAGACCATGGGATTCACTGGTCCTTTCAATTACGACACCACAGGGGCACCTGGGGGTCTCAGCTGGTTAAGTGCCTGACTTCAGCTCAGGTCATCATCTCAAGGTTCATGGGTTCGGGTCCCACGTCAGGCTCTGTGCTGACAGCTTGGAGTCTGGGGCCTGCTTCAGATTCTGTGTTCTCCCTCTCTCTGCTCCTTTCCTGCTCTCTCTCTCTCCCTCAAAAATACATAAACATTTTTTTTAAAACTTCAATTACCACAGCTCAAAGGAAGTTGCTGGCTTGACAGAGGAATAGAATGGCCCTTTGAAGTTTCAGTCCAGGCACCAGCTTGGAGGTGGCATCCTAAAAGAATAGGATGCCCCTCTCCAGAATTCAATCTCCACTCTAAAATATTGAAAATTATACGATTCTGTTTCTCCAACAGGTAGCATACCTGGGGTCAGGAACCAAAGGTGGAAGTCCCTCTTAATGGGGGGCATGAATTTGAGGAATTTGTGCTTGCTGTCCCTGTGACTCTAAGCCCACTGTATCTAGAGGTCCTGATTCCCAGATCAGGAACCCTTTGACCAGAGAACTTGGCAAGAGTCCCATTACATTTTTAGCTCTAATTGTCACCTGTTTATTTAGGCTTCCTATGCTAAGCATCAGCAAGGAAGGAGAGAAGGATCTAGGATTGTTGTTACATGATATGCAGGCAGCCAGCTGATCCAGAGAACATCTCTTGTCACCAGAGCCCTACCCTGGAAACAGATGGATGAATGCAGCAGCTGTGGCTGGAAATGGGTGTGGTGACTGAAGGGCCATTCCCTTTAGAGATGGTCATTGCACAAGGTGAGTTACTCAGACCGACAGGAGTGCTGGCCAAGGAGAAGAATAATGGGTGGTAGAAGGCAGATATGATAAGTGACAGAAGTGGCCAAAGACCAGCTTCAGTGGTGGGGATTGGAGCTTGTCCCACTCTCTTCTAAGTGTCCCCTGGCAGACAGACCAGGAAAGATCCTGGAAGAGCTGTTTATAAAACACACTCTATGAAACAGGTAGATCTGCGTGACACGAGGGGTGGACTGTCATGGTCTGTGTGTGATTTACTCGCTCCCACTCCTGAGAGTATTGGTGGCCGACAGCTCTTAGCTGGGTTCCTCTTTTGGAAGCTGTCTTCTTGCTTGGAACTTCCCCAAGCTTTGTCCAAGATTGTACCCTTTCCCAACAGGCAGCTTATATCCAGTGACTGGCTGGTGGGATGAGAGGAGTGGTATAAGGACATTCCTACAGAGCCATTCCAGCTCCAGAATGCTCCAGCGGATTTTCTGAGGCTTCTGTTGCAACTATATTATGGTTTAACTTTTCCCTCTGCCCAACATTGCCCTCCTTACCCTTCACAGGTGTTGTTCCCTAAGAGCACTCCCGCAGTGAACACTCTACACACAAACCTCCGAATCTCAGAAGATGCTTCCTGGGAAACCCAACTTAGGACAAATTCTCATTTTAAAATACAGACCTGTTTGCATTACCATGTGTATATATACACAGACTTGCCTAAACTATTCTTACTTCCTGTTCTGCTGAGGACAAAGACCAAATGTCTTATCCTGGACCATAAAATTCTGTTTGGTCTGGGACCCACCAACTCATTTCTGTAGCTCCTCTTTATACACATCTCCTCTCTGCTCTCTGTGTTCTGGCTGCACTGATCTTCCTTGGGTTCCTGAGTTATGACACACTTTCTCTTGCCCCAGAGTCTTTGTACGTGCTGATTCCGTTGCACCGAAGGGTCTTCTGTTCTATGCGTCCTTCAAACTTCAAACCAAACATCTCAAGAAGCCCTCGATCTTCTTTGGTCTTCCCTCATGACACTTTTTAGTTTGAATCATATGTTGGTGTCATCATCTGACTGTTGTTTATTTTCCCCATCGTTATAGCGCCAGCATCTAGCACAAAACCTAACTCGTAGCCGACAATAAACATCTGTTAAATTAAGACACCAATTCCACGTTAAACGAGATTCAAACCCAATAGACCAATGCAGCCTTTTTCACTGGAGGCCGTCTTGCACAGGTAGTTTCCCTGCCTGGTGACTTAACAGATAATCCTGGGGCCTAGTACCTAACAGGCGCTCTGTAAATAGTACCTGAATTTATGTTTGCATCTTAAGCAGTTAGTACGTATTTCTGGTTTTGGGTTTTTTTCCTGTTAGACTGTGAGCTCCTTGAGAGAAGGAGCTCCCTCTTATCTAAACGCTAAGCAAGGGGCTGGGCAAATGTTGATTGAATGAAATCCTCAGGAAGCGTGAAGGTAAGCATCTGCCTACTGTGAGATGACCCTTGGTTTCTACTTCTTCCGGACAGTTAATATCACGGAGGCACACACAGTGCTAACACGGGGTCCAAGTGTGCTGATCAGTTCATATTGGGAAGCCTCTTCTTTCTTAGCAGAACTACCCTGGCCTTCACTCTGCCAAACTGACACGTTTTTCAGATCGGTCTCAGCTCCCACGGACGCTGCAGGACGGCCCCACCACAGGGCCAGGGAACTCAAATGCTCACTGGGCTGAGTGTGACAAGAGTGAGACGGCCCCATCCAAGGAGGCACCAAGGACTCACACAGGATACGGGTCCGGTGCGGCTAGATATTCGGATTTGTCAAAAGAATGCAAAACTGGGCTTATATGGGACTCTCTCCATTTTATATTTATCCTCAATGTTAAAAAAGAAAGAAAAAAAAAAAGAAAAAGAAGACAAAAAAAGACATTGCGCTCTCCAGATAAAATAAGCCCACAGAAGAGCCAAGTTCATGGGCTTTGGCAAGCTCTGGGTTGGAAGTCAGAATAGGCAGCCTCTCTGATCTCCCTGGAAGACCAGCCAGACCTCCAGGAATACCCATGTCTCAGTTTCCCCATCTGTCAAATGAGCCGATTGGGCCACATGTTCCAGCTGTCCTATCCCGGGTGTCCTTCTGAACCCCGCTCTTTCTCTCACCTCTGAACAAGTCATGTTCATTTGCAGTTTGAAGCCAGCAAGGAGAAAGGTATTTCGCCGGAATTTCCCTTTCTTTGAAGGGCTAATTACAAAAGACAGGGGGGAAACGGCACACCATGCTCCCTTTCACATCTCATTACATTTACTCAGCTTTATTACTAATTCTTTGTTCATATAATTTCCACCCCGGGATCTGCATTTTTGTCTAGTTACCCCAAGTCAGGAAACCCGCCTGAACGCAGGCGGCCCCGATCACCTCCTCCGGAGTTCGTGGATTTTCAAGCGATAAGATAAACTTCCTGAGCAAAGTGCTTCTCCGAAGAGCATGCCGTCCAAGGACGAAGCTGCAACCCGCGGCAATCCGAAGGGCAGCTGGGGGACGTGCTCCCACGGTCACAGAGACCCCCTGCTTCCATCCGGGACCCACAGACGCCGGCAGGAGGCCTGTCCTCTAGAAGGGCCTATACGAAGAGCGGGAGGAGACACACACTGCTGCCAGAATCATCCCACATCTGCTCTGGGCTGGCAGCTGACATTTTCTCGTGGAGATGTCCAGCCTCCCCCGCAGATCTTCACCCGGGAAGCCGCACACGGGGACACGCCAGCCCCGGCCACCTGCACTCGGTAGCAAGCGAAACCAAGCCTGGGGTTCCGGAAACACATCTCTAGCTACTTTGCACGAATTCAGGAAACAGGTCCCCAAAGAAGCAAGAGACGAAAAGTACAGGAAATGTGCACACATTCACCATGAAATACCAACCCAAAGGACAAACTCGGTAATCCCACCAATGATGTTCCGAACCCATGATGGCTAGCAGCCGACAAATACCCGCAGACCTCAATCCATTTTTATTGTATTCAGGCTGCAGGGTTGTATTTCCTGCCTCCCCTTAGCACCACACATACAGTGTACTTGAAAACAAAAATCTATAATATTGATCCCGCAATGTCACCACAATTATTCTTTTGAAACAGCCATTGAAAACAAATTACATCTGCACTGCCTTTTCATCCGCCCGCTGCAAGTGAGCAATGCTCACGGTGGCCTCCAGCACTGGGGTGTTAGCACTGTGTCACTGCCGACAGGACAGCCTAGGGAAAAGCGGTGGGGGAGGGGGCGGCCAGGACGAAAACCAGATCAAAGGGCCATTTTCGGAGGGCACAGGGCCTGCCCGGCCCAGCATCTAGGAGGCGTCCGGACCCGGTGCGGCTGCAAACGCGGTGAATCTGAAAAATCCTGGGTCTGCTGGTCGGGGCCCGGGACTCCTCCCGGCTCAGTAAACCAAACGCCGTCGTCGGACTGATTAAATTGACAGAGGTTTTACCAAGGCCTCATTTTCGGATACTCAGTTTAAAATCTAATGACAACAAGCATTATTTTGAAGCAACGTGGTCTCCACCCGATGGCACATAATTCTATTGACAAATGGAAGCATCCTTCCTGGAACAGCGGACTTTAAAGCAGGAGAGAGGCGACGCCCCCCGTCCTTACACCCCCAAATCCCAACAGACACCGGGATGATCCACCCAGAAGGTGGAAGGGGGTGTCCTCCTTCCCAGCAAGCTGCACTCCAGGAGTCTCCAGAGACCCACAGCGTCCCCCGCCTTTGAGCCATATTGCTAAGGCCTGCTGCAGACATGGTGTCCTGGCCTCAAACGAGATCATGACCCCCTCCGAAACCTACCAGCCAGGTGCCCTGGGTACGTCTGCCATTGGGGGCCTGCCTGTTTGTTTTCAATTGTCATACTTGGAAAAATTCTCCCTGCGCAGTAATTAAATTCCATGCCACCGAGCGGTGGGCAAAGGGAAATTCTTTTGTTAAGGTTTGACCACACAAGTCACAGTGGTGGCTCTTGCAGGCGGGAAGTGATAACTTTGGAGCATTAAAAAAACCAATAGCCTTGTTGACACGGACATGGGAACCTAACCCCTGAAGCCTCCTGGTATGACGCATTGATTTTCCTGTCCGTGTACAGTTCTAAAGCCATCCATTCTGCATGGTCAGGACTCAAAGGGCCAGAGAGAGGAAAAAAATCTGTTCTCTCTGCTGTACCTCCAGGCAAAGTTGAGAAATAAATTCTACGTTTTGAGAGATGATTTGTTCAAGCCATGTTTAAGAGAATATGATTGCATTAAAAAGGGAAAAAATATTTTGCTGCCCTGACCCTCACAACCTGTAGCCACTGACCCTCATGCAAAATCTTGACATCACAGACCCGGCCTAGAAGGGTACGGAGAGCGAGGGGGGTGTGGAGGGCCTCGGAAATTGGGGAGCCTATTTATTATCGTCCAAATAATATTGCCGAGCTGTCAGAAAACCACTCACATAATCCTGTTCTGTCCACCTGTCATTCTTCGGGTCCTTCTGCCACTATTATTTTGCAAGATCTGTCATTCTTCCCTGTTGGAGGGCCCCTAGTGATATTACTATGCTCCTGCTTGCTTTCTGATCCTCCTTCTTCCGCAGATGGAACAGGCCAGGCTGACCCACTCTTCAGGGTCTGCCTGAGAGCGGTCCCCAGCCACACACCTCGCCCTGTCCCGGTGTGCGGTGGGGCTGCTGGCAGCCGGGCAGCAAAGGGCGCCCCCACCAGCCTCCCGTCTCCTCCTCCCGTGCACCCCGGGGTCCTCATTCAAAAATGCCTCCGTGTCACCAAAACGCCTCCCCATTCTTGCCCGTGACAGGGGGTGGTATACTCTGGGTGATGGAGAGAGAGGCCAGGCTCCGGGGAGATTTGCTGAGACACTGCAGGGGACTCCGTGTGCAGCCGGTCTCACACGTTCAGTACTTTTTTGAGTGTTTAGCTATTTCAGTTCCAAATAAAGCAAGCCTCGGTGCCGGTCAGGAGGCAGAGCTCATAGAAGTGGAAGACGAGTGTTCGAGCTGCAAATTTGCAGTGCTATTCTGCAAAGCATTACATACATCATTTCCTGGTGCAGAGGAATATTGAGCTATTTCAGTGAAGCCAAAAAGGAAAGACCGAAATCATGTAATTTCCCTGACCTAGACAGAACTACGGACTGAATACAGAAATAGAAAATGCTAAAGTGAATGTTCTTACAAGGTTTGTCTATATAAACATAGACTCCACATATCCCAAGTGTATGCAATGTGAACTCAATCTCAGCATGCACGCACACCACTGAAAGTCATAAACCCAGTCACACAAAACATCCCTACCGGATGATTCCGTCTTGCCAGACCTATAGAAGTATTCTTAAATTAGGTTGGTGTGAATGTGTGCGTATATTTATTATTAAAATACTTACTGTTCTGCCTTTTGAAGTAGATGGACAAATGATTTAGGAGTGGGAATAGACTAGAAACAAAATTAATGCAAATAATGTGTTGATTTTTTTTTAGCTTGATTAGCCAAGCCAATGGAAAATTCTAGAAAACGTATACAATTATTTTAACTGTCACAGGCTGGCAATTGTAATTGACATGATTTGTACGAGATGCAGTGTAATAACTGAATATATTAAAAAAAAATCTCATGCCTTGATTACCAGGAGAACATTACTAGTGCCACAATATTATTAACAACACAATTATCGTGGCATCCCTAGGATACGCTCTTAGCACTTCAATGCATTAGTGAACCTTTGCTAACGAAGAAAAAATTAAAGTACAGCAAATTTCAAAGCACCAGTTGTACCCAATATCATTAAAAATTTATAAAACTTCCCCTGAACATGACAAGTGTTTGGTTTAAATGAAGATCAGCCACAAGGAGAAAGCAGAAACCTTGTTACCCTTTGTCTCCTTCCCTACCCTATCTCTCTGCCTCTCTCTTTCTCACAGACCTCCCCCAACCGGCACCACCTCAATCCAGCTGAAATATGTAACCATTACAGAGTGACAGCTTGACACACAATGACCCGTCAGAACATTCATCTCTCAATGTTTTATTTTAGTGAGGGGCCAAACTGCAGAAAAAATAAGCAAGTTGTTTCAAGGCTTGGAAGGAGATCAAACATTTCTGGCATCCCCACTTACCAGACCTTTGATTTACAATGGGCTTGTCAGAGCCCGATTAGACAGTGTGTGGTTAAAGACCTACAGAGGCTCCTCTGTGCCCCAGCCCAGCGCCATGTCCCCCACAGAGAGCATCCCTTTGTTCCCGGAACCAGCCAGCCAGGCTTAGGCACAGAACTTTGCACCCTTGCAAGAGGGCCGGGCAGCACGCGTGAAAGCCAGTCTCGCTGCAATTAAATCCCTTTCCCCAAGGGGAAGAGGAAGAGAGAGAGCAAAGAAGGGAATGGAGAGAGAGGGTGCCGCCCGAACTCCTTCTGCCATTTTCTCTCTACCTCTCCCTTCCGAGTCAAAAGTCATCATCTTCCTCCAGGAGAAAACATACCCAGAGATTGCTACCACCAGTGAGCTTTCTCAACCTTATTCAAATGGAAACACTCAGCTTAAAAGAAAGAAGAAAAAAAAAAAATGAGTTGGACCAAAAGTGCAGGTGTTTAAAATATGTTCGCGGTATTACGATTTTTGCTAGTAATTACAACTACGAAAATGGCTGGAAATATATTGTTTCAATTTGTATGGAGAACAATTGCAGAGAGAGAGAGAGAGAGAGAGAGAGAGGCATGATCTGTGCCTGGCATTGGAACGTGTAATTCCTTAACCCTATATGGCAGCACAGGGCTCGCTGGAGCAAATTATGAATACATGTGTTTGGAGAGCTTGAGTAGTAAATTTGGGTTTTGTGCATCCGTAACAATGCGATCTGACATGTGTGATTTATGGAATATTAAGTTAATACAGTATTATGAAATTAGCTTAATGTACTAAAGCTGTAATTTTAAAGTGAAAAACAATGCAGCCAGACGTAAACAATATCAACATTAGCATTTTGTGAAAGCTGAAACCAATTCACTCAAAACGTGTCTGGAGAGTCATAGATTCACCTCGCCTAGACAGGCCCAAGTCTCAGGAAAGTTTCAGACCCCAGGACAACGTCCCGAGCTCCGTGGGCCAAGCCGCTCAGTCTCAACCCAAAGCGGGGTGTGCCGGCCACAGGGGCCAAACCGGGGAGCCCGCACCACCACACCTCTGGGAAAATAGCCAGAAATTACCCCGAGCTCTTCAGAACAGAGGCAGGGCAAAGTCAAGGGCCTCACTCTGCAACGCCCTGGAAACAAACTCAGGAGAGAGAGGGCTGGGGTGTGAGACACCATCCCAGAAACCCGGGGGTCCAGAACCTGGAGTGAACGAGTGTGTGAGGCCAAGGAAATCTTATGGACTAAAAAGGGCAGATCTAGAAACTCAGTTCCTCAGCTCCTTGGAGGAGCAGCCTACTTGTGACATGAAGGGGAGTCCAAAACCTTGGGGTTACATCAGCATAAGCCATCCCCAAGCCAGCCCAGGACTCACGGGACGTGGGGGCTGAACGAGTGGTGGAGGTTTCCTTCCCTAACTCTGGGCTGGGTGGACCGACTACGGCCTGATGAGCATCCCCACCGGTTCCTGAACCTCCCCTGTTTACCTTCGCACTCTCCCGGGGCTAAGGACCAACTGAGATTTAGCAGGAATGGAGACTGGGGAACCGTGGCTCCTCACCAGACAGACGTGTGAAGTGCCAGGTTTCGAGATGGCGGGGAGAAAGAAACCCCTTAGAGAAGTTTACCATGGCTTTCTTAGCTTCCCATTGAGATGGCTGGAAACGTCATGAGCATAAGTGAATGGAAATGTGTGGAGCCCAGACGGGGCCCTTTGGGGCATTCTGCTTCCTTGGCCCAAGTGTCTCGCCCCTTGGTGAGCGTCAGGGTGGTAACCCAAACATAGACGTCCTCAAGCCTCGTGGAACTAGAATTAAGGCACTGGATCTGGATTCACCGGGGCTTAAAAGGCATGCATGTCCCAGTTTACTTAGAGTTCCAAGATTCGGGATTAAAGATAAGCCTGAACGTCCTCCAGGGGTGGAGAACCACACATGTTGGTCCCGCCATTTTGATGAATACCAAACCTATCTGGTAAAGGATCAGATGCCAGGGACCACACCCAGTCCACAGACAATAGGAGCCAACTCTGATTAAATGCCCCATGAACTTTCTTGAAAGAGATCAGTCACTGAACCCCACTTTGGAGAGACTCGGTGTATACACATGTTTAAACGCTGACACGAGGATAAACATATATACACTGGGTTTCTTAATGGCATTTTCCTTCTAAAATTCCCGACATGTGGCTTAACGTGGTAATCGGGATTATTTCATTTATCAACATGTCACAGTGTCTTCCCATACCCGTAGTAAAAATAAAAGCATTCTACTTAAAAGAAATGAAAAGTATATGTCCAAGATAGAGAATAAACAGTTGCCAGAGTTCACACTGGGGCAGATCAACTCTCAAGTCTCGCAGAGAGGTTTTGTGCCTCCTCTGTCTTGCAAAGGCGTCTGGCTGTTTTCTCTTGGTTTGTTGGCTTTTATTTTTAAGATGCCCTACATTTGTTACGGGAGCCAGGGAGGCAAGAACTGAAAGCCAATACTAATGTTTTAATTCCATCAAGTACGTTTCAATTCCCATTTTGCATTTTGCATTAGGAACCTAGACTCAGACAATCCTTCACAGCACCGTGGCTTGCGGTCGGGCACAGGGGCTTCACCTAACCTGACAAATGCTTATGCTTCACAGCACGAGGACAAACGGGGCTCAGAGTCAGGAACCCGCTCGCTGCTCTCTCTCCCTGCAAAGGGCAAACATATTGTCTGGTTACAATGTGTTTATAGAGAGAGGCCACCACACGTCTTACTCCTAATGTGAGTGCCTTTGGAGGCTCCTTTTTGTGTTTCTCCTCCAAAATTCTTAATCTCCGGAATCACATAACCCTCCCCAAGAAAGCAAGGGGCTCTATCCCAACCTCAGAGCCAAGCAACCCAGCCCTTCTTCCCGACTCCCCATCTCCATAAGCACACTCACTCGGCTCCAGCGAGGGACCGTCTCTCTCCCCTCAGAGGACGGGAGTGACAAGGCAGGCAGCTTGCTCGATTCTGAAAGATGAACATGTTTCAAATGAACAATTAAAATTAGTATACATCTGCTCCCGCCTCAAACTTTGTTGCTTTTTGGTCACCGCTTTAAAGCGGGCAATGCCCGTTTTCGTCACCTCTGATTATTTCTGCATCACGTGTCGATATATTTTAACTGGAAGAAAGAGAAGAGTAGCTGCAAACCCTGGCACAAAGGGTCAGACTTAAAGGTTTGCTAAATTCAAAGTCATGCAACTTAAAAAAGAAGAAGAAAGAAAAGAAAATCACACAAATAAACAATGAAAACTGCACACAGTGTACAAAAGTATGCACGCAATTGTGTGTGTGTGTGTGTGTGTGTGTGTGTGTGTGTGTGTAAAACAGATAGGCTTCCTGAATGCTTCTTATTCTAATAACACTTTAAAAAAAAAATGAGATTAGGAGCGCCTGAGTGGCTCAGTTGGTTGAATGTCCGACTTCAGCTCAGGTCATGACCTCGTGGTTTGTGAGTTCGAACCCTGCATCGGGCTCTGAGCTGACAGCTCGGAGCCTGGAGCCTGGAGCCTGCTTCGGGTTCTGCGTCTCCCTCTCTCTCTCTCTGTCCCTCCCCAGCACATGCACTGTCTCTCTCTCTCTTCCTCAAAGACAAATAAATAAACTTAAAATAAATAAATAAGATCAGAATATATGCCTTGAGTTCTAAAAAGCAGTCTCTCAGTGAACTTTTTCAAAACCAGTCCTCTCCTTCCAACTTTCGTCACACAGCATCCTTGCTAATCTCGCCGAAGGTTAATAATTCAGCCCCAGAGCTGTCAGCCATATAGGAGAAAATTCTTTCTTACAATCTGACCCTCAATCACAAGCAACGGGACTATATGGGTTGACCTGTTCTATGATAGTGGTGGCTCGGAGGGGAGAAGCAACGGGAAGAAAAATTGTCTAAACAGGCTAACCGTCCCCAGACCCAGGCTGTGGGCTCTTTGTAGCCAGCAGGTGCGTGGACCCTATTCTCACCCCCACTTAGCAAATTATGTATAAACAAATTAACTTCCTGGGCTGGTTCCCTCTGAATTACTCCCTGGTCTCGGCGTGGTTTTCCATCAGGACAAACCTTTTCCTTTCCCTTATGCACCAGCAAACATACTGATACAATTTAAAGGTCATGTTCTTTTCAAACTGACAGAGCCCTCCAAAGTTTTGACGAGAGGCCCTCCAAGCCTCACACCCCTACAGGCGGAAAGGAATTAAGTAAAGCATCACTTGGTGGAAGCTCAATCATGTGAACTGATTAGAAAATGCATCCAGGGAGGGGGCCTCCGCAAGGTGACGGCAGCTCATCTCGAAAGGAGATGTCACACGGCGAGGCAGAGAGCCCCCGACACCGGGCTGGGGGAGCCACGTGAGGGTCAATGAAGATATAATGACCTCCCCGCAAAAAGCCTCTTCTTTCCCAAATCCCCAACGAACACCACCTCATCGGCCTCACCTTTTTATTCGGTCAAACTTTACCCCAAACCCGAGACTGAATTAACGGCGTCGTGTCTTAACCTCCAAAGGACATTTGCTTGGTAACTGAAGAATCGCCAGGAGTATGGATTCTGCATACATGTGCATTGTGTGTAGACATTGATATGTTTATTTGCAGTTGTGTTTGTGTTATCAGGGGACAGGCAGTTTGTGATTTTTTTTTTCTTTTTTATCTGTCCCTGGAACAAAAAAAAAAAAAAAAAAACCTGGCACTGTGTCGTTGATGTTATCAGCAGACTCTGTGCCCTGGGAATCTAACCAATGGTGCTGCACTCTCTTCTGGTATTACTATTTTTGTTACTGTTATTATTATTTGACATTTTTGCTTTGATGACTTTTTTCTTCAACCGAAACCTGCCAAGGATCACTGAGACATAACTGTGCTTGATGGTCAAAGAGGTTCCTAACGCTCTCTGTCCTAACCTGTGTGGCATGGTGACATCATCCTCCTATCATGGAGACTGGGGACCTTGAGCGAGGACTTGGATTTCTTGCACACCCCCTAACCCAAGGTGGCCTCCCCTCTCAGGTCTCTCCCTCTGGATTCTTCTGAGGGTCTCTGTGTAACTCCAGGCTTTATCTTTAGGGGGAAAGACCAGCCCACCTCCAAACACCCACCGAGAACTGAAATAATTTATCCCAGAGGAAAAAGAAAATGGTTTTGTTGTGATTGCACACACATCCTCAAAGTCAGCCCCGAGCTTGTTAGATTTTTACTGGAATGACTTTCCTTTTGAAGTTTCCCTCCTGGTTTAATTGATGCACATAAATGCACAGCCTTGGCTGCCCCTGTCATGGAAGGCTGGGGCTGGAATCCTGGAATCCAGTCATCAAATAGGTTTTCCTTGTCACCGTTCCCTTGACTTCATACCACTTGTCTTTCCAAAATGAAGCGCCCCCTTCCCTCTCTCCGCCACAGACACGAGCTGCCCCAACCCTCACCCACTTCCTCCAGCTGCCCATGCCTCCCTTACCAGACCTGCCCTCCCGGTCTCCTTCCTACTGATGCCCCTCAGCCGTCACAGCCTGAGACATGTGTGCTGTGGGTCCAGAGCCACCCTGCAGGACACAGGGAAGACTTCCCAGAGCAGGTGGTGGTTAAATTCAATCTCGGATGAAGGCATGCATTATTAGCAGCACAGTCACTGTGGACCGCTTGTTCAGAAAACGTAAGAAAAAAAGCACTGAGGTTCTCATGAAAACTATACTCCATGTTCTTACAATCTGGCCATCCGAACATTGCCTATCATACCTTCACTGGGTCTTATTTGGGGGCGGGGGAATGGGGCGGAGAGGGTAGCCAATTAAAGTGAACCAAATAATCAATCAGCATCCATTAATCAACCTTTATAACCAAGCACTCGCAGCTATTGGCTGGAGATGCAAACAGAAAATATCTTTCCGCTCCCTAGGAGTTCAGTGAGAGCAAGACACATTAACTGCCCGGCCTTTCTGGAAGTCCTGCGGGTTAACAGAAACTGATACTAAGCACCCGAGGGTCAGAGCAAAGGCAGCAAAGATTGGGGCCCCCATATCTTCATTTGGTCTCATTCCTAAATGCCCATGTCCCGTTGCCACACTAGTAACCGACGCAGAAAAGGATCGTGAAATACACTGGGTATATCTTGTCCTCGTGAGAAGGGCTTCAGCTCAAAGAGGATCAAGGTGTTTCATACCCGTGGGCTCTTCTGCGTCCTTGCTAAATCTGTCTTCCTCCATTTCTGGAGGGAACTTCAAAATCCGCATGGCTCCTCACATTTGCCAGGAAGGGAAGGAATCCAAGACCTTGAAATAGCAGAGGCTCTCTCCCTCATTTAAAACTTTCGTTCCTGGAAGAAGTTTAAGGATGTTGTATAAATGTTTTAAATACGTGATGCAGAGGCAGAGCCTGCTCCCTTCTCCTCTGGGGAGTCCGTCCTGTTCTCTGCAGACATCAGGCCTGTGGGTCAAGCAGGGCCAGTCATGGCACCCTTGCTCCCGTGCCCAGGACAGGGCTGTCTGTCAACTGGAATGGGTGGAGGGGTGGACACAGGTCAGCATGCCCCAGAGATTGGGGGGGGCACAGGTCAGCGTGCCCCAGAGATTGGGGGGGGGGGGACACAGGTCAGCGTGCCCCAGAGATTGGGGGGGGCACAGGTCAGCGTGCCCCAGAGATTGGGGGGGGACACAGGTCAGCGTGCCCCAGAAAATAGGGGGGGAGACAGGTCAGCTTGCCCCAGAGAATGGGGGGGACACAGGTCAGCTTGCCCCAGAGAATAAGGGGGACACAGGTCAGCTTGCCCCAGAGAATAGGGGGGGACACAGGTCAGCTTGCCCCAGAGGGACCTTACAGACAACAAACACAGGCTACAAGGGTTTTATATTTTCAACCTTGTACTACTCTTTTACCGTCAACAACCACGTTTGAGAATACTTCTCTTTTTTTTTTAATTGTTTTTAATGTTTATTTTTGAGAGAGAGAGAGAGAGACAGACTGTGAGCGGGGGAGGGGCAAAGAGAGGGGGAGACACAGAATCCGAAGCAGGCTCCAGGCTCTGAGCAGTCAGCACACAGCCCGACGCGGGGCTCGAACTCATAAACTGTGAGATCATGACCTGAGCTGAAATCTGACATTTAACCGACTGAGCCACCCAGGTGCCCTGAGAATACTTTTCATGGAACTTCTGTTTGGCTGTTTTATGGCACCGTGCTTCGGGTGAGCCCGGACGAAGCGTTTGAGGGAAAATGTTCTCCACGTGAAACAAGGACACCGTCACCAGACCCTCTTGGTTCAGCCGGTTCGTCTGACCAACGATGGCAGCCCCCACTCCTCCGTGCCTCACGGCGCAAGGGCTGTTTCAGCCAAGAAGAAAGACCTCGCAGGGTCGCCCTGGCCTTGGAAGTGGCTTCACTGAGCAGGTCCCACCGATGCGTCCGTACCTTGCAAGGCTGCTGGCCCGGGTCTGACCCTTGGCGCGGCAAAGTGCTGCGTGCTATTTATCTCACCCCCAGAGTCTGAGCACAAGTCCCCACGGTGCGTGTCTGGAGTCGGCCGGGATGGCCCATCCGAAACCCATGGTTCTGGTGCTTCGGGTTAGACCCTGCGTGTTCCCTCAAGGATAGAGCATCACTGAACTGGATGATGTTTTCGTCTCCCGTGCCAAAGCAATAAAAGCCACTGGCCTGGGCTGTGTATCCTGCCTGTGCCGCTAACAAGACACGTTCCTTTCTGTTCGTGGCAAGTAGTGTAAGTTTCTGTCTTATGTCACTATCCCTGACAAGTGTTCCAGCACAAAAACAGTATCTTGGCACCAGGAAAATGACCCTCACTTTAAAAGATGAAACTCTCGGGGCGCCTGGGTGGCGCAGTCGGTTAAGCGTCCGACTTCAGCCAGGTCACGATCTCGCGGTCCGTGAGTTCGAGCCCCGCGTCGGGCTCTGGGCCGATGGCTCGGAGCCTGGAGCCTGTTTCCAATTCTGTGTCTCCCTCTCTCTCTGCCCCTCCCCCGTTCATGCTCTGTCTCTCTCTGTCCCAAAAATAAAAATTAAAAAAAAAAAAAAATGTTAAAAAAAAAAAAAATAATAAAATAAAAGATGAAACTCTCAAGGACACCAAAAGGGTAAGAGCCGCGGGAGAAAAGCCAGCCCCTCCCATGCCCGAAGACCACCCGACAAATCACGTCGGACTTGTTCCGCTCTTATCCAACTCCCCGGGGTTCACACCAATCACTCGGCCCAGGGACGGTGTTTGGCAATTCCACACACGCCGAGGCCACAGCAAACTGATTGGAAAGCCAGACCGGGGACAACCTCTTTCCTTCTTCCACTTTTTATACTTTGTTTAATTCTGTTTTACTTCTGGATCTTCAAGAAGAATGAATTCTCCAGGCCCCCAGGTGGCTTTGTTGGTTAAGTGTCCGACTCCTGGTTTCATGACTCAGGTCGTGATTTCACAGTTCATGAGTTTGAGCCCCGACTTGGGCTCTGTGCCCACAGCACAGAGCCTGCTTAGGATTCTCTCCTCCTCTCTCTGCCGCTCCCCTGCTCATGCTCACTCTCTCTCTCTCTCTCTCTCTCAAAATAAATAAATAAACTTAAAAAAAAATAAAGAATGAATTCTCGGTGCAGGGTATCACTTCTCAGTTTGGAGCACAGAAGCCTTATGCCTCTGAAGTACCTTTCAGAGACAGCATTTCTGATGGGGGGAAAAAATACAATGGCTTTGAACTTCATCACATGGCCAACTTCCTTTTAAAAACACAACACAGGCTTGTTTAATAAACATGGCATCTATGAGCATAGTATCTCAGAGAGGCACAGGGACGCCTGGCTGGCTCAGTCGGTAGAGTGTGCCACTCTTGACCTTGGGGTTGTGAGTTCGAGCCCCACGTTGTAGAGAGATTACCTGAAATTAAAATCTCTACAAAAAGTATCTTGAAGAGGCACAGTAAGAAAAAGTCACGTTAACTGAAAACTAGGGCTTATTTGTGTGTCGGAGCCCTGCACGTTACAGGGTGCTGGTGACCACCAGTCTGGAATACACAACTATTTTACCATCGGAATCCAAGGAGAAGCCAAAGCTGAGCCTAGAAGGTTTTGTCCAGGCAACACCAACAACTCCAACACTGGACCTTGCAGCCCCCTGAGTGTGGGCGGCTGAACATGAGACCCTCACACCTCACTATCGCGCCCCTTAGTCTCCCTGACGGAGCTCAGCCTCTAGAAGGTGAACGCAAGTCTGAAAGTCAAAGTCTCTTTTGCAGAAGAACCAGCACTCTGAGCTAAAGTTCCGACTTAGTGCGCTGAGTCTTAGTGACATTGTGCGTTGACAGGATGAGTGGTCGTGAGTATCCCTGCTTTCAAAATTACCCACAACCCTTAGAGTTCAGATCAGAACACGGTTTGCTCTGTCTGGGCAGGAGCCAAGTTAGATCAAGTTCAAGGGTCCTCTGAGGAGACTCAGGGCGTGCAGGTAGCCTTGTTTGAGAGGCCATGCCGGGTCACCCAGCCACACCCACTGAGCAGGAGCCCCGGTGCCCACCCAGCACACCATCCTCGTTTCCCTGTGACACCTACTCGGGGCACACGGCCTACTCCACCAGCCACGCCCAGAGCACGCCTGCCCCCCAGGTCTCTCGTACCCAGAGCCAGACAGAGCAGGGCACACAAGGCTGTCACAAGTGCATTCCATGACCTGAAGTCCCAGATCCCCAGGGAAATGTGTTCCTGCCTTCCCTCTCTTGTTCCAGGACCCTCGCCAGTTACACACTCCCACCCGGGACAGCTTGAGCCCCAGGCCGGGGTATAATGGAGCCCTCGCCACTCTGTTCCCGCAGGGAGTCTCCCACCACCCGCAGAGCCAACTTCCAGCCCGGCACAGGCTCCAAGCCTTTTATAAACTGAAAATGAACGAGGCTCCCTTAAATAAGGGAAATGGGTGAGGGGATTCCAACTGCCCCTTCCCTGAAGAGCTTGAGCCGGGAGGGGGGGGGGGGGGTCACTATGACAGTCCAGGCATTCAGCAGGCTTCCCTCAAGAGGGAGGGGGAGGGAAACCTGCCCGGATGACCATCCCCAGGAATCCTGGAAAAGTGAGAAAGGAGGATGTGCTTGGGCAAAGAACATTCCCGAAGGGTGGCAGACATGAAGACGGGGAAGGGGGCAGAGCAAGGAGACAGGTGTATGTATGTCTGTGTCTTTCAACCAGGCAGTTCAATCTCAGGTTATTTTATTTGACAAATAAAACCAAACTGCATATTTATGGACTAATGATGTGAGATATGGCTCTTTTATTCAGAGCCACTGCTGTTTAAAGACCAACTGTAAATATTCCTAAGACTTTTTGCAACTTGGTGTGGCACAGGTAGGCGGCCCTGAGCACAGCCTTGAGGCTCTGTTGATGATGGCACTGCCTCAAGGTCAAGGTCACAGTTTTATCAGCTTTAGCAAAGTTGACTGCTGAGAGAGAACATCTCCTCTCAAAAAAAGTCACTCACTGCCAGGTTGGGCGCTGGGCTTGGGGTTTCAGAGCCTGCTGGAGCATGCTGGTCCCTGGTCCTGATGCTCGGCCATCACAAGGAGTCGGTGGCTGGGGCAGAGGGAGGCTGTGGCAAGATCATTCCACGCCAGAGCCGAAACATCTCCCCACTCCCCACCCCTTGCCATCACGCATGAGGGAAGTTTGTTAGCTCTCGGCCCAAAATGAGTTAAGGATATATGGTTGCAATCATCATGCCTTCTCTGCCATCTGACTGAACCACATCTGACTCCAAAAAGTAGGAGCAAGGGAAAGAGGCCGGGTCACCCAAGGAGAAGAAGACAGTCCTCTCTGTCTCTCCAGGGGCAGAGTGAGGATCCTCACTGATCCGTGTATCCCACCCAGAGCACATATTGCTGGTGGGTGGGAGCGGGCCGAGGAGAAGAGTGACCCCGGAACTGAGCAGAGACGGTGCGGGTACCGGGGAGACACCTGCCATCAGACCTCAGGGGGCCGAGTGTGCTCTCTCCCGGGTCCCACCAGGTCTGGAAGGTCGGAGCAGACCACAGGCTCAGGTGGCTGAACCTGTCCACAGCGAGGGCATTAGAGGTGGGGAGGGGGGCACACAAGGGAAGCCCCAGCCAGACCCCGTCTCAGGAGGGCCCCCTGAGTAAATGGAGTGACTATCACAGAAACACCACCTCCCGCGGGCCCCTGGGGGACATCTCCCAGCTTAGAGATGACCCAGAGCAGCCGTCACTCAAACAGAACCTCCACCTTGCAGAAAGCCCACCACAGGCCAAGGGCCTGTTCAGGGTGCCCGGATCCCGGGGTCGGCGCGGACACAGGGCTCCACGCGGCACTTATCTGCAAGAAGTTGTCCCCAGCAGCAACTTCTGCTCACGGACAAGTGAATTCCTGATTGCCCGTGGTGAGAAAGACACACCTTCCCATTGGCTGTTTAGTGACAGCTCTGGATCCCGTGCGGGACGGGGCACATCTCGGAAAAGTTCGATTCCAGTGGGTGGAGAAGAGGAGACTTTCCCAGGGAGGGAGCAGCACAAGAAAGTCACAGGCGTGAGAGGCTAACAATGCAACCCGACCGTTGTTCCAGGTGCAGGGCCTTGCGCCACCCGGTTAGGCCTGCTTATCTGACTCCTCTCCAACCACGGCGGATGCGTTCTCTCAGCTTCCATCACACCAGCTGCTCTGACCCCAGGGCCTTTGCCTGTGACTTGCCCGGCGTCAGGAATGCTCTTTTGTTAGGCCTTCCCTTGGCTGGCTTTCAGATCCCGAAAGCCTAAATAAAGCCGCCAGTCATATCCACCTGTGGTATTTTCTTTGCAGAGAACACTTCCCGCTCTCTGAAATCGGCTTCTTTGTTTGTCTATTGGTTCCTCTCCTGCTCCCCCAAAGTCTACAACCTCCACGAACGCAGGCATCTTGTGTGTTTTGTCCACCATGTTCAGAGACAAGGACAATGTCAGCTGACAGTAAACCCTTCACAGCTAAGGAATATTTGGTGAGTGAGGGGAAGGCACAGTCTGGCCTCTCTGGGGTCTGGGCGCCCATCAGCGGAACCTGTGGCTGTCCATCCTTCTTCGGAGTTGCGGAAACAGCATGGGAAACATAGCTCGGGTGGCTGGGAGCCAGCCAGGGCAGAGCCAATGGGTTCTGTGCAGAAAATACTAGTCATTTTCCACTAGGGATGGTCCGGGCTTGTTTGCACAGAGGGTCCCTGAGACGCTGGAGCAGGGCCACTGGTGGTCACAGCGGAGAGGATGTTTGCACTCACTCCGTTACAAGTGCTACAGAAGGTTCTGCCCAGGCATTGCTCCGGGGGTCTTTCAGCCGGGCCTCCAGGCACCAGATCCTTTGGGAAAACAGCCTGTGTCTTAGCTTCCCAGGGAAGGCTGCCGCACACGGCTCAGCCGGGGCCAAGGCGTGCTGCCCGCCACTGTGTCAACCCCACGGCACGTGGGAAGTGCTCGCCGTCAGCGTGGCAGGGCTCGGGCTCACAGCCTCACAGAACTGGCATACACCCCAAATCTTTCCCAGGGCCAACGGACCGATTCCCAGTGCCCATGAGAGCTTCCCGCAAGACTCTGGAACACGGGGGCCCGTTCAGAGGAGAAAGGTATTCCGGATGCAGAGAAAGACCCCACAAGAGAGACCACAGCTCTGCGTGTAAGCCGCCAAGGGCCTGGGGGGCCAGAGGAGGAGCGGCCTTGTGCATTCGCAGGGGGTCCCCGATGAAGGAGTCCACGACTCACAGGGACACCTGTTGGGTGAGGTGTCCGCCATGCCTCTCAGCCACTGAGGAAGAGTTAAACCCAGATCTCTGGACCCAGGTTGAACCACTTACTAGGTTCAAATGATAGGACGTCTCAGTGAGCCGGTGTCCTAACCTAAAATACTGAGGCAGTCGCTACCTATGCCCGTGGATTGTTGAGAAGAGTGGACAAGGTCACCTACCTCAGGAGCTTGGCGATTCCTGGCCCTCAGTTTGTGTTCCAGACTATTCATGTTGCTTCTCCCCGGCACCTCGTGGGCCTGTCCTTCAGGGCCCGGCCAGCAGAAACCCCATGAGTCCCTAGATCTTTAGATCCTTCGCTCTAAAGCAGAAACCCCATGAGTCCTTAGATCTGAAGGGGGAGCCTGGCTGGACACACTGTGCCCTGGCTGAAGTTTCGGGACCCCGTGAGTCATCCACTCTGCCCCTGTCCTGCCCCCGTCCCCTCTCACAACCTCCACGCCATGATCCTCCTCTGCGTTACCACCCAGATAGGATTCTTGGCCCATTTCTTCTTCATTCCAGACAGTGGATGTCGGAGCCTCAAATAGCTTGCATCATGAGAAGCTGATATTCGAGGCCACATCAGAACATCAGAGATTTGGGCCACATAAGGACACAGAAAATACCCACTCACCAGGCTCTGCACAGCTGCTCCTCTCCCAAAAGGAGATTGGAAAGGGACGTCATCTATAGAAAGAACATTCCAGAATCACAATTATGTAAGGCTCCTTTGACCAAAGGGAGTCTGGTGCCATAGGATGAGAGGCACCTCCCTGCGTCTGTGCAGGAGAGAGACCAGGTGAGGCTCCCGGCCTCCCCTCCCAGGGAGGCACCAGCTCGGGAAGTTGGGGGTTTCCCTGAGGAAGCAGAAGATAAAGCGTTTGTGTTTTGTTTGAATTGATAATGATGTCAGTTTCTGTTATGGGCTCGTTACAACAAACCTGGGACGTATTAGCGGCTCTTTAATTGAATTTGGAAATAAGAAGGAGAGTTTTGAACTGTCTTGTAAATAGTGGATGCATGGGCCTCCGTGGTGACTGCCTACAGCATGAGACAGAGGGAGATGGGGACGTGGCGTCCCTCTCACCCACCACTGGGCCCCCAAAGTGCACTAGGAAGTCCTGCTGGGCTCGTCGGGTTAAAGAGGAAGATCAGATCAGGAGCGATTCCCAGAGAGGAGAAGCAGACCCGATGAGATGCAACCTTTTATTTTTTATCCCAAACCAACAGCACAAGAACTGTTGACCGCCCAGCCCAAGCAGAGTCTCCTCCTGGGAACCCCACAGGGCCCCCAGCAGCCCTCGCCCCGTGACAGCCTGCCCCCCATCAGCCTTGCCCTCCGGAAGGTGAGTTCATCAGCCCAGGACCTCCCTGCCACATCCTCCCGGAGCCCTCACTGTCCAGCCCAGGCCCTGACCCAGGAAATCTAGAAAGTCCTTCCTTTTTGCCTCACCCTCTCCTTCTCCTCTCCACTTGTGTCCTCTACCCCACATTCTCATATCAATCCCTATGCAGCCCCTTCCAGAAAACCCTTGTGAATGATCCAGGATGTGTGTTTCTTTATTTACTCATGCCTGCAAAACCACATACAAATACACCGTGTGCACACATACTATGGGTTGGGGAGTGGGAGAGGAGTGACCAAATTTAGCAAATAAAAATACAGGACATACAGTTACATTGGAATTTCAGACAACCAAATCATTTTTTAAGCTATTTTTAGATATTTACCGTTGGAAATTCAAATTCAAATTTACTGAGCATCCTGTTGTTTTTGTTTTTAATTTTTTAATGTTTATTTATTCTTGAGAGAGAGAGAGAGCATGAGCAGAGGAGGGGCCGAGAGAGAGGGAGACAGAATCCGAAGCAGGCTCCAGGCTCCATGCTGTCAGCACAGAGCCCGATGTGGGGCTCGAACTCACAGACCATGAGACCATGACTTGAGCCGAAGTCGGAAGCTCAACTGACTGACCCCCCCTCCAGGCGCCCCCTGAGCGTCCTGTGTTTTATCTAGCACCCCTGGGCAGAGGGTGGTTTTATTCTTTTGTAAAATCTCACGACAGCGCTCACACACTTCTCTCTCAGGGCCCTGTGCATTTATCTCCAGGCCAACAGGTACAGCTCTAGCACATTCTTTTTAATGGATGCATAATATTCCGTGGTGGGGGGTGTTCCTCGATCCCCAGGCGACTGATCACCTCTACTTTCAGTTCACTGTCACGGTTGTTGCTTTGGTCAATCCCCACCCTTGGCCAAAGGGAGACAAGACAACATGATTGGCTCTGTCGTGCCTCCTTAAATTAGCTGTCACGGCAAAGTCAGATCACAAGTCCTGAGCAGGAGAACGCATGGCTCAGAGCGGCCAGCCCCCGTGAGACCCTGCGGCTACACGGGCGCCCTGGGTGGGGAGGAGGGACAGCAAGGAACCCCCAGATGCCCCTTCCCAGCCGGGAGCATAACAATGGGGACGCTGAAATGCCTCAGGGCTCAAAGCCTGAAATGTGCTCAAAGGGAGAACCGCAGACCCACCCGTCTGCCAGAACCCACGCCGGCATAATTATTTTGCACGCACACCCCCGCCTCCCATCAGTCATATCTTTAACTTCATCCTTGCTGCTGAAAACACAAAAATAAAAAATACGTAGCAGCTCGGCTGACATTACAGCAACAGCATAAGCCTCATTTTACCAACCATTTAACTCCCTCTAAGGACCCCGCTCAGACACACGGGCACGTTGATGGGAGCTGTACAAAGGTCAGTGATTTGGAGGCTCTTTCCGACAATTTGCCAGGATTTTGGCATTTGTAAGCATCCATAGGACAGCTCTCTAGCAAGCTGACCTTGACAGCGAATGGGATAAATAAACCTTCAATTTACCCCCTCCAGCTCTCCGCGAGCCGGCCGGTCCCCACGGAGCCTTCACCTGTCCATATCGTTCAACTGCCGGCAACTTCCGACTGACGAACATCCACAGCTCCGCGGCCCAGTGACAAACACCATCTAACAGATAAGGCTTCTGGAAAGTCAAAGCCAATACTGCTTCCATTGAAAATTTAATGCCAGCTCCGTCTTTGCCCATCACTCTTCCGACTGTTGCACGTGTCCCAAGAGGCCCTTGAAGGTACAGCACTGCTCCATAACAGGTAATGACGTGGCATTTAATGATACTGTCCAAAGTGATCCCGGTCTTTGGGAAGTAATGTGCTCTCATGTACCAGATAAGCACCGCCGAACGCACCGAGCCGCCGTATCTTTCACGGCCCTGTCACCAGATACAATGTGACACATCCCCGGCCATCCTACCTGCCGCTCCTCCGACCCCGCCAGCAGACAAAACGCACACTTTCAGAGCAGAGCTCCAAAGCGTTAAGGGAATTCAGGCAAAAGGTAGGCTGGGAACGTGCCCGTAACGAAGAATCCACAGCTTTTTTAATACTTGAGCACTCTCGGAGTCGCTCCTAAAATCTGTGAATTATACCTCATTGAAAAATGCCCTTAATCGACTCTGACATGTTTTATTGGAGGCAGAAAAAATGTTTCAGTATGATAGATAAGGTTAAAAATGTTACTACTCTGATCATTTACTCGAGTGCCTGGCAAAAAAAGAAAAAAACAAAAAAACTCCCAAGCCAAAAACCATTTACATCATTCATCAGATGCAACGGGGGGGGGGGGGGGGGTAGGGAAACACACACACACACACACACACACACACACCCTTATCTGACAGCCCATTTTAGCTGATGGGACAAAGTACGCATTTTCAATTTTTTGGCAAAGTTATGTTGTTTACGTAGATAAGGAGAATAACAACTGTCCCATTTCTACGGCACGCCAGAAGGCCTGGAAATGGGGCTTCAACTGTAACGTATCTGCAAGCCACGCAGAGCACAGCGCACGGACCAAACAGCACCTTCAGGCTGCAGACCAGATCGCGCATCACCCCTCTTCCCAGGGGCTTTGCACACGGCCCCAGAGCCCAGAGCCCCCCCTGCTGGGACGTGCCACGTGCCTCCGCCACAAGGGCAAGACGTCCTCTCCCCAGCGCTCGCCCCGAGGAGTGGCCATGTGCAGAGGCTGCCAACAGAGAGGGCCTTTCACAGGCTGGTTTCTCACAGAAACACCAAGCCTCGCTGTTTGCTCTGCACTTTGGCTGGCACCGCTGGGTGCAGAGCTGGGTGGCCAAAGCCCTCGAGTCCAGCACATCGTCCCGCGGGACCGGTCTCACGCAGACGAAACCTGGGAACGTTCTGGGCAAAAGGGCCTTCCAAGTCGTGTTAACCCTACGCCAGGTGTTCATCCAAACACCACCTTCTGCCGGACCACACGGGCATCTGCCTAGACAGACTCTGCGTTCTCCCACCGTAGTGACAAAGATCCCCAGCAGAGCCTAGGGGCGATGAGTCTGAGTCCTAACCGCCACGGATGGGGACGGCTCTTGGGCCCAAGGCCGAGCAGCTGCATGACCGTGGGCCGGCGCCTTCATCCATAAAGAGGAGGGGGTGAGAGTGGCAGCTGTAAAGACGTGCCAAGCACCATGCCCGATGCCCTGGTGACAGGAGCTGGTGACGCTTGGGACCGAGGGAACTTTCCCTCCAACTCTGACCGGTGAGCAGACGTGCTCGGAAATGCGCCACTAACATTCCGCTGGTTTGTCTAAAAGCAAGTCTCTTTTAAACCAGTCGTGGACAGGATCGTTTTCCAAAAAGACTCCTGCCCTGAGGGATTGAGGTTCATTGTAAACCTGGCGGAGACACACCGGCTCAGGCCACATCCGGGGAAAAGAACCTCAGCAGAAGTTTTCCCTGTCAGGGTCAGTGGGACCAGGGAAAGCCAGGAAAATGGTTACAGAGCCACCAGTGATTCAACAGTAAACCTCCCCGAGAGTGAGGGGAAACCACACAAAACCTGCAAATGTCGCTTCTTTCCAAATCCATCATCCTGTGTAGCCAGCAAACTTCCTCCAGCAAAGAAACCGCATGGGCCACGGCCACATGGCTGGGCAGGGCTTGTGGGCATGTATGGTTTGACTTGTGTGGCACACAAGTTTTTAAAAACGCTTGGGGCAACCCGGGCAGCTCAGTCAGTTAAGCATCAGACTCTTGGTTTCGGCTCAGGTCATCATCTCACGGTTCGTGGGATCGAGCCCCGAGTCAGGCTCTGCACTGGCAGCATGGAGCCTGCTTGGGATTCTCGCTCTCTCTTCCTCTCTCTCTGCCCCTCCTTTGCTCACATGCGCTCTCTCTCTCTCTCTCTCTCAAAAATAAACATTGAAAAAAATTTTATGCCATGATGAGCACCAGGTGATGTACGGAAAGTGTTGAATCACTATATTGTACATCTGAAACTAATATAAATAGCACTGTATGTTAACCCTGCTGGAATGAAAACAAAATTTTAAAATAATAATAATAAAAATAATTAAAACTTAAATTGAATTTTAAAAATTAAAAATAAAAATACTTCATCGGTGGCTATCGCAGATCTTCCCTGACGACCGTGTCCAGCCTGAGAAGGACAGCGTTCCTTCGCGTCTACGGACTCGATGTAAGTGAGACCTCCTACCTGGTAGGGACCAGCATTTATAACCCAGTAACATTCAAAAATTGGGAAACACTACGTGAAAATATACCATCTTGATGAAAATCTTTTCTAGACCTACTCTTGCCTCTATGAAAAGTAGGAAGAACATTCTAGATACCTGGCCAGGATTCGCTGAGATGGTCGAAGTCACGGCAAACGTGAGGAACCATCATGGGCCGGGAGACACGGTGGCTACCTTTCAGGTGGGATCCCGGACTGGCTCCTGGAACAGAGAAGGATGCTAGTGGGAAAACTAGAGGACTCCCAGTGAAATCAGGAGTGGAGAAGCAGTAATAGCTTCACGCCGGTATCTCAGTTTTGACAAATGTGCCCCGGGAACGTCAGCTGCTAACGTGAGGGGCGTGTGGGAATACCCTGTGTTACCTTTGCAATTTTTCTGTAGCTCTAAACTTATTCCAGAATAAAAAAAATCATTTAAGAGAAAAGTGAGAAGGGGCGCCTGAGCGGCTCTGTCAGTCAAGCATCCAACTCTGGGTTTTAGCTCATGTCATGATCTCATGGTTCCTAAGTTCAAGCGCACCACAGTGGCTCAGTGGAAGCTCTGTGGACCCCATTACACACGGTGATCCGTGGCCTCTTGCCAGGCTGTTCTCCACTGATACCGTCCCTCGTGGCCGGTGCAGGGCCACAGCTGATCAAGACTCCCCCCGCCTCCCCTGCCCATCCTCAGGGCCACTGGGGCCATGAGAGAGGGCGATGCAGGGAGGACGGAGGGCTATGTTTGAATTCTCATGGGCTGCTGATTCCCAAATTCTCACCCGAAGGGCTTATTAAACCCCCAGCCCCAGCGTTTCTCATTCAGCATTCGTGAAGCCCACGAATGCTCATCTCCTGAAGGTCCCAGGCGCTTCCACTGCCAAGGCTGTGGGGTCACACTTTGAGAGCCACCATTACAGGCAATGCACACCGTAGGCCAACATATTGACAGTTTACTCTTACCCTTTCTAGGGAGCCCCCCAATAAAGAAAAACAGTAAGCAAACACTGAGGTCTCGGGGTGGGGAGTGGTTTGGCCTGTTGCAAACAGGCAGGAGAGCTGCATTAATGTGCAGGTGGTTCCGTGGTCAAGAGAACCAAGTTAGGGGTCACCCAGACCGCAGTTGAAGCCTGACATCTCTGCCCACTGGCTGTAAGATCCTTCCCAATGGTGGGTCTCTGCCTCTGTGGGACTTGATTGCCTCACGTGTAGGACACAAATAATAAACCTTTGCAGGGTTCAACCTACTGCTCGTGGTCCCTGAGCTTGCCCTTCACCCCAGACATCTCTCTTGCCTCCAGATTCTTATAGCTAAAGCAGTGGGTATTTAACACTCAGATCTCTGAAGTTTCACTCCTACCCCTCCCCTCACGCCGCTTCTCCCACAGTCTTCCTGAACTCAGCTGAGGACTATCGATCCCTCCCTCGAACAGGAAAGTCACCCTACCTGCTATGGCAAGAGCAAGTGTACGAGTCCCCTCCTGCCTTTGCCCCAAAGGAGCGGCCGATGCTGCCTTACCTTTGCAAGCAATGCCTGCTGACCACCCCGGGCCAGGGAGACCCAGGGCCCCGTCCTCCATGGTCCTACCTGAGGCCTTCTCAAGACTTCCCCTCCTGGCCCGACTGGGACCTCCTTGCTCTGAACACCTGTGGCTCGAGTCTCTCCTCCTCACAAACATTAAAGAACCCTTCTGTCCCAGGTATGGGTGTGTGTATCTTACCCCCACTCCGAAGTTGGGGCCAACACCTTATCTATTTCCCTTTCCCCAGAGCCCTCACCCAGGGCCAGGCACAGGGTCTCAGTTCCGAGAACTTTTGCAGAATGATGACAAGTCCCCACTGGGCTGGTCCCAGGGCTCTCACCCAGCCGGGCACCCAGGCCACCAGCTGCTCATCACCCACGTGTGCAGGGCCCTTCACTGAGCACTATAGGGAACACGGGCAGGCACGTGCTTGCCCCTGCCCTCCGGGAGATGACGGCCCCGCTGATGTGATCGCCTCCAGGTCACAGGCCTGGTCACTGGAGAAAAACATCACCTGGGAGTGCCACCCTGGGTCAGAGTCAGGGAAGGGGCTAGGATTCCAGCAGGACTGGGGAGCGGGTAAGATGCCATGAGACGCTGACAGTCACTTTGGGGGATAAAGGAAGGGGCAGTGGGTGGGAAAGAGGTCCATGTAGGAAAGGATTGGGGGCAGGGAAGGGCAGTGGAGGGTTTGGGGTGTGGACAGAGTTCCTGCGTGTCTGCAGCTAAGGACGAGCAGGGTTGGGGCAGGACAGGGAGTTTCTTTGCTACTTTCCAGGAGGCGGTACAGTCACTCAGACTGTAGCTCATAGACAACCCCGGAAGACAAAGGCACTCATCAAGCCTCGGCTAACAGGGCACCCCTGAACCACATCCCTGGGAGTGAGTGCCCCACGAAGCAACATTACTCCCATAAATCTAATCATTATCCTGCGACTGGGATTAAGGTTTTGTGCCTTAAAAGTGCCCATATTTTTAAAGGCAATCATATCAAATATACCGTGTGTTTAATCCCATTTTGAGATCCCCTCATGTTTACTTTATTATTATTATTGTTATTATTGTTTAACTTTGTTTGAGGCCTCTGTCCCTGACCCAGTAGCTGGCAGCCTCTGGCCAGAGCCTGATACTCAGGTTTGGAGCTCGGCTCCCCTGGGTACCCTCGGGGCCTCCCTGTCCTCACCTATAAAATGAGGATAATAACACCAGCCTGTGAGATTTCAATGAGCATGAACATGTCAGCTGTTGCTCACAGAGCCTGGTACGTAGAAAGCACCCGTGAACATCATGACGTGCCCCGGGGAAAGACGAGCCTGGAAAACAGTGCCAGAAATGGGGGTGGGGAAAGTGGCTGGACGTGCAGGGGCTGAGAACCTCAGGAGCAAGATTGACCTCCCAGGGGCCACGTTTCAGGGGAAAACAGTCCTAGGGGGAGGATTGGGTCACAGTGATCTGGAAGGCTGGCTCTGCGGGCCGGGAGGGCTGGCCCAGCCCATTTCACAGACTGGTGCCCTCCCCACCCCATCCCCTTCCACTGGCTGGCTGTCCCAGAGCCCTCAAGGGGGAGCTGATGAGTAGAGGCCCCTCCCCATCCCCATCAGTGTCTCCTCTGCCCCACCTGCCCTGGGGACCCCCCAGCTCACCCTAGCAGGGCCTGTCCACACTCCCCCACATAGGCCTGGCTCATATCGAGCCTGCCTGAGTCTCGTTTTGTTCCGGAAACAGTATAATAAAATGAGTGTATTTTTCTGGTTATTAATTTTCTGACTGTTGTTGTTGTTGTTTATTTATCTAAATGGAAGATGTTTTATTTCCCAACCAGCTGCTACATGAAGTGTGAGGCCGAAACCATCCCAGTCCACGTTGAAAGAAACATCTTTTCTTCTTGCTGGGAAGAAGGAAAGAAAGAACCCATTTGATTATGTCATGTTCACAGCTCCATTACTCAGGTAACTTGCCTACTCGAGTCCACCTGCCAGGCTGGGTCCCCAAACCCAGTTCTTGCCCTGCGGGGACCAGGCCCAGATGGGACCACAACGTCTTGATTCCCGGAGCTGCTGTGGGCCCAGTGCAGGCCAACGGTACAGATGGGGGTGAAGGGTTGGTAAGCACCCCCCGAGTCAGCCGGGGCTAAGGGGCGTGGGAGAAGATGGGGCTCAGGACTCGGTCAGGGTCAGGGGCGGGCGTGACTTGCTGTGGGACGTGAGAGACAACAGTCCTCAGACCCAGCAGAGCAATTGGCTTCAGGCTCTGGACTGTGAACCCCGCTCAGACCCGGGGACAGGCCAGGCCTGATCCACCTGGACAGAGAAGAAACCAGTAAGTCCTTTCTTTTCATCTTTACACACCCACACTGTCACTCACCAGGTCAGGTGGGCGCTTTGGAATGTAGCTCACCTAACGGGACCTCACCATCGACCCCATAAGAGACGAGAGGCTGAGACTCTAGTATCCAGTAAAACCCAACGGTCATTCACAAGAAACTCTTGACATCCCTAGTTCCTGCCCTCCACACCACTGTGATGGTTAATCTTTGCCAAACCTGACTATTTGGTCAAACACAGTGCCCTGATATTTGGTCAAACATTATTCTGGGTGGGTTTGGGACAGTGTTTAGGGGCAAGATTAGCATTTAAAATCAAGAAATGGAGTAAAGCAGATTACATACCCTAATATGGGGGGGGGGTCATCCAATCCACTGAAGGCCTGGCTAGAATGAAGAGGCGGCCCTCCCCAAGCAGAAGAGAGAAGTCTCCCACCTGACGGCCTTTGTATGAGAGCATGACCTCCTCCCGGGTCAGCCGTCGCCTGCTGGGCCTGTTTCCCTGGAGAACCCCAACTAACACAACCCCTCCCCTGAAAAAATCACATCCAGAGCCTTTACTGCGAACCTTGCTGGAAGGAGGGAGGGAGGGGTCCCTCTCAGTAGAGGCTCTCAAACCACAGGACTTGTCCCACTGGGTGGGGGGTATGCATGGAGCTGCGAGAGAGGCACGGGACAAAGCCACAGAGTGAAAGGGACATGACCTTCCTCGAAATCACTTTGCATGATGTAATCAGGCTCACACATTCTCTTTCACATGAAAGCGGATACCGACATATATGCAAAGAATGCAAACTTCGCATGACTTTTTTTTAAAAAGGAAGTCACGAGATGATAGAGTTCACAAATGCGGTGGGTTCCATACCTCTGCCCTCATGACCCCCTTTTCCCCGGGGTGGGCTGTGTACCAAGGTGATAGAGGCATGGTGGGTTGGTCAGTCTGTCTGACCACCTGTTCCATCCTGAAGTCAAATTCACATGCAAGGAGTCCAAAACCGGGGCATGGCTTTGACCCTCAGACTTGAATGTTGTCTCCTCTGCCTGCACACAACCCTGTGCTCAGTGACTGCAACCTTGCTGTGGAGAAGAAGGTGGCTCAATGGAGGAGATTGCGGAAGCCCCTTCTGGACTCCAAGGGAAGGCCCTCTGGGTTCCCTTTGCTCCCTGCTTCAGTCTTTCCCCGTGGAGCTCCCTGCGGTCTGGGGAGCACACAGACCTTCCCTGCGCCTCACTTGGCCCCAGCCTCTGACCTGAAGCAGAAACTCAGGCTCATGTGTCTGGGCAAGGAGAAAGCCAGCTTCCATATTTGAGCCAACCTGAACTCGAGTTTGAAGTACTTCAAGCCCTCCCTGAGGGCTTTGTTAGGTCAGGGCCATGTGCTTGGCAGAAGCCGGTGCTGAGCTGTGTGGACTTGGCTGGGACACTGAACTCCTCCTGGACACCCACCAGCATGACCTCACGGGTTCTCAGAAAGCAGGCAGACCCTGAATCAGGAGCCGAACAAGCGGAAGAGACTGATATGTAGGAACAGTCTTTGCTGGCTGGAGGATGGGGCGTGGCCACCCAATGAAAATCTCCCCTTATTGCACTGTGCATGTTACTTAAAATATGCACGCATGTGCGCACAAACACACACACACAGGCAGGTGCGCACACACATACACAGCTATAGATCACGCCTCTGAAACTTCACAGGGTTGTCCAAGATTCACTCGAGGATCCCTTTCTCTGGATTCCCCCCGGGTGCCATATAAGCACACATGGCCACTGTCCACTGCGCCTACAGTCTCCATTTAGATGTTTCTCAGCTCCCCACCCCCTTCTCCATTCCTGTGACTGCCACCTTTTCTCCTGTTGTGACAGGGAAGGCTCTGTGGGGCCAAGGAAATTGGGTAAGAAATGAAGCCAGGGGATCTGATCGAACACTTACAAGGAATCACGTGCCCTCCTGAGCTCCTCAGTGTTTCAAGGGGGTTGACGCTGGTTTCCCTGGCATCTGGTTATGAGACCAGAGAAATGAACGGGTACTTCCTAATCTGTGAGCCTAAAGATGATTGGCGTTGACTGCATTCTCCGTGACAAAGCACACATTGGGTCTTTACAGAGTTCTGTGGCTTTCAGGACCCCATGACGTCCACTGGCAACACAGCACCATTATCCCCCCTCTTCCATGCTCTCCTGTGGATCACGGAGGCTAGAAACCCGGAAACTACATTTTCTGGAACCTCCTGGATGTTGCCGATGAGAAAAACTCGCCCAGTTATTTAGAAGGCAGAAGCCTTATCACTGCTCGTCTGGTAGCACTGGGCAGGCGTGTGGACCGTGCAGATAAGAACTTTCGCAGCAGCTCGCAAAGCGCCCGGCTATGCGCCGGAGGCACCTGCGGTCACGGCCGGTGGTACCGAGCAATCTCGACTCTCCAACAGCCAGAGCCGTTTCCCGGACCACCTTTCTTCCAGCCCTTCCGGGCCGGCAAAGCATCACATCCCCCATATGAAATCTCTTCCTCCTTGAGATATCCAGAGTTATTCCTGTTTCCCACTGGAATGTATCTGGTCACAAAAAAAAAAAAAAAAAAATACGCAGCACCACTTGTGTATTTAACTCAATGTAAAATGTTGACCTCCCTGGGACCACCCAAGAACATTGGCATAAAATAAAACAAGGTACAGCTGTCAGTTGAGGACTCTTGGCCCAGTGAGTGACCCACGTGATTAGCAACAGGTGCAGTCCATGGTGTTTTCAACCAGAAGGATTTTGAAACATTTTATCAATTGTCCCATTTCACCGGCTTCTACCACGAGACCCTGGAGGGAAGCAAGAGAACCTTTCTTTTCGTGAAATGAAATTCTTGTGTAATAAAATCCAAGTACCTACCCAAACCATTGGTTGTCCTATGACGATACAGCATTAAATATTGCTGGCAAACATGTTTAGCTCTCTGAGAAAATGAGATCATTGCCTATGAAGGTGGCAACCTTCAGGGATTCGAGACGGTTGCCCCAGGCACCCCCCCCACCCCGAAACGAGAGCTGTGAGCTCTGCAGGTCAAGGGCACAGGCGCTGGTACCCAGTGCCCTGGGGAATATTCAGCTCCACCACCCTCCACCCTGCTGCTAAATGTGCCATCACCCCCTTACCAGACTTCCTTCCATCTTCTTCTCTACAATGATGGCCACAGTCCACTTTTGAAAATGCGTCCAGGGTATCTGGGTGGCTCAGTTGGTTAGGCATCTAACTCTTGATTTCTGCTCAGGTCACGATCTCACGGTTCATGGGATCAAGCCCCGCATCGGGCTCCATGCTAACAGCAGGGAGCCTCCTGGAATTCTCTCTCTACCCCTCTCTGTCTGCCCCTTCCCTGTATGCTTGCTCTCTCTCTCTCTCTCAAAATAATTTTTTTCAATGTTGATTTATTTTTGAGAGACAGAAAGAGACAGAGTATGCATGGGGGCGGGGGGGCGGGCAGGGAGAGATGGCGAGACACGGAATCCGAAGCAGGCTCCAGGCTCCCAACTGTCAGCACAGAGCCCGACATGGGGCTCAAACTCAGTAACCATCGAGATCAGGACCTGAGACGAAGTCGGATGCTTAATCCACTGAGCCACCCAGGCGCCCCTCTCTAAAAATAAATAAATAAACTTTAAAAAAAAGAAAATGCGTCCACAGAAGAGGTCTCCCTTTGAGGTCACCGAGAACAAGCCAAGCTGTTTAGATGCAGGGCAACGAAGACACAAAGCAAGACAACCTGTCTCCGCACAGCTATCTGAGCACCTGCCGTGTACCGAGGATATGGCGCTAAGTTGCGGGAGCACCGACGCGGGCCGGGCAAGCTCGCAGCTCACATTCGAGCAGCCGACACAGCCAACAAGTGAGTACATCGTGAGTCAGCCAGATCACTTCAGCCAGCAGTAACTGTCGTGCAGGAGACCAAACAGTCACTGTAATAATGAGTGACCCGCGGGGGGTGCGCACGTGGGCAGGAGTGTCTTCTGACACAAGTCGAAATAGGCCTCTCTGGGGAGAGGAGGTGCAAGGAGCCACCTCAGAGAAGAGCCGGAGGGAAGCACCCGGGCCGAGGGAACAGCCAAGCAGGGAGGAACCTGGCATATCGGGGGGACACAGAGAAAGGCCAGGATAGCCAGAGCGGAGTGAGAAAACGAGGCCAGGACCAAAGGCCAGGTGGGAGCATGTCAGGCCTGACAGATAGGTAGAAGGAGTAGGGTTTATTCCAACGCGTTGAGAAGCCATCAAAAGATTTTATTTTATTTTTTTAAGTTTATTTATTTTGTGAGAGAGAGCAGGGGAGGGTCAGAGAGAGAGGGAGAGAGAGAATCCCAAGCAGGCTCCATTGCTCTCAGCAAGGAGCCTGACATAGGGTTCGATCCCACGAACTGAGAGATCATGACCTGAGGCAAAATCAAGAGTCGGGCTCTTAACCGACTGAGCCACCCAGGCGCCCCGCCATCAAAATATTTTAAACAGCTCCTGGCAGACTCAGAGTACGTATCCCGTCCCCATACAAGAGACTCCTACGAGCAGGCCGGCTCCCCCAGTCCAGCCCGGTGCCATCGTATCATGCCCCCACCCCTGGGTCTCCCAACCTAGGGTCCCCTTCAGCACACCTTGAGATGAAGTGTCCGTGCCCTAGGCCAGTCTGGCGCACCTCTCCCGATCCCCCCAGATTAGCCCGGGCCTCGTGAATCACCGCACGCGAAATTCACACCCACTACATACTCACTCACTGCAGCCCTGATGGGAAAGGTTACCCTTCCTCACCCTGGACCCTGGACCCTGGACCCGCGCAAATGCAACCTGAGTTGCACACTAACAGTGCGTGTCAGGAATGCCTGCTGAGCTCACACACAGCTAGCACCCCCGGTATTACTGGGTATGCACACCACCCCCCACCCCCGTCTGGGAGAGCACACACAAGCTCCTGTGTATCCAACCTCCGTCTATTCGCGTATTCATCAAACAAGCAGGTATTGAATACCTTCTGGGGCCAGGCCATCTACCTGCTCCTAGGTCATGGCAATGAACAAGGCAAGGTAGTCCCTGCCTGTGTGAACCGTCCGTCGCTTCACACAGATTACCACACGCTGAGCAGATGAAAACACCCATTCGGTATCTCAACGTTCCCCTGAGTCAGGACTCCGGGCACGGCTCAGTCGAGTCTTCCGCTGAGGGTCTCACTGGGCTGCAGTCAAGGTGATGGCCGGGGCTGTGATCTCAACTGAGGCCCAGGGTCCTCTTCCCAGCTCACTGGGTGTCGGCAGAAACCCAGCTCCTTGTGTTTGTAGGGCTGAGGCCCTCAGCACCTAGAAGCCACCACACGTTCCCTGCCCTGTGGCCCTCCTCCACAACACAGCAGCCTGCTTCTTCAAGACCGACAGGAGAACCTCTCTCTGCTGCTTCAAGTCCCTGACTTCTAGACCCTCTTCTAGAGGGTTCACCTGATTAGGTCAGGCCCACCCAGGATAAGCTCCGTTGTGATTAACTCACAACCAAGTCACATGGGACCAGAGTTATATCTGCAAAACCCCTTCACCTTTTCCATACAGCACATCACAGTGACACCTACGTTCACGGGGAGGGGTCACACACACACCCTACGTTCACGGGGAGGGGTCACAGGGCACACACACACCCCCTACAGGGCAGGAATCTCGGGGCCACCTGGCACACTGCCCCGATGGCATTCCCACTCCAGCCAGGAAGCTAACCTTGACACGGGGCCGGAAAGGTGGCGGCCTCGCAACGGGGGCACCATGGGCAAGCATCTCAGCTCCATCCTGGGCCGCGGGAGGGCCTGGCTAGGTGCCATGCACACCGCTGCCTGCCGCCCAGAGTTCAGCTCGGCCTCCTCGCTGCTCACACATGCTCTCACACATTCTGTGACAACTGTCAGTGGCTTATTCATCGTTTCAGATTGCAACTTTCTGTTTTCCCAGACACCCACTTGAATACCCTGACATTTCTGTGCAGCCCATAACATTCTGTCAATTGTTTACATTTTCCTCGCACACCGATCGGCTTTTCGGTTACGTTCTTGGCCCTTCCCAGTCCTGGTGCCTGAGGCCTACTGAGAGGCTCAGAGTCGCTCCCTCACCGTCCACAC
This sequence comes from Neofelis nebulosa, assembly GCF_028018385.1. NCBI lineage: Eukaryota > Metazoa > Chordata > Mammalia > Carnivora > Felidae > Neofelis > Neofelis nebulosa. The sequence continues at coordinate 21,224,036 of NC_080798.1, read as the reverse complement.
GGGCGGATCGTCAATGAAGTGTGCCACATCCCCGCGTCAGTCAGCCCCCGAGACGCAGCTTATACCCCAACCTCAGGGTGGAAGCTGCCTGCCAAAAAGGCAGCCCGCCTGAGCAGAAGTTTTTCCTCTGTCCTTTTCCAGTTTGTAGCTAAAGGGGGACACAACCGTCCCCAGGCTTTTCACCTGCCTTTCCATCTGCCCCACGTCTGGCTCAGCACCGGGACCTGCTAGCCAGCCCCCGGCTGCCACCCCGCCTCCCCTCCTGTTTGGACCGCCACGGCCTCCACTGGCCCTTGGAGACCACGCTTGCTCGCCGGTGCTCCGCCCTCCCCCACCCTGCTCCTGCAGCCCTTCCTTCCCCCCCCCTCCCCCCGCCACAGGAGAGGGCTTCCGAAAACACAGCGCATCACTGCCCCGCAGACAACCTTAAAGGGCTTCCCACTGCACTAAGAACGCACTCCCAACTTCCCTCTCTGGTCTACAAGGCCCGGCAAGACCTGTCGCCTGCTTACCTCCTGCCCCTTCGCAAGCCCTCCCACGTGCCAGCTACCGGCCACGCAGGTTTCCCTGCAGCTCCTCGGGTTCTCTTCCACGGCAGCGTGTGCGTGCACCTGCCCTTCTCGTCGCTCGGACTATTCGTCCCCACCCACGTGGGAAAGTGAAACATTTTAGAATGAACGGCGCCGGGACAAACAGACAAGTGTCCGGAAACAAAACCCGACGTTTAGCTCCTGCGTGGCTGCTGCCAGACCTGCAGGCGTAACAGCGAGCACAGGCTCCCTCTCCCATCCTCCACCTCCCCACCTCGGATGTTTGCTGCACAGTCAGTGTTGTGATTTTCAGTTATGTTCTTAATGTGTCTGTTTACTTTTGTTCCCTGCCTCCATGCTAGAAGGCAAGTCCCGGCCAGGCAGAAACCAGGTTGCTGTGGCTTACAGCCACATCCCTGGTCGCTGCGCTGCCTGGCACCATGGCAGGTGCCCCGTGCAGCGCGAGCTCGAAACACAGCCGTGTGATGAAAGAATGGACGAGTGCACGAAGGAACGCACGTTAGGACGAGCGCATGAATGAATGCACATTGGGGCGGGTGCATGAATGAATGCATGTTAATTCTGTAGTGTGAAAAATGCGAATCCCTTGTACGACCAGAAATGTAGGAGGCAGGAAGGAGGATCTCGTCACGCTTTATGTCAGAATCTATTCTAAAGGTGTAATAGTTAAAACTGGGGCACTTTCAGCGAAGACTCTAAACAGAAATGAATGAATGGAATGGAATGGAAAGTCAAGTAAGCAAACATATCACTCAAATACTCAGACAGTTGTTTTTCAAATCAGCAGAAAAAAAAGAGATTATTTTAAAAATTGGATGGGACAGCTAACTAACTAACAACAAAGAGAAAAATAAGCTAGAGCCCTATTTCTTTATGAAGAAAGAAATACATTTGAAGGACTAAACATTTGAATGGTAAATTAAGCCATGATATTGTAGAATAAAATTTCTGTTCATTAACAACGTAATCTCAGGATAAATAAATCCTAAGTATGACACTAGAAAAAAACATTGATATATCTGACCATGTGAAAATGAACAAGTCAAACTTACAAGTAACAGTTGTGTTGGGGCGCCTGGGTGGCTCAGTTGGTTGGGCGACTGACTTCGGCTCAGGTTATGATCTTCCTGTTCGTGAGTTCGAGCCCCGCGTCGGGCTCTGTGCCGACAGCTCAGAGCCTGGAGCCTGTTTCGGATTCTGTGTCTCCCCCTCTCTCTACCCGTCACGCTCTGTGTTTCTCTGTCCCTCAATAATAAATAAACATTTAAAAAAAATTTTTTTTTAAAAACAATTGTGGTAGCAGGACTTGAGCCGCGATGGAGAAGAGATATCAGCAATCTCTTGCCCCCATAAAACAAATACAAAACCGGACAAAGTCATCAAATACAAACTGTTAGGGATTCTGGGAATTGACTAAAGATAAATGACTAATTGGAAGTGGGTCTCCATGAAAACCTGCTAGAACTTTGAGTCAGTGCAAGTTTGTGGCTTTCTTCCTTAGGGCTTCCCCCGTCCACCTTCCCACATCAGTCAGCACTGTAATTTTCCCAGGACAAAGCTGGCTGCGAAAACCATCATCCATCATCCCTTCTGACAAAGGGGGCTGACCTGTTTTGGAGTGGAAGGCAAACCTGTACCTGGTGTACTGTCAGTAGTGCAAACTCAGGGGGCGCCCGAGTGTCTGACTCTTGATTTCAGCTCAGGTCGTGATCTCACGGTTTGTGAGTTCTAGCCGCGCATCCGGCTCTGCACTGACAGTATGGATCCTGTTTGGGATTCTCTCTCTCCCTCTCTCTCTCTCTTCCCCTCTGCTGCTTATACTTGTCCTCTCTCTCTCTCTCGCTCTTCTTCTCTCTCTCTCTCTCTCTCTCTCTCAAAATAAATAAATGAACATTAAAACAATTTTTAAGTGCAAACTCAGAAGGAAATTAATGGGGGAATAAACACAGATTTGTTCATATAAGGTTGCGGCCTCACTTGAGATGACGGGTGAAATAGCCAAAAATTTAATGAGGAAGATACTGGAAGAGCCAAATAAGCTACCCACACATCCGTGGCTGCCTGAAGAACCACTGGCATGTGCAGGTAAGACTCAAGAGAACGCAGAAGAAATGAAAACTAAACCTTAAGACAAAGTTGAAAACTGCCTAGACATGAAATACACTCCCTGACCTAAGTACAAATCAGTCCGCAGAGTGTGGTGTAGAGAAGAGCCCAAGACATGTGAGCTCATCTTCCTAATCATTGGCTGACTACAAATCGACACAGATACAGTGTCTACTCTTGGGAAGCCAAGCTAAAAAACAAAAATAAGAATTTAAAAAACGGGGCACCTGGGTGACTCAGTCAGTTAAGCATCTGACTTCAGTTCAGGTCACGATCTTGTGGTTCATGAGTTCGAGCCCCACATACGGCTCTGTGCTGACAGCTCAGAGCTTGGACCCTGCTTCAGACTCTGTGTCTCCCTCTCTCTCTGCCTGTCTTCTCTCTCTCTCTCTCTCTCTCTCTCAAAAAATGAATAAACATTAAAAAAATTTAAAAACTAAGCAGGTACATCTGGCTACACATGCTTAGAAGACAGATTCTACCAATTAAGTTCAGACAAGTTATTAAAGAAAAAAACCTTCAGGATAAAAACCCCAATCCAGAGTTGCTACAATACATTTTTACAATGTCCAGTTCTCAATCAAAAGATCACAAGACATGTCAAAAAATAGGAAAGCATGAACTATACTCAGAGTAAATAAGAATCATTATAACTAATGATGAGTTGGCCCAGATGTTGAATTTGGATTTAGCAAAGACTTCAAAGCAGCTATTATAATAAATATGTTCAAAGAATTAAAGAACACTATGTTTCAAGAATTAAAGGAAAAACCTGTTTCACACCATATGCAAATATTAACTCAAAAATGGACCAGCAATCTAAAAATAAGAGCAAAACCATAAAAATCTTAGAAGAAAACACGGGGGAAATCTTCATGATCTTGAATTTCATGACCTTGAATTTTCAGATAAGACACCAAAGGTATGAGCAGCAAAAGAAAAAATAAATAAATAGATACACCCACCTGGCAGGGGAGATTCCATGATCAGGAAGGTGGTTTTCCCAGGGCAAGGCTTACCCAGTGCACTTCAGATATGCTGACCCTTATAATTGTCCCAAATGTGGGAAACTTGACTGCATAATTTGGGGTCCTGGGGGTTGCATTTGTGCTCTCTCAGAAAAAAATAGGTAAATTGGACTTCATAAAAATTAAATATTTTTGTACATTAAAGGGGAGTATGAAGAAAGTAAAAAGACAACCTACAAAATGGGAGAAAATATTTGCAAATCATATATCTAATAATATTCTAGCATTCAGAATATATAAAGAACTCTTACAGCTCAACAGCAAATGAGGTAACACTTCACATTTCACATAAAAATTAAGATGAATTGGCAAGGATGTAGAGAAATTAGAATCTTCATACATTGTTGATGGTAATGTAATATGGTACAGCCACTGCGGAAAATAGTTGGTGATTCCCCAAAAGGCTACATCTAGAATTACCATATGACCCAGAATTTTCCACTCTTAGGAGTATACTCCAAAGAATTGAAAACACATACACAAACAAACACATGGACATGCACGGTCATAGTTATAATAGTTACAATAATAAAAAGGTGGAAACAACCCACATGTCCATCAATGAATGAATGGCTAACAAACTGTGAGATATATATGTGTGTGTGTATATATATATATATATATATATACACATATATATATATATATATATACACACAATGAAATATCTCTCAACCACAAAGAGAAATGAAATATAATATGGATTAACCTCAAAAAAATTATGCTCAAAGAAACCAGATACAAAATATTGTATATGATTGCATTTATATGAAATTCCCAGAATAGGTAAATTAATAGAAACATAATACAGATTGGTGGTTACCAGGGACTAGGTTGGAAGCAACCACATAATGGGTACAAAATTTCTTTTTGGAGTGATGAAATGTTTTGTAATAACACTGTAAGTGTACTAAATGCCAATGAATTGTATATTTTAAAATAGTTAATTTTACATATGTATCATAGTTAACTTTACATATGTGAGTATCATCTCAATAAAAATTTGTTTTGATGAATTAAAGGAAAATACGATGACTCAAACCAAGAACCAAAAGAGAGAATATAAAATTTTTTAAAATAATAGACTAAAAATGAAAGAAAATTCTATAGTGAAAAGTACAATAATCAAATGAATATTCACCAAATGGGCTCAATATCACATCTGAGATGGCAGAATAAAAAATCAGTAAACTTGAAAATAGCAAAATAGAACTTATCCAACATGAAGAACAAAGAAATTTTTTAATATAGACAGAAAGACTTGTAGGACATCAAGCATGCCAACAGACACAGAATGGGAATTCAAAACTTGAGAAGAGAGAGAGATACAGACAAAAGAATATTCAAAGAAATAAGTTCCAAAAAGTTCCCAAAAAGTCAAAAAGCTTCCAAACTTGATGAAAAAGATCAATCTACAGATGCAAGAAGCTTATAACAAATATAGGATAAGTATACTGTATTAAGCCTGTTGAAAGACAAAAACTTTTGAAAGTATCAAAGTAAAATGACTCTGCATGTAGAGAGGAATAACAAAATGAGTAACAGCCAACTTTGTCTCCAAAACAATGGAAGCCGGAGGGCAGTGAAGACATAAGGCACATATTCAAAGTGCTAAGGGGAAAATTAAAGCTGTCAATCAAGAATTCTATATCCAGCAAAATAATGCTTCAAAAATGAAAGCAAACTAAATGTATTCTTAGATAAACACTAAGAAAGTTTGTTGGTAGATGACCTGCCAAAATACTAAGATGTTCTTCAGGATGAAAGGAAATGATTTTAGATGGTAATTCAAATCTATAGGAAGAAATGCGGAGTCCAGAATAATGAATATAGCCTAAAATAAATTGTGATACCTCAATACGTGTATTTTAAAGCCATAGAGCAACCACTATTGAAAAAAGTACATAGTGTAAAAAAAAAACAGAGGAGGGGCACCTGGGTGGCTCAGTCAGTTAAGTGTCTGACTTCGGCTCAGGTCATGATCCCACGGTTTGTGGGTTCGAGCCCCACATCAGGCTCTATGCTGACAGCTCAGAGCCTGCTTCAGATTATGTCTCTGGCTCTCTCTTCCCTCCTCCACTTGTGCTCTTTCTCTCTGTCTCTAAAATAAATAAACATTTAAAATTTTTTTTTTAAACAGAAGAATAAAAATGATTCACTAAGATGCTAATTTAACACAAAATAATGCAATAGAGTAGGGACAAAAATATATATGAGACATTGAAAAGTAATAACAAAATGGAAGATGTAAATCCAACCTTATCAATAATAATATTAATATGAAAGAGCTAAATTCTAAACAAAAGGCAGTGATTTTCTGATTGGATTTTTAAAGCAAGATTCTATTATATTCTATATATAAGAGACATACCTTAAACTCAAAAATACAAATATGTCAAAGCAAAAGAATAGAGAAAGATATCGCATGTAAACAATACAATTAAAGTGACTATGTTAATTCAAGAAAAATCTCTTTGAAGACAAGATATGTTCCTAGAGAAAAAGAGACATTTCATAATGATAAAAAGGTTTACTACATCAGGAAGGTATAAAAGTTGTAAATGTGTATGAATCTAATAATGGAGCCTCCAAACACAAGAAGAAAAACCTGACAGAATTGAAAGAAGAAATAGAGAATTCAGTAATTATAGTTGGATATTTCAATAATTCACTCTAAATTAGAATAGAATAGAATAGAATAGAATAGAATAGGATAGAATAGGATAACAGAAAAATCAGAAGCAACAAGGAAGAGTGGGTGGAAGGATTACAAAGAACCACTAAATTTTTGAAAGTTACAGAAACGCTTATTACCTTGAATGTGATTCTTCGATATTTATACACATGTCAAAATATCAAATTGCATGTTTTAAATATGTGCAGCTTATTACACATCAATTATGTTTCAGTAAAGCTATGAAAATGTGTAGAATGCAAGTAATAAACAGTGGTAAACTCATAGTATTAAAAGTTCATAATAAAGAGAAGAAAGACCTCAAATACAGACTCCAAGTTTCCACCTTAAGAAACTAAGAAAGAAGAGCAAATTAAACCCAAATCAAGAAGAAGAAAGAAAATAATAAATGTTAGAGCATAAATCAAGGAAAAGGAAAAAGAGAAAAATATTAAAAAATCAGTGGAATAAAAATCTGACTCTTTAAAAAGATTAACAAACTTGATAAACCATTATCAAGACAGGCCAATTAGAAGAGAGACAATACACACATTACCAAAAAATTAAAAAGGTTTCATAACTACCAAACCTATAAAAGTTAAAAGGATTACAAAGACAGACTATGAACAACTTTATGCCAACAAAGTTAAGCGACTTAGATAAAATGAACAAATTCCTAAGACAGACACAAATTACCAAAACTGACTGAAGAAGAGAAAATCTAAAAAGAACTATAACAAGTAAAAACTTGAATTAATAATTTAAATATCTCACAAGTAAAAGGTTGGACCCAGATGGCTACATTAATGAATTCTACCAATATTAAAGAAACAATACCAACCTATACCAAATCTTGCAGAAAATATAGGAAGAGGAAACATTTCAAACTCATTCTTTGAAGCCAGTATTACATTGATATCAAGGTCAGAAAAAAAAAATCACAAGAAAAAACAAACTAAAGATCAATATTACTAATAAAAGTATAAAAAACTCTTGGTGGAAATTAATATTAATTAACCCTTGATTAACTGATATACATTTTTTAAAGGATTATTATACAACGTTTCAAGTGGTATTTATCCCAGGAAGACAAGATTGGTTTAACATCTGAAAATCAATTAATATTAATAAAATAAAGGAACAAAAACCCAATTTCCTCAATTTGACAAAATCCACATTCATGTATGATAATCACTGTCAATAAACCAGGAATAGAAGGAAACTTCCTTAATCCCAATGAAGGCATCTATGAAAACCTATAGCTGATGTCATAATGAGTGATGAAAAACTTCATGATTTCTCCCTAAGAGCTGGAATAAGGCAAAGATGTCTACTGCTACTTCTACTCACAATTGCAGCAGACTAGCCAATGCAATAAAGCAAGAAAAGAAAATTAAATGCATATAGATTGGGAAGGAAGGAGTAAATCTCTTTCAGGAAAACATTAAAAGCTACTAGAACTAATAAAATAGCTCACCAAAGTCACAGGATCCAAGATCAATATACAAAATCAACTGTATTTCTATATACTAGCAATGAAAAATCCAAAATAAAATTTTTAAAAACCTTCATTCATAATAGTATCACAACAAGTACTTAGAAATAAACAAAGAAGTGCAAGGTTTGCACACTGGAACCATAAAACTATTACTACAAAACTTGGACCCTGAAAACTACAAATCATCATGTGGAACAACATGAAGGGTCCTCAATATCATTATGGTGAGATGATGGTAGGCACAAAAGACTACGTGTTGTATGATTCCATTTAAATGGACCTTATAGAAAATGCAAATCTAGTGCTAGATAGTGTGTCAGTGGTCATCTGGGACTGAAAGCTGGGGATGAGGATTTGATTGCAAATAGTCATGTGTGATAGAACTGTTCTAAAACTGGTTGTGATTATTTTTTTTAATGTTTTATTTTTATCTTTGAGAGAAAGAGAGAGAGAGAGAGACAATGTGGGCAGGGGAGAGGCAGAGGGAGAGGGAGATACAGAATCCAAAGCAGCCTCCAGGCTCTGAGCTGTCAGCACAGAGCTTGACGCGGGGCTCAAACCCACAAACTGTGAGATCATGACCTGAGTTGAAGTTGGACACTCAACCGACTGAGCCATGCAGGTGCCCCCTGGCTTGTGATTATTTTTGTACAACTCTGCACATTTACTGAAACCCATTGGAATTGTACACTTACAATCTCCAGATACTACAGTATATAAACTATACCTCAATAGGATGTTAAACATTTTTTTAAATTATTGTGACACTTCCACTTTTGACAATGGTAGAATAGATTATTTGTTCTACAGTCTCTCCAGCAACAAGAAAAACTAGGTGGTGTATTAAAAAATGAAAACTAAGGAAACACAAAGCTAACAAAATAGTGAAGAATTACTAAGCCACGACCAGTGGGAAATGGAGGCCCAGAGAGCAGTCAAAGATTGTGGCCCACGACTCAGCAAGATGGGATGGAAGAACCAGCTTTCAAAAGTTTGTTTCCAAAACTGACAGTAAGTCAAGAAAGAAAAAAAATACATGAGTTGGAAAGTAAGTAAATAGTTGTGGATACAGAAAATCCAAAAGAACCTGCAAATTGGTAAAAACGAACACATGAATTTAGCAACATCGCTACATTCGAGATAAAAAATGTTTCTTTTTTATTTCTAAGTCACAAAGATAAAACAAAATTAATAAACATCCTTTACAACAAACCTCAATAAAAGTAAATATCAAATGTAATAAGTCTAACAAAAAGGTGACAAGCTCCATATAAAAAGCTAAGATACATTGTTGATAAAAATTTACAAAAGCTGGAGATATTTCAAATTCATAGATTAGAAATTCCGTTTTTCAGAAATGTCAATCTTCCCCCAAAATGTGTATCTAGTGCAATCCCAATAAAAAATTCAACCATGTTAGTGTTTCTGTTGTTTTAGAAGTTGGACAAGCTGGTTGTATTCATTTTCTATTGCCATGAAACAAGTTACCACACAATCAGAGCCTTTAAAAAGCCCATGCTCATTATCTCACATTCTGTGTGAATCAGAAGTCCAGACACAACTTAGCTGGGCCTTTGTTCAGGGTCTCACAAGGATCCAGTCTAAGTGCTGGCCAGGATGTGTCCTCATCTGGAGATCAGGGTTCTCTTCCAAGCTCATTAGAGGCTGCCTAATTTCCTGCCACATGTTTTTCTCTATAGTCAGTTCATATAATAGCAGGTTGTTTCTTCAAGGCCAAGAGAAGAGCCTTTCTACTTTCTGCTAGCAAGACCAGAGGTTCCTGGGTGGCTCAGTTTATTAAGCATCCAACTCTTGATTTCGGCTCAAATCATGATCTCACAGTTCATGAGATCAAGGCCCACGTCAGGCTCTGTGCTGACAGTGTGGAACGTGCTTGCGATTCTCTCTCTCTGCTCTCTCTGCCTCTCCCCCACTCATATGTGTGCACTCTCTGTCAAAAATAAATTTTAAAAAAATTTTAAAAAGACTGTGTTATGTGTGTAGGTATTTCCTAATCATGGGGGTGACACCCCATCACCTTTGCCATATTTTACTGACCACAGTCAAGGAGAGGAGATTGTACAGGGTGTGAATATCACAAGCAAGATCTTGGGGCCATTTTAGGATTCTTCCCACCATTCCAATCCCAAAATGTATTTGAAAATGCAAATAGAGAAGACAGTCTTAAAGAATAAAGGGAAGAAAAACTTGCTCTACTGGATATCAAGGTATTATTATAAAGCTACACTAACTGAAACAGCATGGCCTTGGTTCAAGGACAGATCAATTAATCAAGAGAACAAAATAAAGAACATGCATGGATCCATGCTTTTAGAAATCTTTGTTTTGTGGGAAAATGGTACTTCAGAGTCATAGGGAGATGGCAATATAACCACTCGATATTTATTAAGGAAAACAATTAATGCCTACCTCATACGATCCACCAAAAGCAATTCCCAGAGGAGTGTAGATCTAGATAGAAGGCAAGCTGATAAAGCTTGATGAAAAACAATATAGGAGAGTGTCTTTAGGACCTCACGGTAGATTTTACTACATTTAAACAAGAAATTCTGTTAATCAAAATGCACCAAAAGGGGAAAAAAACAATAGATCAGGAGAAGGTATCTGTCATACATAACACTAACAGAGAACTGTTAACCAAAAGCACAGAGCTATAAGAAAAAGGAAAGCCAGAATAGACGTGACCAGGCTCTTACAACAGAGGATATCCAAATGGCCAATAAACATGTGAAAAGGTGTCCTACCTCATCAGTCATCTAGGCAATGCTAGTTAAAACCACAAGGAGATACCACTAGATACACACCTCAATGACTAGAATTTAAAAATTAAAAAAAAAAACTAACAATACTATGTTTTGTTGGGGATATGGAACAACAGGAACACTCATACACTCTGAGTGGGGTATAAATTGCTCAACCATTTTGGAAAAATGGTGGTACAATATATACCCAAGCTGAATTCACCCATGCTTTTGCACCATTTTAGTTACATACCCAAAAGAAATGCACACATATGTGCACCAAGAGACACATACAAGAATACTGATGGGCACATCAGCCATTGCACCAAAAACTGGAAGTTATCTAAATGTCCAATCCACAGAATAATGGAAATATATATTGTGGCATAGTAAAAACAAAAAAAAAACAAAAACAAAAAAAAAAAAAGGAAACCCGCAGAGCAATGAAAAGGAAGGATCTACATCTACAAACCCAACAACACTGAAAAGAACACAGTGCATGGTCTCATTCTATAAAGTTCAAAAACCTAACAAAACTGAAGGTGCTTAGGGATACATGCTTGAGTGGCAAACTGTAAAACAAAACAAGGAACTTCATGCCATAAAAGTTAATATAGCGTTTTGTTTTGCTTTGCTTTGCTTTTGCTGGAGAAGAGAGGGCAATGAGCAGGAAGAAGCATGGGAAGGTTTCAGATCACCGGCTTGGATGGCAGCTACATGGGTTTTCACGTGGGATTATTACTGAGCTGCGTGTTTCTACTCAGTGTACTTTTCTATATGTGTGCTCTATCTGGCAATAACAAAGTTTTAATAACATTAAATAAAAACATATTGCAACATAAATTTTTTTTTTTTTTAACTTGTAGGACTCCTGAGTGGCTCAGTTGGTTGAGTGTCTGACTCTTGATTTCATCTCAGGTCATGATCCCAGGGTCGTGGGATCGAGCTCCACATCAGGCTCCATGCTGGGCATCAGGCTTTCTCTCCCTCTGCCCCTGTCCCCTGTTCCCGTGCTCTCTCTCTCTCTCTCTCTCTCTCTAAAATTAAAAAACAAAAAATTTATGCTTGTAAAACATAACATTTTTTACAAATCACATGGGAAAATAATTGCCAGATAAAAGACAGGAATTCACAAAACTAGAAACACAAGGGTCCAATGAACATTTTAAATAGTCTACCTCTTCGAAATCAAAGAAAGTTTATTATACAATAATAATGTCCAACCAGAAGGCATTTCCGCATAATAGGCAACTATTAACCATTAAAAATAATGTTATAATCATCATGATTTTGATTGTGACCAAAACCCTAATCGTGACATAGTGAGTGAATATATAATATATATTACAAAAGAATTTGAACATAGCAAGGGAAGCCATTGATGTATTAAATGAAAAGTCCACATAATAGAACTGAATACAAACTGTGATTCATTTCTAAACAGAAATCTAGACGTGGCTATATCTCTATGTCTAGGAAACACGTGCATGGGAAACATTTCCTATGTGCGTAGGAAACAATGGAATGATGTACTTCAAAAGGTTGAGTTCCCATCTCTGAATACTGAGATTACAAATGATTTCAATTTTATAATTTTCTTTAGGTGTGTGTTCTAAATTTTTCATAGTGAGTGTGCATAATCAAGAATGTTGATTTTTAAGGAGAGACCGAGGATCACAGAACATCAGCGGAGAAGCCGTGGGGGCAGGGCAGGTGGCAAAAGTGGGTGTTGCTTCCCGCCCCTCTTCATCCGACACCCATTTACCCCATGTGTCGGCAGGGAGGATCCTTTTTAATAAGATAGATTACTACTTCACCTGTCTGGCTAACCTAGATGGTTCATCAAAGAGATAATTCCTTGTCCAAATCACAGTGCTCAGGAGTAGCATACACGGAGACCTCCGATGGAGTCCCCAGGCCCCGCCCAGAACCCCAGTGGGGAGCAGGGTGAGGATTTCCATGAATGACCCCTGTGGGTGGGGTCAGTAAACATGGCAACCAAAAACCCGGAACAAAGATGGAGTGGAGGTGCTCAGTTACAATAAGTAGCATCTCCTGGTATTTTGTTGTTCCTCCTTCACGGCCACTGATCAGATTTTTTTTTTTATTTTTTATTGAAGTATAATTAACCTACAATGTTATATTAGCTTCAGGCGTACAACAGACTGGCCCAACATGTCTATACCTTACTCAGAAACTTCACTCTCTCTTTCTTTCCCAGTGAGCAGTAAGAGCTGGGCAGCTGTGCCCTGAGACCCCTTGCAAACAGAAGCAGAGAGTAGGAGAGGGCCCGGTGGGGAGGAGGGAGGAGGGGGGAGTGCGGCAGGAACGTCTCTGGCAGCTTCTCCCAGTGTCAGATGGACGCTAGGAATGTCTGAGCCCCAGAAAGGTTATGGGAAAGAGAACAGGGCTCCCCAGCTTCCCTCCCCCACAATGCATAATTAAAACTCTAAATAGCAAACATGCATTAAGTTCAAGGGAGTCCAAAAAGGGTACCAGATTTTTCCCCATGAGGTCCATTCCGAGTTTTAAAGCTATCAAATTTGCTTTTCCCCTTCCTGCCCTGCTCTGAGGGGTCTCAGGCACGTTGCCCAGTCGTGACACTGCAACGGTCTTATCTCCCACCACCCCTTCGAGAAAACTTCTCAGTTCAGCTTTTCTTCACAACCTACATCATTCCAGAAACTCATCAGAAAAAGTGGGCACGTTCTTAAAATATTCCAAGTAAGGGAGCCCAGACACCCCAGCACGGCACTCCAGCACTCTGTCACCGATGTATTTGCAGTTAAGCAAACACGAGCAGTTAAATCAGTCACCTGCCGGAGGAATCTAAGGACTAGAAATCAGGGTGTTCTTGTTTGTTACTGTTTTCTTTGGGTTTTATTCTTAGAACTCACATGTTTTTAAAAGTGGAAAGTTGTCTGGGATGGCTGGGCTTCTTCAGGCTAAATGTTAGGCAGAGGTGGTTGTGTTAGCTCACTTGGCCAGAGCACATGCCCTTAACGAAGAGGCAGACTGGGACTCAGGGCAGCCCGGGCACCTGCAGAGGTAGAATGCTCAGGACAATCGTCCAGCCATTAATGGGCACTGACCACATCAGCAAACACCTCTTCCCTTCGAAAGCACCCACCTAGCACTGAGTGGTAGAAATGCCTTCCCCGCAGCCTACTGTGCCAGTGTGGACGCAGCCTTAGGACCAGTCATTCCTTTAATCCAGCTGCAGTGAAGTGCTCCTGTGGCCCTGACAACATTCTCCCATGCACCAAAGGAAGTGAATAATAATTAAAGAGCCCTTTGGACAATATCCTTCTATCCGAGGAATCATATACTCAAATAATCTAATTTATAAAACCTCTTCGCTACCTTACTACCCAGGTTCCGTTTTCTTTTGCATATATTGTCACCACTCAACTAATGATGGATAGAGGGAATTAATACATGGTTGACTGCATCTCATAAAGGCACTTGGACGCATTTAAGATCCCGGCGTCTTTTTTTCTTTCCAGCACCTTCTAACGTTATGTGGTCTCAGAACATATATGTAAGACACACGCTGATATTAAAAGCTGCATTCTATATAGCCTAATAAAAAGGATGCCACATCAAAAGCCGGAGTTAACATCTAACAGGGACTATAATCATTTAAGGGATGGAAGGAGCTGGTGTAAGGTTGATCCACCACACAGCCTTCGTTTCACTCACTGCCTCTGTCCCTGAGGACAAAGCTGAACAGCCAGGGGACAATGGCAGGCTTGCAGGTACTGTGGAGACGTGAGGTCTCTACGGCAGCATACATGTTGTCCTCACTTGGCCTAGCTGTTTCTGGGAATATGAACAAATGCAGACAGCGATAAAAGACACTCAGTATATCTTGGGAGGCTTCTAGAAGCAGAGGAGGAACGTGGTATTCGGGACCTGTGTCAATAGCATTCCCAAGTCAGCCATTCAGCCTCGTGTCCGGAGCCTGTTAAGCAGAACCTAGGTTGTCGGGTGATGTAGAAATGAGTTGGGAAGGCCCATTTGGAGGCAGAAGAGTGGGGTGGCCACGTGCTTGGGCTATACAGAAGACCTCCTGTTGCAGGGGGGGGTGGGGGGGCAGTGCACGGGCCAAAGCCTGGCTCTACCATGCCTTTGCCATATGACCTTGGGCACGTTACCAACCTCTGAGAGTCCCACTTCCCGCAGTGTGACGGGGGACCCAATAACAGCCCCTCGGCCCCTTGCCTCCTAGGATTTTTGTGAGGAGTCAAGGAGTTAGTCCATGCAAATCAGCACATGATCAATCCTCATCATTAGGGCAAAGAATAAATTTGACATCATCTTAAACCACCATTTCCCAAACTCTATTCCAGGGAACAATGAGGAGGTAAGAGGTGCTTCACAGAGGGAACAAAACCTTACCTGGTCGGTTAAGGGAGGTAAAGAAAGTTGACCCGGTCTCTCCTTCTCCCCAGCTGTAACAGGTGGCCGTGGTGAGTATCTCACCACCGACCGCCATTCCCTGAACACAATTTGGGAATGGCGCGCTAAACAAGACTGCAGATGTCCAGCCCATGCAAGAAGCTTCTAGGGCTGGACTTCTGTCAAGAGCCTTAGTGTGTGGCCAAAGCAGAAGCAGGAACGTGTCCGGGATGACCCTGGAGCCACCTTCAGACTCTGAAGTGGCAAAGTGCAGGGCTCTGCTCAGATGAAGAAACACACTCGAAAAGGAAGCCTGAGTGCAAGGAAAAGATCTTCAAAGATTGCTCAGGATGTCAGGTGAGGAATGGAAATGGTACAGACTTGACATTTGTTTTGATCTCTCAGGGGGAGCGCGGTTTTGAAGGTATTTGTAGCCAGTGATGATTTTTTTTAAGCTGTGGATTTTCCTACATGGCTCTCAAACTAAGCTCCACTTCCTCCGTGGAATCCTCAGGCTCACCCCCGCCGCTCAGGAGACCTGCACAAAATCCCAGATGGGGAGCCCAGGGACCGGGTGGGTCTCTGGCGCAACGATCGAGCCCCTTTCTCCACCCTCGGGCCTTAAACATCAGCTAGTTTTGCTAAGTGGGAACCCTACGGCACTTGCCAGATGCTGTGACAGACAAAAGAAAACCACTATGGCCCACAAGCCATCTTGTTCTCTTCTCCAGGAAATAGTGTCTCACCCAAAGCGACCAAACCCAACTTGACCACAGCCGGGGGACACAGGAGGCTCAGGATGACTTCGGGCCATTCTGAAACCCACCTGAACACTTTCAAAGCATAAAATCGTACCAGCCCAAAGGCATCCACTTAAAAGCAGGCATATCCCCGAAGGTCTAAAAATGCCTGTGACGATAATAGCTTTGTTTTATTGAGTATTATGGATAACGGGACTATTTATAGGAGCCCATTGACTGGTTTTAAAGTACAAGTCTCTTTATTTAACAAAAGCACATTAAGTACTAAATGTGATGCACCATGCCGTCTCACTAATTTATATTAAACAGCCTCTCTGTCTTTTAAACATCATATTGGAAAGCAAAATTAGATACAGGAAGACACGCTTCCCGTCCGAGCAATCCGGGTGCATTTTCTAGGAGATCCCCCAAATTCACCTAAGTCAGACTCGAAGACGTGCCTGGAATGAGCTTGAGCCTAAGCCCCCCGACGCTCCACAAAGCTAAGGCAATCGTTCGACAACCCAAGTTTTAAATGATGAGAAGGGCAAATCCTGACAAGCGGGAAAGGTGACACCTCAACTCTCAACGTTTCCCCAGATGAAGCCAATACGATCCTAAGGAGGCCTTTTCTTTTCAAGGAAACACGTCTTCCTCGAGAAGAGCCGTGCAGCCGATTAAGACATTTCCCAAGCATCTGCTAACCTACTTACAGGCATCATTGCTCCCTTGGGCCTTGGGACCCCTCCACCTTCCTGAACGGAGTAGCTGAATAGGTAAATGGGTTATATCAGGCCAGGAAATCAATGTGTATACTGTGTTCTCAGCCACAGATGAGCATGTCGAAGCCATTTTATTATAGCTCTAGGAGCCGTATTGATCTGGCTGTAACTACTCGGAGGTGGCCAGCAATCCAATGAGGATGCATCCTTCTGTCCATCCAGCCGCCTCTTTCCCCAAGTAGTGCTTGGAGAGTAAGTGTTTGCAGACTGGATTAATTTAATGTTTGCTTAATCAAAACTGACTGCCCTGGAACTTAAATGCTATTAATTACTAAGAGAATCCAGAACTAATCCTCTAACACCGTGAGGCCAGGGAGAAAGAGCAGCTCTGTGGAGAAGGGGGCACCCTTCAGGAAATTCTATGTGTCATGCTTTACAGATGTTCATTTCATCTCCTTCTCCACTTCCACCACCACCGTCCTCCCAGCCTCTTTCCCCCACAGCCTGCTAGAAAATACCTGCCGCTTTCGTTACCCTGCTTTGTGGTGCAGATGGCACGTGCTTTCCAAGTGCCGGCTGGACGCAGAGCCCCAGACGCTGACGTCGTGCGGTATTCGTCGGGTCCTGGTCAAAAGCCGCCCACCGTACCCTGTTGTCAGTCTAATTAGTGACGGAGGTGGATCTTTCCCAGAGCCCTTCTGAGACACTGGCCGTGCCTTATCCATCTGTGACCTCACCAGCACCTGCCACTGAGCCTGGTACATCACAGGCATCCACAGGTGTTGGCTGAACTGAGTTTGGGGAGGAGACAATGGTCCCTGTTCTGTTGACACCTCTCCAGGCACAGCATTTCCGGGGCACCTCCATCAAATCCTCCACCTTCCCTGCCCTCGGAAAGGCAGGAAAGTGTCCTTGGCACCAAAATCCAGCGCCTGGTTTGCTTACGGACTGCAGCCCACCGCAGGAGAAATGGGAGAGGGTGTGCCTGCCCCCAAACCTATCCCACTGCTTTGCAAAACGGTGGCCATGAACCTCAAACACCATGCAGCTCTGTCAGAGGGCTAACATGCCCCGGGAGGGATCCCGCGAACGCCCAAAACGTGCACGTTCCTGCAGCAATACCGGGAGCTTTTAACGAAAATCCCATGCATCTGCACTCTGGCCACCAGCACGTCACATCTCTCGAACACCCTCACCGTTGGGAGCAGGTGGCCCCGCAGTCCACCACATCCGTGTATTGTGGGCAGAAAGCCTGCTCCTCTTCAAATACAGCAAGCCTGGGGAGCAGGCACCTTAAAGCAGAAAGCCTTCCTCCAGTAGTAAGGCATCTCAGCATCCCGCTGGGGGGCTTGCCACAATTATTACAGGGGTCACCAGCTCATGTGCCTGCACGGCAGAGTAAATGACCATAGGAAAGGAAGTAGGGCGTATGCAGCACAGAGTGGTGAGTCCACAGGAAATCACAGAGTACCTTCTCCAGGAAGGGCCACCGGTACGCGGCTCTTGCTGGCTGTCTCCTTGCAGAACACACGCTCAGTGTGCACAAGTCTGCCTTCCGTGTGACCTCCCCCGACTGGGAAATGCTGGCGACCAGTGCAATTTAAGAACCTACACAGGTAATCCAAGCAAGGTCTGCAGCATAGTTAACAGCGTTGTGCCCTTGTCAATTCCTGGTTTTGACAATGCACCGTGGTCACATAAGATCTCGTCGTTGGGGGAAGCTGGCGTAAGAATTCACAGGGACTGACACTGCTGTTTTTAGGCTTTTTGTGCATCTTAAATTATTTCAGAATAAAAAGCTAAACACACACAGAGTGCAATCCAAAACTGCATGCCTCAGCATGACACAGGTTTTCTCCTTTAAGTTTCTTGACATCCCGTGATCAAGTCCAAAGAGGCTAGGGGCAGCTGTGCCTCACAGGCAGGTGAGAGAAGGTCCCAAAGACCTGGGGTCTCTGATGTGAGCCCCACTTCTGGTCAACTAACCTGTTGACCCTTTGATGGAACCTGCCATAGATTCAGCTCACTAAACTCCCTCCCGTGGAGCCGTTTCCAGATTTCTAAAATTAAGTCACCACGGCTCCACACAACGCCTACTAATTCATATGCATTTTGCACAAATAATTCTTATTTGATGAATAGAGCACGAGACTTACAATTCAGCCACGGTGTGGTAAATTACACTGGCCAGATTAACTGTATAGCGAACACGTCTCAAAACAATGATTTCACTTCAGGCTAAGGAGGAACAAGTGCCCTTTCCTTCATTTCTAAATTACATTTTCAATCATAAATATTGAAAATTATGTTTCTGATCACTGCTGTCACCCTGTGAGTACTGGCACACGAGCCCCACAGACACACGGGTTTTTACAAAAGGAAAGCAAGGGCCATTAGAACACCCAAACCACTTTGAGTTTTAAAGGGCTCATTCCCCCAGCCCACAAGATCATGAAAAGATGGCACCCTTTGGAGCTTGTCGAGGCAGAGCCTGGCGGTCCTGTTGGCACATCGGTTGTTAAACATGTGAAATGATTACTCTGGGTGCATTTTACCCACTATTATGCATGAGCTATTTCAAGTGGTTCACAGGTAGGCACCGGATAGCCATTACCCCAGAGATGCGGGCAGGCAAACAGCCTACCTTCCCCGTGGTAGACCCCAAAACATCTGAGCTACAGGCAAAGGAACCTTTTTAATGCACAACGTGGGCTAGCGGCCTTATCTTCCTCTCAAATAGTAACAACAGTCAAGGCTCTAAGGATGGAGAGAGCCTTCAAAGGAAGAAAGAACGGGATGCTATGACTGCTTCTCTAGAATGGCAGGAAAGGGTCAGAGCTGGCCCCAGGGTTCTGGCTTGGGGAAGGGAAGAAACGCGGGACTGAGAAACAAGAGTCAGTTTAAGAGATGGTGAAGCCCGAGCTCACTTAGTTGCAGGTATTTGGAAATTAGCAGGAAAACAGTTTACCTACAGAGAAGAAACTAAGTACTGCCTTCAACCAAGGACTATATCCTTCAAGACATGCACCCCGGGGCCTCTAGATACAAACAACATTGGGTTTAACTCTTCTCTGGGTCCTGACACGTGCCAAGCGTGTGGATGAATCATCAACAGATTCTATCTGTCTTTCCCTCCCACTCACCTGCATCCAAAGCGTACTGAGCAACGGGCCAAACCAAGGCAAAACTAAGCTATGGCAAAGTCACACATGGAATCTTTCGTATCACAAAGATACACCCAGTAATACATTCCTCGCATTCCTGAACTGCAGAAGCCACCACCACCAAAGGTAGAAGTCTATCATTTTGAAGGATAAAGGTTTTTTGAGCATCAAGTTTTATAGACCCAACATGGCCGTCTTTGGAACGTAGCTCTCCCGTGGCCTGCCGTATTTCTTCGTGGTCACAGTGCTAGTACGGGGGCCAAGGGTTTTTTGCTGCAAGCAGGTGCCAGAGAGTTAATGCTCCCAGGACAGCGCTCTGCCAGTGGCATAGAAGTTGGTGGGTTAACACTCCAGCCATCTCCCCACTCAGTGGGAACACCCCTCGGGCTTGTTTTACACTCTCCTGGAGTTCCCATCTGACTGAGCCCCCACTGCCCAAAGCAGAAACCTGCTCATTAACCTAGCCCGCATCGGCTTCCTTCTCTTCCCTTTCCAGGCCAGAGACCAGGACTAACAACCTCCTCTATCAGCCAGAGTTCTCCAGAGAAACAGAACTAATAGGATGTGTATGTATATATGGAGAGAGAAATTTATCGGCTTGTGGTATGGGCGCTGGCCAGTTCAAAATCTACAGGGTGGGCTGACAGGCTGGAGACTCAGGAAATACCCAGTGCTGCAGCTCAAGTTCAAAGGTCACCTGTTGGCAAAATTCTTTCTTGCTTGGGGGAGCTCAGTCTTTTGTTGTACCCAAGGACTTCAACTGATTGGATGAGGCCCACCCACACTATGAATGGCGGTCTGCTTTACGCAAATTCCACACATTTAAATAGTAAAGATCCAGAAACATCCGGAATAAATTTTTTTTTTAATTTTTTTTTCAACGTTTTTTATTTATTTTTGGGACAGAGAGAGACAGAGCATGAACGGGGGAGGGGCAGAGAGAGAGAGGGAGACACAGAACCGGAAACAGGCTCCAGGCTCCGAGCCATCAGCCCAGAGACGCGGGGCTCAAGCTCAGAGACCGCGGGCGAGATCGTGACCTGGCTGAAGTCGGACGCTTAACCGACTGCGCCGCCCAGGCGCCCCCGGAATAATTTTTTTAACGTTGGTTTATTTTTGAGAGGGAGACAGAGCACAAGTGGGGGAGAGGCAGAGAGAGAGAGAGAGGAAGACACAGAAGTCGAAGCGGCCTCCAGGCTCCGAGCCGTCCGCACAGAGCCCGACACGGGGCTCGAACTCACGAGCAGTGAGATCATGGCCTGAGCCGAAGTCGGACACTTTACCAACCGAGCTACCCAGGCGCCCCCAGAATAACGTTTGAGCAAGTATTTGGGCACTTTGCCCAGCCAAGTGAACACGTAAAATTAACCATCACACCTCCCTTCCCTATTTCTACCTGCCAGGGCGTCCTGGGATCACCAGTCGAATAAACAGCTTGCACTCCCATTCTTGTTAATGAGGTCGGCTTTGGGGGAAATCCATCTTGAAGACATTGTATTTTTTGGCACACTAGGATTTGGGGGGGGGGGGGGGGGTGGGCGGCGGAAATGAAAGTTTATAAATTGTCAGACCTCTGTCAAAAGCCCGGTGTTCCATGAAGGAGCCTGGCCCCCGGTTTGGGAACTACTGAGTCACAGGTGGTGGAGTTCAGTGCCTAGAAAGGGCCCCGGCAACCTCTGAGGGAATATAAACACAGATGTTTCCAAAGTCACCCATCAAAGGGGTGCCTGGGTGGCTCAGTCGGTGGAGCGGCCGACTTCGGCTCAGGTCATGATCTCGCGGTCCGTGAGTTCGAGCCCCGCGTCGGGCTCTGGGCTGACGGCTCGGAGCCTGGAGCCTGTTTCGGATTCTGTGCCTCCCTCTCTCTGACCCTCCCCCGTTCATGCTCTGTCTCTCTCTGTCTCAAAAATAAATAAACGTTGAAAACAAAAGTTTAAAAAAAAAAAAAAAAACAAAGTCACCCATCGTGATTTCAGAAAGACCGCAGCATTCCTAAAAGTGACACGGACACTGGAACAGGCTGTCCACGAAGCCCCTCCCCGGGGCTGCAGCCTCCTTACCTCTAACCCAGCCAGCAACCCCGGAGTGGGGCCAAGCCTCCTCCCGGAAATGCCCCACAGGGCCAAAGGCAGCAAACGACTCTGTTTTGAAACACCGCCTTTTTTCCAAGGGCTTACAATATTTTCACAAGAGAAAATACATTTTTTGACATCCCCCCAAAATACAGGATCGTATCCTATGTGGCACGATGAGACCCAGTGACTCATTGAAGTCACAATCACTGCAAAGTGCGATATTGTTGTCTCTGAACGAAAATTGCCAGAGGACTCATGTTCCGTCGTCTCGAGAACCCTAGGCAGTCATTTGCCGCATCACGAGACCCAAATCATCTGAAGTCGGAGATCATCTCCTCCCCTTTGTATTTCATTAGCAGGGATCAGGTTAATAAAAAGTTTAAAAGTTGACTGCCTTCCCCCTGAGATTTATTTAGACCTCTCCGTGGGGATGAGCCAGGAATGGCAGCCGACACTCTCATTTCTCCAGAGCTCTCTCTGTCATCTCCCTCTGTGGTCCCTGAAGTCTGCCAATTAAAGACCTCCTAGATGACATTCCGCCGCTGAAGTTATGCACACATAAATCATTGTAATAAGAGAAGATTGTTATGTTAACCTCCGTCATGCAACCCTTTTCCTTTTGTGAGAAATATGGAGAACATTCATTCATCTGGCACAAAGGAAGCTATTTCCCAACAGATGCCGGGGGACTCGAGGGGATGGTGCCCCTTCCTCGTGGTTAGGGAGGCGGTGCCTCGTGCACCAGCAGGCATCACTCAACTCCTAACGCAGAGCCACGAGGCCCGTAAACCGGCCAGCAATGCATCGGAGACGGGATGCCGCTTCTATCCAAAGGCACATTTTTCCATGTTTAACCAAGCAAAACCGAGACACTACGGAGCACGTGGTCTCAAAGGTCAGTTCTCGAGGAGACCGGTTCTGGGAAGGAGAGCCGTGTACTTTCTACAGCTGTGGGAGGGTCCGCCAAGGTGCTGTGCAGCCGCTGTGACTTCCACTCTCGCGTGGGAGATTGCATCCTCCGGGCGGGGGGAGGCCCTGCGAGCAGGCGACAGCAGGAGCGGTGGCCCGGAGGTTCCAGGTGGCCGCCCCTGTGTGGTCCCTCACCTGCATGGCAAATCTTCCCGGGCTGGGCTTGAAATTCCCCCGAGAGTCAACTTAAAAAAAATAAGAAAATTATCAGCCACAGAATAAATATTAATGATGTGTTAATTACTTATAGCTCCAGGTTAGCTTTAGAAACTGGTATTAATTGAAAGATCTGAAAAATAAAAGTCTATTTTTCAAGTATGAAAAAATATTTTTCAAGTATGGGCTGTTCTTGCTATACTCCGTCACCCCCTTATTAGCTAACATAAGGCAGGGCTGCCCTGCCACTTAAATACACCCCTCACGGGAAGCTGGCTCGCTCTGGACGTGAGTGGGGGCACCCACCTTGGTCAAAAGTCCCCTTCTCCCATCCCTAGAGGCCTACTTTCCAAGCTGCTCCCAGGCACATCCACCCTCGTGCAGCAAATCCACAGCTTGGAACATTCCCGGCCCTTCCCTCTCAAATCATACTTCTGTAAAGGAATTATGCTCGTCTGGAATGAAATGAAACTGTGTATATTAAAGGGGTCGAGTCCGTCACTTCCGTTAACATTTAAGTCTTTAGTTTAAGCTTCCCAAAAACACGCAAATCCAACAGCCTCAAAGTTTTAGAGTGGAGAGCGAATCCACCTCGTACCAGGAGGCTGAGGGCTTCCAGACGATGCTAATGGGAATAATGAGGGCCTGAGTCAAGGGATCGAACCACAATGGGCAGAGAGAGCAAACCCTCCCTGCACAGAGGTATGGTAGACAGCTCCAATCCAGCAACTTCTACAAAGTTTGCCAGTCAGCCCCAGCTGTTTTGCCAGAAACAGTGTTTCACCTGAATCTCCAACATGGTATGACATCCACCCCCCTAGCCTATGTTGCCAGTGCACAGTCCCCTGGCAGTCCTTGTATTTTTAATTAAAATATAGGGGAACAATTAAAGTATACAACCAGTATACCCTGACCTTTGTAGGCAAAAAACCAAAATCAAAGTTTTGGATTTTTTTTTTTACCTCATAGCCCTGAGAAGCATCAGGCCTGCAATCCTTTAAAACACAGATAGGGGGGTGCCTGGGTGGCTCAGTTGGTTAAGCGTCCGACTTCGGCTCAGGTCATGATCTCACGGTTCGTGAGTTCGGGCCCCACGTCGGGCTCTGTGCTGACAGCTCAGAGCCTGGAGCCCGTTTCAGATTCGGTGTCTCCCTCTCTCTCTCTCTGACCCTCCCCCGTTCATGCTCTGTCTCTCTCTGTCTCAAAAGTAAATAAACGTTAAAAAAAAAAATTTTAAATAATAAAACACAGATGGGGTGCTCAGTGGCTCAGTTAGTCGAGCATCAGACTGTGGCTCAGATCACGATCTCACGGTTCATGAGTTTGAGCCCCCGCATCAGGCTTTCTGCTGTCAGCACAGAGCCTGCTTTGGATCCTCTCTCTGTCTCTGCTCCTCCCTTGCTCATGTGCTCTGTCTCTCAAAAATAAATACATACGTAAATAAATAAATAAATAAATAAATACAGAAACAAGCCATAGAGTATCATGGGCACCTTCACACGGATCCAAAGGCTACACAGCATGGAAGCCAGCCTTGAGGTTGGTCAAATTAGCCACCCACCTGCCCCGGGCTTTCAAGGGGAGCCTGAGATGCCTCCGTGGAGTGTTATGCACGTGAGTTGGTTTGGATGTTATTAACTAACTCACTGTTGGTTGTTTGTTTTTTTTTTTCTTCTTCTTGCTCCAAATTGATGTCATGCGGACATCTGAAGTCTTTCATGAATCTCAGGTCCAAGTTAGAGTTTTCGTCCCTTGGAGGCCTAGGCTGGAAGATGGACGGTGACAGTTATCAGGTGGAGGACAAACCGCTAGCTAATACCAGCACTGGGTGTCTTGCTAATGCTTCCCGTATTACTGCCTGAAGAAACTGCCATTTTTGTGGGTCCATTTTTTCTATTATTCATCCTAATACATTAGCCCCTATAATCCTCACAACAAGCACAGTGCCAACCACCTTTATCCATTTTTTGCAGCAGCTCGCCGAGGTGTGAGAAGGACATGGATCAAGCACATGGTAGCTAGAGGCCAGCCTGTTCCAGACACTTGCCCTCAGCCACGATCCTTGGACGCCCCTCTCTGACCCAGTCCCCCAATCCTTTATCCGCTCCCCGTCCCTCCCCAGCAGCGAGCTGCGGACGACACACGATGAGCAAACATAGGGGACAGGATGTGCCACATGAACAGTCACGTGCAGACGACCACGTGGAGGAGAGGGTGGAGCCGACTGACAGCCACGCCCTCACCCCCCGCTGTGCTGGGCAGCTCACCCCGGTGGAACCTGAGCGCATGGCGCGCGGACCCTGCGAGCGGAAGTGGGCGGAGCTCCTCGGCGACCGTGTGTCCCAGGAAAGCGTCCGCGTGGAGGGGCAGAGGGCGCAGCCTGCAGGTGGTGCGACGTGACCGCGAGGCCTCTGTCGGCCCCGGGTCACCGTGGCTGATGACCCAAGCACCGAAGCCAAAGAGGCTTCCACTGAGGATGGCCTGACGCCCCGGCTGGATGGGTCGACCCATGGCCGTCTGCGCCTTCATCTCACAGTTTGAACCTTGCCTGTTCAATCTCGAAAGTATCTCAGCTATGTGTAGACTGTGCTCTGAAGAGCTTCCACGGACACTATTTATTAGTCACTTTGATCTAATTCATCACACACAAAGATCTCAAACGAGTACCAAGCGTCCTCTGGAGGGGGGCCTGTTGGGGCAGTATAAGCCGCCTCAGCCCCCGTTTCCCACAGCTCGGGCGGTTGGTGCCACGGGTTCAAAAATGCAATTAAAAGAGACTGTCGATTTAACCGTTGTCAAAACGCCTTGTCACCCCCCGAAGGAGAGGCGCGCGTTAGTCAATTTCCCCATCCGTGCCAAAGTTTCGGAGAGACCCTTCACTTTATAAATCAACTCACAGCTTAGAACATCCTGGCAGCCCCTTCAAGGAACCAATGGGAATGACAGGGAAAGAGCGGATAACCATCATAGCTTGACTGGATACAGGTGTTTGCGTTTACAGACGAACCGCAAACGCCTGGCTCTTTGACAGGCGTTGATGCTATCAGCGAATCGCAGCTATTATTGGCTCCGGTCGCCAAGGGCTGGGGGGCCTTTCCCTTAGCAACATCTCTGAGGCTGATAACATTTGGCTGAACTTTTCAGATCTTAACCTCCCTTCTGACTTTCTGCAGTCAAACCCGCCTAAACTGATCAGAAGAAGAGACACGCAGTGGGAAGACAAGTAAAATATTATTGACTGGACTGTTTCATGTCTATTAGGAAGAAAGAGCAAAGAGGAGAGGGAGAACCTTACAGCTTGACAGGCTTCAAGATAATCAGGGGAGGAATCAGGGCTGCAAAGTAACCCTCGGTGAAGTTGGAAAGCACGGGCTTCCGAGAGAGGTCATTGTTCTGTGTGGGAAACAAACAGGGTGCTCGACAAACAAGGGCAAGATGCCATTCCTCTGCGGGCTCCCCGCTCCACTTGGCCCCCTCTCCTACAACAAAGCACAGGATGGGAGACAAAATCACGGAGTCGCGTGGCAGGAGAAAGAGGCCGGCCGGCCTCATCCTCATTGAGAGGGCTTTGGTTTCTGGATGAGTGCACAGACTGGCCCTCCATGTGCTAGCCCGCAGACGTGGAGCCTTCAGGCACAGTCCACACGGCCCCAAAGAATTTGGCTTTGGCAATTGGTATTTTCCATTTTTTTTTTTTTGAAGTTTACTTATTTTGAGAGAGACAGAGACAGCATGAGCAGGGGAGGGGCAGAGAGAGAGGGAGAGAGAGAATCCCAGTCAGTGTGGAGCCCGATGTGGGGCTCCAACCCACGAAACCCGTAAGATCATGACCTGAGCTGAAACTAAGAGTCAGCCGCTTAACCAACTGAGCCACCTAGGCACCCCAGTATTTTCAATTTGTATTTCACTTCCCTGCCCCTTGCTGGGAGGTGCCAGGAATGACCTCCCAGCCTCCACACCGTCCCCACATGTATGGGGAGGACAACATCCCACTTGATAAGGAAGCATAGGATCAAGATCGCCATCCAAAGCGGAGGCCAAGGTCTTGGACACTGAGAGAAAAAGCCTGGACCGTGAGGCCACACCCTGCACTGGCCCTCCGTCCCTCCCCAGCCCCTTTGGTTTTGTCAGGTAAGAGCACTAACAGACCCTGCTCCAAGAGCCATCAGAAAATCTACGTAACATTCCCCACTGTCCTGTGGGTCTAATTCACCATAGAGTCATCTCTCTTTCAGGGAAAGTCTTCTCCAAGAATGTTTGTGCTTTATACCACAGCATCCTTGACCTGTGCAAAGAGTTGAATTATGGTTGGCCACGAAGCACCATCCTTCCGTTGGGAGAGACATAGGCTGCCCCTAGGACCTCGTGACTATGTCAACGGGAGCTTCCCACCCTGCAGGAAGGACAGGTAGAGTGGCTTTTCAGCAAAACACCAGGACTGGAAGACAGAATCAGAAGATGAAGTATAAGAAGTCAGTCACCTTCTCCAATTCATGTTCTCTCTTTCTTTTTTCTTTTTTCTTTTTTTTTAGAGAAAGGGGGAGAGAGAATCCCAAGCAGGCTCCGTGCCAACAGTGCAGAGCCCAATGCGAGGCTGGAACCCACAAACCATGAGATCATGACCTCAGATGAAACCAAGAGTCAGACACTTAATCGGCTGAGCCACCCCGGCACCCCACCTCTCTAATTCTTTATCCCACATATGGGCAGACCGAGGCACAAGGCAAAGAAGGAAGAAACAGTCGGGTCTATAGGGACAGTAAATCCCCCATGGCCCATCTCTGCCTCACAACACTCTCAGGCATATGCCCATCCATGCTCCAGACACCTCCGGAATGGGGCCCTGCCCATCTCCCTAAGACCTGGCCAGGCTCTTTAAGAGACCCTCGGCTGGGCCTCGACCAGACACCCTGGGCCGTGCAATCTCCCATCTCTGTAACATCCAGCCTGAGGGACCCGTAAGCCCTCCTCCCCACACCCCGGCCCCTAAACCTCCTTCTGTTCCCACCCCTGCACTGCCTTGGGCCTCCCCACTCCTCATTCTCCCGGTGTTGAGCACCCTCCCAGCCCTTGCCACAGAACCTTCCAGAACCCTGGTTCCATGTCATGACGATGATGATGCTAACGGCAGCAACTATTTCTCAAGTATCACACATCCAAGCCCTGTCCCGAGGCCGACTCACGGGTCATTTCCTTCGATCCCAACATGTTTCTGCTGTGCATTATGGCAACTTGCGAGCCCATCATGGTTGCTGCACCATGCCTACTCCTGTTCACAGGGGGAACCCAGAGAGGTGAAGTATGTCACTCAAGCTCACACAGGACAGCCAGGGTTCGAGCTGGACTGTGCCTCCGGCACCGCCACCGGCCCAGAGTTTCCCGGGAGGGCGTGGTCAGCACACGGAGGCTGCTCTCACCCCCGCATCCACTTGTCGGATCGCAGCTGCTCGCCTCCCAGTCTTCAGACACCCTGGTTTTGACTTCCTGGAGAG
The DNA here is from genome assembly GCF_028018385.1 of Neofelis nebulosa. Lineage (NCBI taxonomy): Eukaryota > Metazoa > Chordata > Mammalia > Carnivora > Felidae > Neofelis > Neofelis nebulosa. The sequence continues at coordinate 21,195,698 of NC_080798.1, read as the reverse complement.
CCCTGGGAACTTGCTCCCACTCTCCCCTCCCTCAGCAGCTCCTCCTCGCCACTGCTCTGCCCAGCGCAGCCCAGGGTCCGCCTGGTTGGTCTAAAGTCACTACTCTCAGCCCCTCGCTCATTCCCTCACCTCCTCCATCTTCTCCCTCCTGTTGACCATCACAGGTGGAATCTTCCTCCTGAAGATTCCATCCTGCTGAATCTTCCTCCCCTTCCCTAAACCCACATGGCTGAGTGGTAGTGATAAAGGTCACGGCACCATGCCGAGTGACGTCCTGCCTCCCATCTCAGATTTGCCCTCGATGCTCCCAACAGAGCTTCCCACCTCTGTCTCCCAACGGCTTCTCACTCCTCCCAATGCTACTGTGACCCTTTCCAGTTCCTCCACCTGCAGATTTAGAAAAGCTCATGGCTGTTCCTCCTTCCCATCAGCCCCACCCAACCATCCTTCTGTTGAAGACCAGCCTTCCCACCCTGCTCTCTCCTGCCTCCCACAGTCCTTTCTCTCTCCTCTTCTCTATTCTCTGCATCATAACTGGCCAAGGCTCTCCCACCCTAAACAAAGAAGCCACCCTCGACTGCGTGTAGTTTCAGTTGCTCAAGTCACCGATGACCTTCCTGCAGACAGATCCAAAGGACACTTCTGAATCCTTATAGTGTTGACATCTCAGCGCACTTACCACTGGCAACTACTCCCGCCATCTTGAAACTATCTATCCCCTTGGCCTCTGGTTTTCTTCCCTCCCTGACCACTGGGCTCAGTTCCACCGGTGGCATCCTTGTTGTCAACCTGCCCCTGGGTTTTGGTGCTCCCCAGGTTTCCACTCCCCTTGCTTCCCCCACCCTTTCCCCCTCCCCTCTCTCCCTGCACCAGCCCAAATTCTTCCCAGACTTCAGGCGAAGGTCCAAACTGGCTGCACATCTCCAGTTACCTTCAACAAAAGAATATGCTCACCATTAAGGACAATGTCTAGGACTTTTCTTCGTGGTGGTTTCATGAGTTTTGCTTCAGATTACAGTCTGGCTTCTGAGGGTGATGGACTATGGAGATAGAGTGTACTGATAGCACCAATGGGTACGTCTCCGGGTCAGGGTCATTATATGTTTCCTGTCAAATTAATAGTTCATTCCCCCAGTTCCTATGAGAGGTGAGAGTCCATCTCAGCTCTGATGATCCAGCCTCTGCCAAGGGCAAGATCCTGACATTGGAGGGAAGATCTGAGTCAGCCACCCTCCTTTCCACAATAAGCACGGCCATGTCCACCTGCCCTTCTCTAGGCTGATCTCCACTTGCACTGATTCTGAGTCCGAGCCATTGATTTAGAGAGGACTTGAATGTTGACGGATGAGCAGAACCGGCCTCTGGCTCTCCGTGCTCGGTGTTTCCAGGGCACACGTGAGCCATGGGGTGGCTCTACTCCTGTTGCACGGGCAAGGCCCCCATTCACATCCACTCCACTGGGGATGGGGCAAGCCTTGCAGTTATGCGATGTCACAGCCCTGGGAATGTGCTGAGAGATGGCCGTTGGAAGGCGTGCCCTCCTTAAGGGGTTTGATGTCACTCCGCGGTCAAAGTTCATGGAGATGATGCACAGTCATTGCTTTTCTCTGCCGTACCTCCTACAAGCTCTGTCTGCCCACAGAGAGGGCAGTGGAAGCAAGGGTGAACCAGGAAGCTTGCCTCCAGATGCCCTTTTTGTCACTTATTATCTGTGTGACTTTGGGAAGGTGGGGTTCATTCAAGGCTCTAATGTGGCTGTCATCAGAACTCTTATGAGTAAGCTGAGACAGGGTGTCACAGTCCTTACCTGGGCCCTCCCCATGAGGCCTCTGCTGGCCAGCCACCCGCAGCTGCCTCCTTCTCATCTTCAGGCTGCAGGTTACCAGTCCCCTCCTCAGAGAGGGGAGTCACCAACCTCTGCCACCCACTCTAGGGGAGTCACCACCCTCTGTCACTTTCTAAATGACTTTTCTGTGTCGTTTTCCACGTTTTCTAAAGAAAACATGAACAGCCATTATCACCACGTGGAATTTGTAACTTCTTTATCCTAACTCTTATTCATGGTCTACATCTCTTGGATCTAACTTCGTTGCTGAGGTCGCACATGCCCGGCTCGCACAAAGTCCTCAATTAGCATTCATTCAATAGGGAATAAAGGAATAATTCAGTTGTCATCCTCTGCCTGAGGCTCGGGCTACCTCAGGGCTCTTAAGAGTCTGATTCTCAGGGTTCAGCCAGTTCTGCTTCTTTTCATTTTCTCCTCCAACCACTTCACCCACGAGGTAAAACCTGGGGCTCCCCTGATGGATGCATTTCCACTTTGAACTCACAGAGCCCAAGACTTGCTGGGGGTCCTACAGCGGACCCCGAGCCCCTTCAGAAGAGCCATCCTGGATCCAGTCCCCTGAGCACCTCTGTGAGCTTATGTCCCCTGTGGAAAATGAGAAATCCTTTACATTAGATATGATCAGACCTTATCCCTGAAGAATTTTCTATTGATGCCTTCTTGGAGCAGTGCGCTCCCTCGCAAATGCAGCTGGAATGTTTACCCTCCCCAAACCACCCCTACAAAGCAGGGCCAGGTATCTGCCTCATCTCAAAGCCCTTCTTCCCTTTGATCTCATTTGATTCCCCCCAAACTCGGGAGGAAACAGGACTCTAATATGTTATTTGGCATGTGCAACAAATCCTACCAGTGCCCAGGGTCATTGTTCTGGGTCTGAATGTTCCAGAGGACTTCCACCCGAACCTCCTGCTGCACAAGAGCCCTTTACTGTCTGTTCTCTGTGCCTCCTGGCCATCTTTTCTCTCCACTTGCATGCAGCCCTCTGAGGGCTAATGTTGGGATACCTCCCACGGCACCTTGAACAGAACTCGCTTGTAGAGAGCGCTGAACAGACCAATGATCCACCTTACCTGGATGAAATATACATTCATTCTGCAGCTTGGCCATCGGGAGAAAGGTGGGAAAGAAGAGAAGCCACGAAAGAGAGAGACAGTGTGACAGACAAAGTGGAACTGGAGAGAAAAGACACAGGAATAAAGAAAAACTGCTTTGAAGGAGAGGTGAAAAGTCAAGGAGTCCTATACAGAAACAAGAAAGATGAAGGGAGAAAATTCACTAAGATCTTTCAAAGAGAACTCTCTATGGTATCCGAGGGAGTGAAGGGCAAGGAAGTAAGGGTTGAACAGTGCTGTCCACTTGGCCTGAAGGGTCTAAAGTCTTACTTGGTCCCTGTCTGCCATCATCCATGGTGCATACCCTAAGAAGCTCCATTCCAGCTCAGATAGCAATCCCACACCAAAAAAGTCATCCTCCAATGCAATGATGGTAATCCAAGCTGGGTCACCCAGAGTTTTGAGGAAATCATGGGGTATGCTGCTCTGGCCTGGCCAGAGATCTTCTAGGCACCCTCGGAAGACCTGTAGTTAAGGGAGCTAACCTGGCCCCACTCCTGTCCTCATCGCTTTTAGTCAAGTGCAGCCCCCCACCCAGCCTCCTGAGAAGCCACAGCAGGGAGCCCAGAGCCTCATCCCTGATGGATGGGCACAAGTTATGCAAGGTCCCCAACTGACAGCACTCAAAAATCTGAGGTAGGCAGTGTTTGGGGACAGTAGAACAGGGCTCCAAGGCGGCTCCTGCCATCTCCATGGACCATATTAGAATTCAAGTCCAGACCAATATCCTAGAAGTCTCTGGAAGACCCCCATGGGGGCCCCCTTAGCCACCGAGAGCCTGCCCTTTTCTGTATGTTCTGAAGGGGCTTTCACAAACACAGCCTCCTTCATCAGCAAGTTTGAATTTATAAACAGTTACCCTTATTCAGGAAAGCAGAGATGAGCAGTTTTATGTAAAAGTTACATCTCCATTTAAGAAAGAATATATAATTCCACATTCCACTGTCCCTCGAACTTTATTCCCGTTTATGTAGATCTTAATACAGTTATATAGTCGCGGGGCTAACGTCCCCTCTGGATGGTAATGAGGTCCTCTCGAACCCTTTAGCTGCTATAAAGTATGCAGAAGTTAAATGCACAGATGGAAAAAAATTTGTCTCAATTTTATACTTCTGCAAAATGGTAATTTTGTACTTAAAATGTACAAGATGGATGTTCAGAAATATAGGCTGATAGCCTAAATTATATTTGGTCATAATTTATGTAGTACAGTCCCAAAGAGATACAAAAAGGCAGAGCATAATTTATCTGCTGGAATCAGCGATAGCTTTGCTAAAACTCCCATTTATTCCATCCCCCATAGTTTTAAGCAGCCTCCGTCCTCAGGGCTCACTCTATTTAAGTTCCCCATACTGCTGTTTGATCACATATTGTAGTCTATAATTTGCCTATCATCTGAAGCAAATTTCGGTCCCAGAAGTTATGATCTCTACATAGCAACCACTTTATTTGGTAAATGCAAAATATTTATAGCAATAAAAAAAACAGATGAAAATAAAACTCCTATAATCATTGGCACATACACACTTTATCATCGGGGCTCATAAAGACCATTAGAGAAGGACCAGCACGTTGCCTAATACAATTACCTTGGACACGTACTCAAATTTGCTGATGCTTAGGAACCAGAGAAACTTTTTCTCCAGCAACCCCTCCATCTTGCCAGTGGTAGGAAACGTGGGGCATGAGCTCCAGAGAGAGTTGCTGCAAAGGAAACTGCATGACAGGCAATGTTAAGGGAGTCTTTCTCATGCTTCAGAAGTGGAAAGAATTTCCAGGCAGAAAAGCAGAAACAAACCACCTGGTGAGGGCACTGTCTGGACGTTGCCCATAACCCCGACTCGAGGCCAAGATGTGTGAATTCCTACACTGATGGCATCATTTGGCTTCTTCACGACATTGACATTGACTTCAGTGCTAGACTCCACAAACCTCTAACTCCTTCTCTTTGCTTTTCCAAAGTGTTAACCCCGAGATGTTCAGGTTGGGACCTACACTAGATACACAGTCCACTGATAGCCATAGCGCTTTCAGAAGCAACCAACACTGCAAACAAGTGTGAGGAGCGGCCAGAAAGGACAAACCCCAGCTGGAACGGGCATTTGAACACCAAAGGAGATGATACGAATCCATTTAGGAACAATGCACCTGTGACGTACCAGCTGCGCATAATCTCTCTATTCTCACAACGATCCTTCGTGGTAGAGATCATCGTTCCCCCTTGATAGGTGTGCAAATGGAGGCACAGGGACATCAACCCGTCAAGTAAGGAGTCCAGGTGAGATGAACACCCAGGACTGGTGCCATTCAAGCCGGCAGCCTCACCTACTGCATTTTTCCACAAGCCGAGACAGGACGCCAAGTTTTCCCAGGCACCTCTGCAAGAATATTGCTTCTCTGTCATCAGCCTTCTCTCCGCCTACCTCAACCCCCTTCCATCCAGCCCTCAAGGTTGCCTTCAGCTGAGTGAAGATTAAATAGAGCCCCAGATGCATCTCTCCGATAAAAACTTCAACCGAAGCCTCATATATTTTGCAGATACTACAGATCTCATGGCTCTGTGAAGACGAGCGTTAGTATTAATCATTGTAGTTTTTCAGATTATTTCCTCATTTTTAACATCACCCAAGACCTCCCACCGAAGAGTCACCATTTCTGTGTCCTGAGCAGCCAGACCCTAAACGACACACAGGATTTCTCTGGATACTTACCTCCTTCATTACAACCTCTCTCCAGCCCCAGCTACCTAAGTCTGAGGGAATATCCCCTCCTAAATCTTTTTCACCCCAAACATGCTTAAGCAGGAATCACCTGAGCACATAATTTGAACAGAATTCTGCTCAAATCCAAATATTATTCTACACAGTCTATTTTAAACAGTTTTTTTTTTCATTTACCACACTTAGGGGGAAAGAGAGAGAGAATGACCCAAAATAAATGTGTTACCCAAAATTAGAGAGGACATAAGGAGGGCAAAGGAAATACCTTGGGCTAATTTATCTCCTATAAATTTATCTCCTATCTTCTATAGTTGTTTCAAACCAAATAGAGGCCCATAAAGTATCAGAGAAACGGAAGGAACTCTAACGCACAAGAACTGCTCATTCTCCAAGGGGGGAGACTGAGGCTCAGAACAGAGAAGTGACACATCACTAAGAATGGCTAGGATTAGTCTTTGGGTCTCCCCCGTAGCATGTGAACAATGTCTGTGTTCTCAAAAGGCAGTAGCTCTTGCAATCGGATGCAATTTCTAGAATATCTGATATCAGAACCAGCCACGACAGGCTCCAAGCCTTCCTCCCGTCTGGGAGAGAAAGACATGAAGGCGAGCCCGTGGGAGGGAGATGGGTTTCATTTGTCTGGGGTCTACCAATCAGCTCTCCTCCCCAAGAAGGAGCAAGGAGGCATGCGACTTCCTCCCGTCAGGTGCTTGCGTGCTGGGCACTTAGTTTGCGCTCCCCTTCTCTCTAACTTCAGGTGATCCTGATAGCAGTCCCACTGCCGTGGACGGTACAGGTGCAGTAAAGGCCAGCTACTCTCCCAAGGACAGACACAAAGGTGATCATATGCAAACGTTGCCACAGAGGTCATTTCAGAGGGAGGGATTACTAGTGATACCTGGGGTGGGGGAAGGAGACAACATTCCGGTTGAATCTTGCAGGATGGGGTGGTATTTGTGGACAGAACTCAGCTCCGGGGCAGAACTTCTAAGACCTCAGTAAATGATTGTCAGTGATCGCGGGGCCAGGGTAGGACAGAGGTACAAAGGCCCAGACCAGAGAAGTTATAAAACCCCCACAGGAAGTGCTTCTCCAAGTGTTGAGCAAAGGTTGTTCTCAGGAATCATTCAAAAGGGCCCTGCCTCCCCAACTCCCTGCCACCAGGAGCTCTCGACGTGCAATATTATAGAGTACCGGAATGGGAAAGGCACCACATAAAATCAAATTCTCTTCTATTTTAAGTTGAGTGGTGCACCGGTTCAGCTTTAAAACCTAATTTCTTAAAAGTTTCAGAGGGGGAAAAAAAATGTCCCTTTGCAATTGGAATCGAGTCCACATAAATTAACAGGCCGGCTATACGTATCCATCTTCCAGAACTTTCCTTGATTGTTCATTTTAATCAAGAGGCCCACATTCTTTGACTTTTCATCCTTCACTGCCCAGAATGATGCACGGCAGCTACTGATGACACACAAATGCTAATTTTGTTCAAGTTCAAACATCATCCCAAAAGGACCTATTTAAAAGGCTGCTTTGCAAACGCCAGCGGAAAAGGAGGATGAATCAAACCCACCGAGAAATTCCGAGGAGGGAAAGCTTTGGTCTTAGGGAAACTCCTAAGTTTTTGTCCCCCAGTCTTCAATCTCTCCAAGGTCAAGGGTCGAATCACTGATTCCTAGAGCTGGAAGGGAACTCGGACATCAACCCAGCCCTGCTCAAGGCCATTCAGCCTGGTAGTGGAGGGGCTAGCTAACACAGTCTCCCTTGCTAAAGGAGCCTTCCATAAAACGTGAAAGTCCTACCATTTAATAGGGTCTGGGAATCGCAGGGCACACCTTTCGCGTGCACACGCGCGTGTGCGCGCGCGCACGCACACACACATTTAACTAATAGACCCCAGGCCCGCACCTTCACAAATCACCCACTGACTCTATCCTGTCTCCTTCAGCATAGGATGGCCCCAGTGCCTAGGAAATGACATGGGAATGACAGCCGCTACAAAAGGAATTGTATGATCTAAAGGGAAGCAGTCATCCAAGCTCTTCTCCAGAACTTGTAGAAATCATAGCAATGTGCCCAAGAGACTGAGCAAGCAAGATTCAGATTCATATCCATCAGTGATTTATTGTGCACCTACTATTTGCCAGGAGGCCCCATGCTGGGTATTTCTGCATATACGGTGTCATTGACCACGCCCACACACAAGTAAGTTCACACGTATTACGGTTATAGAGGTTTCCTATGGCAACAGAATGGATCAAACCCTACAAGCAAGTAGGACGCGCTCAGAACCCAAGAACTCACGTAGACTTAGTCTTACTCCTTCCTAATCATTCTCCATCAGATTACTGGGTTTTATTTTCTTTCTATTTCCATCCTAGGTGAACTTAGCCAAAATATATCGTCCATTTGTTTGTCTCTACCCTCCATGAAGCTCCATAAGAAAAGCTATAAGCACTATCTCAATCTATATCAATCACTACTGCATCCCCAGAGCGCACAGAGAATATTTTTGAATGAATGAATGAATGAATGAATGAAATAGTCTTAGTCTGTTTTTTTCACCAGGATTCTCCAAAGTAAGATCACGCTATGTAACAACCCTAAGCAAAAAGGACAGGGGTCTGAGGGTCCCCGAGACTTGGAGAAGCATGTCCCTGCAACGGGGCCCCAGAGGATAAACCCAGATAAATGCCACGGTCCAGGCATCCCGGTGGCTTTGCCTCTAGAACACGAGCAACCTGTAAACAAGCCATCAGCAGTGACGATTACCAGTTTCCACGGCCCATCAGACTAAACTGTTCGCAGTGGCGGCCCGTCTTTTGGAGGAAAGGCAAGATGCTTCCACAGCGGCGTCAACAAAATAACCACAGCTATTCCCTGAGCGACAACGGCCGATCTTGAAATGCAGGACGTGTTTCATTTGCTTATAATTATCGTGCTCTATCTTTTAACCCTCAAAGTGTTAAGTGTCGTCATTTCCTCTGGGGCGCAAGAGATCTGGGGTTAACAACTTTCTCTTTTAAAAATTCATAAAGGTGCGAACAAACAGCCATGCATCCAGTGGTACACATTGCAAGGAGACAAGGAAGAAAGAGGGGAGGGAAAAAAAAAAAAAAAAAGCATTTTCCCCCACAGGACACTTGGCAATTAACTCCAGCTATGTCAGCAATTTTTTGAAAAATTTCCTAAACATGGGGAAGGCTCATCCTCACCATATGAAAGACAAAACCACTGCAGTGACTCTCCCGTGCATCACAATGCGTGTGTCTTACTTCTTAACCAAGCCGCTAATCACGCAAATTATTGCAACTAATTACATCTGAAGGTCTAATTAATTCTTTCAGTACCACATCATTTAGTACGCATTCACAACACAGCACCTGTTTTGAAAATCCTTGCAGTTAATTTGTTTATAAACAAACACTATTTGCATAAAATGTTTAATGAATGGTTTAACAGTTAGTACAATACTCCAGTTTTGTCTTAGTAGATTTGAGGTCATCAAAGGCCACAATAAATTAATTTTAAACTATACAAATTAATTTAAATAGAATGTGTGAATTTCTCATTAATAAAGGAAACATTTCCAACATGTTAATTAATATCTCTGTAACAGGCTAATTACTCTGTGCACAACAAGCACATCTTGCAAGCAAACCTTAAAGATTTGGGGGGGCAAGGGGGTGGGGACTCCTTTAAAGCTACAAAAAAAAGTGCAGTTCAGAAAAAAAAAAAAAAAACATGCAAAGCCCAATTATACTGAGGAATTCACTGTTCAGAGCAGGGAAGCCAGGAAAAGAAGCCATCCCCTTGTTTTATGGAGACAACACATTTTAGTCATCAGGAACGGGATGGTTGAAAAACGTTTCTATCACGGACTCTGTAGAGATGGTTAGAGGATTCCTGCCTTCTGGTAGAAACATGCAATTAATGAAAATATTAGCCCCCAAAGTAAATTTCTCTCCTGTGAATTCAGGACATATCGGCTGCATTTGTGCCCCAGTGTAAATACGGATTTCATTAAACAAATCTGCATCTTAACACCAGAATCTGAGGCTCAGCCATCATAATTTTCCCTGTGGCAAACCATGGAAAGACACTTCATGTAGAAACTAAAGAGGGACAACATTATTGCTCAGCATCAAGCATAGCCCTTGCAAAAGCCATCACTGAAATATGTTCACAGCCCTAAAGTTTGTTTCTGATTTGCAAGCATTTTCACATTTGATAAGCACCTGTTGTAAATTTACATCCACTCAGGAAGCATTCTTATGATAGGGAGCTGAGAATTGTAAAGCATATTTATATTCTTACCCTTGTGCGGTGTTGCCGCTTAATGCACAGGCTGATGAAATCACGGGCTACACAGGACCCAGAGGGATGTGCTGCGCCACCTGGTTCTCACGGCATCCGCCCCTGAGGAGCCGCCGGTCCCTTCCTCCCTGGCAGGGGTTTTTATCAGCGCCGATCAACAGCACTTGGTTTTTGTTTTAAGTCCGTTAACTTGAAGAGTGTGTGTGTGTGTGTGTGTGTGTGTGTGTGTACATGCACGGTGTGGGGATAGAATGACAGATAAACAAAGAGATGCACAAAGACTTCACAATACTTCCCTGGGACCTGCCAGTATATATCCAAGAAAACAACGGAAAAATAAGTGGGACACCCCCCCCCCCTCCCCGTAGCACCAGGGAAACACAGGCACCGTCCCAGCCTTCCGGCCTGGCGCGGCTGCCTGGAAGGGGGAATACGCTGGACACCTCGTGCCTCTGTCCTGACATCGCTTTGGAGGTGCCTGAAGAATGAAACTGTCCCCAGCACCCCACTACCAAGCTGCCCTGGCGAGCCCGGTGGGGTGTGTAAGCCCCTGACTTCGGTCTTTTGCCAGATCTATGCCAGGCAGCATCATTGCCCCTGGGGACCTGAAGAGGCCTCCACACTCATTGCCCCTTGGCTCCCCCCACGAGCCCAACATTTCCTATAAACCTGAGGCATCGATGGATGACGTAGTGGAATGCCACACCCCACAAAAGGCAGGTTATCTCCACTCTTCTACGATTAGTTTTATTCTTTCCAAGTTTCCCACCAACTGCCCCGCAGTAAAAAGTCAGTGCTTGAGAGACAAACATTTCAAGAGTACAGACTGTGACCTGCAGAAACGCACCATTCCCCCTCTGTCGATCCCGACACAGATGTAAGCTGCTTTCCCTCTAAAATGCAAACAAACAAACAAAATAAATAAATTAAAAAATATATTAAAAAAACAAACAAAACAAAACAAAACAAAAAAAGAACAAGAAAGTAATAGCTGTTGGCACAGCGCTCAGGACCACAGGCCCATTTCCACGCCGACTTCCCTTTGTGCAAACGATGCTTACGAAAGCCACGTGGGCGATCACGCGCCAGCTGGGGGACCGAGACTGGGGTGCAGGGCGCAGGCGCTCTGCGGGGCGGAGCTAGCGCTGGGGGAGGAGGGGGCTGTGGGAGAAAACGCCCCCATCCCACTGCTCGCGGGAATTGACACCCCACTCTGCAATGTAAAAAGGAAACAAACAAAAAAAAGTCCGAAAGCCTCGCGGTGTGGGTGGAACCCGGGGAGCCCCCAGAGGTCAGTTGCCGAGGCAGCTGTCGGACACGACGAGGCGGTGTGCAAGCCTCCCCGGGTTGGTAACTTCTCCCCAAAGTCTCTGGCGGTGCCCCACCTGAAGTGTCCACGTGACGAACTCCTGCCGCCCCTTTCGCACGAAATCCTTCCCAGATCTGGAGCCTGGCCTTCTCCTCTGCCCATTAAAAATCACCAGCATTTTGCAAATAAAGCCGATCACCATGTGAAAAATTATCGTTTAAAATGGAGTTTAATTTGCATATAAGGAACGAGAGATTTATGACGAGCAACATCGTCCAGTACTGCATCTGCCTAGCATCCGTCGTAATTTAGATTGTTTGTGACTGATCTTAAATTCTAAAGCTTGGAGAAGATGAAGTACTCTGTTGCTGTATTATTGTCAGGAGTCTAAGACTTACCAGAGATTTATTAGTAATCTTATCACAAACATGTCTCAAGTTTTTGCTTTTAATATGTGCCAAGCTCCTCTGAGGAATTTTCCTCACTGCAATTATATTCCTCAATGCATGCCTTCTGAAGCTGAGTTGATTTCCTTCCCAAAATAAAGCGACCTATCATTACACCACAGCAGCTCTTGTACATTTTTCCTCTGCTACTTAATAATCAATGTATTCATCATTAAAATCTGAGCCCTGAAGCAATGGTTTTTAGCATATTCTAATGACTAGCGACTTGCAAATTACAATGACCTTTCATGTACATTCTGTAAGCACCTTGTTCTAATGTGTACTGTATTTATAGTTTGCCAATACAAACTAGCCAAAGATTGGATAATTACTGTAATCTATTAGCTCGATTGCTTTCCCTGCTCATTTATAGCATGTGCCACGCAGGCCATTTTCAAAAGCTGGCCTATCTTTCATGTCCCGCAAGCTCAGAAACTAAGGGATACTTCATCTGCACAATATACACACTTACTAATGTCTGAAGAGCGGCCCATCTCAGCTCAAGGAGGTTTCAAAAATAAAGAATCTTCCTTCCTATTAGTGTCATAATGCTATTTGTGACTGACAAAAAACACCGCTCCAAGAGTGTAAACTTTCGTTGAAGAATGTCAAGGCCAGTTCCATTTTCTGCCCATTACTCTGACCTCCAAATAGCATTTAATAAGATCTGCTTGTTTCTTCGCTTTGAAAGAAAAAGATAAAGGCACTTCTCCTAAACAAGAAACAATTTTTTGCCATAAGTAAATGTTTCGAGTGAAGCATTAAACTTTTTTCTAAGCGCGCTGCTGTGACTGGAGAGCCGATAAAGCTCAGTGTGGAAGTGTTCGTTGGGGTCGCCTTCTGACCCTCTGTGACGGTCTATTTCAGGCAGTTATGGATAGATAACATTACAGACACTGGTAATTAAAACAACACTAATTTTGTCTCGGTGGCCACGCTTTGTTGTTAGAAGCCATCTATCATGGCCTTCACGCATCACACAATGAGAAGACATTTGTCTACGTACATTGTGCTTGGTCAACGGTTTTACCCATCTCCCCGTGTACCTGGACGCCCAGGCACTTTTAAAGACGTAGTGCTTTCATTTCTACTCTATTGCTCTGATTAATAAAACATTTTGCATGCTTAGTCAAAACACGCTGGAATCTCTTCACCGCATATATTCATGGGGGGTGGGGGGAGCAATGTTAATTGTAGAAAGAAAATAACAACAACAACAAAGAAATTCTCTCCTGGATTGTAAGAGAAAGAAAAAATCAAATATGGAAATATTCGCCTTCTCTGTAGAAACAGAGGACACATCCTAATGGAAAGCAGAATATTAAAACACACACGCACAGTACAAAAGCATCTCCTTTAAGACGCTACGTATTTGCGACTCTATGTGTGGTTGATTCCTTCTTGTGCATCCATTTGCTTGATTTATGGACACTCGATTTCACGTCACCTTTTATGACAAGATCCGCAGCTACATTAAGAGTGATAGCGAGTCAAATGTTTTTATATTTTGGTAATAAAAAAAAAAATAAAGAAGAGATCGATTCCATAGGCCCTTGTAAGAAATTAGAGGTAGCTAAAATGCACCCTGACTAGTTTGGTTCTGTTTTAATCAACTAAAAGGAAACCGTAACGGTGCATTTCAAGGGATCTTTAATAAGTGACACAACAAGAGAAGAAGCAGACAGGACCATTTAACTTCAAACTCCACCAAAAGGAGCCACAAGGTAGGCTCCCCTCCAGCAAGCCCGGCTGGCTGCGTGTGCCAGTCCTCATTTCTCAGCGGAAAAGCCACCCCCTCGAGACTCTCCAGGCACCCCCAACTGCATTTTTCATCAAGTGTCTAAAAGGTGGGAGCTGTTAGAATTCTCTTCTCTATTCACAGATGATCACAACCCTTTCTCCCCCCTTTAGCTGCAGACGCACATGTAGTTTCAAATATTAGCTAACACTCCAGCCTCCACCAGCCCCTAATTGCTCTCTCAGGGAAGGTATCATAAACGCAGGTAAGGATGACACAGATATAACTTCAACTTTATGCAGGCAGGAATCCTACATCAAAGCTATTTGCAAAGTGACACAACTAGTTATTAAAAAGTACATTTTTATTATATTCCTTAGAATTTGCATTCTTCAGAAACCACGTGTCTTTTTCATCGTGGCCGCAGAAATGTTGGGGTAATTGACCATCGGTGACATCTGCAAGGGAAAGACGCCTAAATATTTTTCAAGCCAGTTTAATAAGTACACAGTGCTTCTGCCAATAAAGGTAACCCGATGACTTAAATAAGTTAATATTAGCACATCTCCTACCGGCTGCTGTGAGCAATCTGACTGCTGTCGTGAAGCAAAAAAGGCCAAGACAATGTGAGTTTATCTGGTCCTACCTGCAATCGTACTCCTGATTCTCCTGAAACAAATGGGAAAGAAAAACTTACTGACTTTTGGCAAACTACAAAGGTTAACTCTATTCATCATGGAGGATCGGATGCTAAGTGCTTTCTGTCTGTCCATATATTTTAAAGATTTAGAAGGCACCTGGTGGTGTTCTCGGGATAAAGACAGGAGTGTTGCTCTTTGGCACACGCAGAGTTTTATCTCTTGCTCTCTCTCTTTATATTGCAGGGATTGTAGAGTTTTGGAAACAAGGTTATTTTTCAATGATATAAAAAGCCAAAGCTTTCCCTTCTTTGGATCCTTTCGGAGTCCTTTAGAGTAAGTGAGACGATTTGAAGACGCAGTTAACCCTTTGAGGAGAAGCAGGTCAATAGTTGCAAAAGTAGGAATATAATTCGCATCACCCATAGTGTAATAAAAGGTGCCTCTCCCGAGGCCAATAAAGTCTGTCCTGGAGAAGAGGTCCAGACACTGTGGGAAGCAAGGGAAAAGGCAAACTCAGAAGGAAATACAAGGTGGCCTGCTTCCTAAATTTTAATTCTTAAAGCAACCCCTGCCAAGTTCAGAGCCCAAATTACAATCTATTTGGCAGGGAAGTTCAGATCCCGACAACTGCGGAGGTAACCGGAGCCTTCCCAGCACGCTCTCACCGGGCTCCCCACCCCCTTCCCCACCCCCCTGCAACAAATCTTTCCACTTTCTATAACTTATTTGCATGAATTTACTTTTTTGCCTTAAGAGGTTGTTGTAATGTGTGTTAAAACACACAGTGCAATTTTATCTCCATAATATCACAAAAGAAATATTATGTTAGTATAAAGTACAAAAAAAAAAAAAAAAAAGGAGAAAAGAATGCTGTGAAATCTTCGGCTTGGCTTGCAGCAAAGCGCTGCTCAAAAGCGCCACCCAAAGGCGGGAGGGTGTACCGGCATCCAGGGAGGGATCGTTTTTGTTAATTTCAGCAATCCGAGTGTAAAAAATGACAGCGCCACGCAAGTTGACGGAGGCTTTTGATTGAAGTGACTGATTGCCTCAGCTGCACCTGCGGAAAATTGATGACAATGCTGTCTAAACCATTCATTAGGATTTGGAACTTCATGCCGATGAATGCTGGATTCATAAATTTGCTAGACATGTGTTGTAGATAATATGACAAAGCACTGTTTTCAAATGAACATTTCTTTGACCTAATTTTATCGAAATCATGCAAAGGAATGAAAGAATATTTGTGCCCAAACTCTTTGGAGACAGCTGCAACTAAGGCGCGCACTCTCTCTCTCTCTCCATATCTGTCTCTCTCTCTCTCTCTCTCTGTCTGTCTCTCTGCCTTTCCAATAAATTTAAGCGACATATATTTGGAATATATCTGCTGGTTTGGTTTAACATATTTGTTAAATGACAAAGCATTTATTTTTGCCTATTACGAGCAATGTTACTCTCGGCCAGATGAAGGAAAATTATTTTAAGGGTTTTTTTCAACCCCCAAATTTGCTAAATTGAACACAAGTGGAAAATAGCCTTTTTTTTTTTTTTTTAATGATAATAATGTCGTCTTCGTGGACATTTCAGGAGGAACCATTTCGGTACCAATTGGACATGCTCTGTGTAATAGCTAGACTGATCGCAGGCTTTGAAGAGAGAAGAAAATCCCTTTAAAATATTGACTCTTCCGGTCCAAAGAGATGCAATTGGGGGAAATGCCATCTATACACATTTTATCTAAGATTCCTGACTTGCTGTTGATTTTAACATATCAAAACACTATCAATATTGAATGAAGCTTTTTCTGCATGCCCCTCCAAAGAAACCAAGGTGGCTGAGAAGGAGAGAGTGTACCATTTTCACACCTGGTTTTGCTTTGCTCCATGCGGGAAGAAGAGGCCGTAACAGAACCCATCCCATCACAGATTTGACTTGTTAGGAAAGAGTTACATTTTTAGAAAAGAATACCTGATACCAAAGAACCTGCAATTTTCACTATAGAAATAGATCTTACTTCTACAAAAAGGACCCTCTGCCTAAGTACTTGGAGTACCCCCCCCCAACAAAACAAAATGAATATTTATTAATGTAAGAAGAACCTGGCACAGGTTGGTCTCATGCATCCCGATCTGCCAAAATGCTTCCAAATCTCTTGCCTGGCATTTAAAAGACATCTCTTTTTATAAACCCTTGTGAATTTAGGTTTTACTACTAGCAAGGTAATTTCTGATGAAGATCTCGGTTTTTTTTTTTCTTTTTACCTAAAGAATCTTTGCAAATACCTGAGGCGCTTGTGTTAACCCCACACCTGGATGGAGAGAAACTGCAGGTGTGAACGGCAAGGCTAATAGATCTGAGTTTTGCCAAGCATTTGCTTACTGCTCGAACATTACTTTGAACTGGAAAACATTACCCAGACAAATCCAAACAAGGCTCTTTAAAGATGTTAAGCCCAAACTGCTACCGATATGAAATTACCAAGCAGATACGTGAAAACCCCTAAATGCAAAACAATCCGGGTTGTCTTCTAATTGCTTCATTTTCTAATGGGGAAAATGTGTAAAACAAATAGCTAGGGATGGAAAGCTCTGAGCAGTAAAAGCGGAACATTCCTGTGTTTCAGTAAATCATAATTCTACAGCCAGATTTCAAAAGCCTGGAGCTCCAACCACCTCCAGACTATTTAGACCCAATGTTTGCTTCAAATTCAAGACCATATATTTATAACAGTCCCTCATGTGTCTTGGCTAGCCCTCACAATTAGAATCCCAGGCCCGCAAAATCTCGGAGGTCAAATATTCATCGAGCTCACCAGGTCACCTGCAAGGTGGGTGCACGGGTCCTTGCTGAACTGCCCAGTCCCGGGGACTGCATGGGCACCGTAGTATTCAGCCTCACCCTGGGATATGTTACAGTCTGGTCAGTCTGTGTGCGTGTGTGTGCATGTGGGGGGGGAAGTGTGGGGAGCAAAATACACATAAATTCTTTTTTTTTTTTTCATTCTCAGATTTAGTCCATTCTCATTTGATAAGGAGAACTTTGGCACTCCACATATCCATTTCTATCATTTTGCCCTTTTTCTTTTTTTTTATTATTTTTTTAATGTTTTTATTTATTTTTGAGAAAGAGAGAGACAGAATATGAGCAGGGGAGGGGCAGAGAGAGAGGGAGACACAGAATCTGAAGCAGGCTCCAGGCTCTGAGCTGTCAGCACAGAGCCCAACGTGCGGCTTGAACTCACCTCACAGAGTGTGAGATCATGACCTGAGCCCAAGTCAGACGCTTAACCGACTGAGCCACCCAGGCGCCCCCATTTTGCCCTTTTTCAAACTAGGTCTTTCCTGTGAGATATCCATGGCCAGTGTCTCCAAGAGAGATCTCCGCTTTTAACTAGACAATCACATTGAGCTCAACTTCCTCAGGGACGGGTTGAGCAATGGGGCCCCTTGAGACTTTTCTTCCCTAGCTATATTGACAAAGGGAGGCCTAAGGTATTGGAAGGTGCCCGGAACAGATTTTCTGCCCAGAGGCCAAGTCCAGAGGAGCTGGGAGGGAGCTGGCCTCCCTTGTGGGGCCAGAAGGAGCTTAGCTACTCATTTCACTCTCAGCTTTATGCTGTCCTCATCTTCAGTGAATAACTTGGGCCATCGATGTCTCTATTCCCATCCTCTGGCACTTTCTCTACCTAGGCATTCGCTGTGGGGATTCAGGGCCAGAATGTAAGAGCCGTGTCCTCTCTTGTCAAGTGGAGAGTCGGGCCCCATTCTCCCAACTTGGAGAAGAGTTGGGCAACATGGGCCCTCCCACAGGGCTTGCCTTTCAGCCTTACCGTTGGCCACAAAAGACATAGGGCGTTTGAAGGAGCCCAGCACAGAATGTTTGCATGTCGGCAGGGACAGAGGAGAAAACACACATAAATTCTTGACAGCAGAAGGCAAGAAAAACCCAGACGCCCAGACGGACACGACTCCAGGTTAACTAGGGGCTCTCGGGGGATGGGAGCGTGACATGGGCACAGTTAAGCAGCGACAATTTGGGAAGAGGGGTAGCAGGGGCGGGGATGACAGGGAGATGCGTCTAGGTGAGCCTCCCAGGACACGTAGAGACTGCCCTGTGCCTGGTCCTCCCTCCCTTGGTTCCCATTCTGGTAGAGCCCAGCCAGGCAGAGACAGGAGAGTGGTAGACTGCCAGCCTGGGGTCCTCACTACATCCCATCTGGCCTGCCTTGGCACCTGAGTCTGTGACCCTCCACCTTCTATTCTGACACCATTCCAGGAAGCCTTTAGTCTCAACACAAGAAGAGGCTTCCTCTCCCCCAAGACCTTTAGCCAAGAACTCCTTCACTCATCCTATGCATTCCGGTCCTCGGCTTTTTCCATTTCCCTCTTCTCAGAAAGCCTGTGCTGTCGACGCAGTTAGGGAATCTACCCTTCTTCTGTCCAAAGCTCCTCGGCCAGAGGGTTTTGTTCCCTTGCCCTGGGCGTCCCTTCAAAACCCACTCCAAATCCTTTTCCTTCGTAGCCTGAGCGGGACCCTGTGGAACGTGATACGAGACAGCCCCTGTCCTTACTGGCTCTTCATTTCCCCTTAGACACAATGTACGGAAAACAAAGCCTTTGAAGGCAGATTTCCGGTAAAACCAAAGCCAGCCTGGGCCAGGTGCTCCTCCTGGGGGCCTACCACCTCAGCAAACACCTGCTCGCTGTGGAGTTGCACAGGGGAGCCTTGAGGTCCAGGCCCCTTTGCCCAGGAGCCAGGTCCTACCGCCAACAACGGCTGCTGTGGGATTCAGGTGGGGGTGCTTCCTGGAGAAGGCAGAGAAAGAGTAGAGGCCACGTGTCCCCTTTGGGGATAGCCAGTCCTCACTGATATGAAGGCTTTGTAGCCCCCACTGACAGGTAGGTGACAGTCCCTCCAGCCCAAGTCCGTGTGAGGTCTCAGAGGCCCTCAAGAAAACTGTGTTCCAGGGTCAGACTTGGCAGTTATGTTGACCAGAGAGCAGAGGGGCCGTGGAGAGGTGAGGGGAATGAAGAGGTTCAAAAGGCAGGAGAACCTTAACAATCCGATTCAGTCCCTCCTTCTTTTAGGAGGGGCAGTGGCTGAGAAGTGGCAGTGTTAAGCCTAGGACCCCAGTCCCTGGACCTTTTTGGCACACCTCCCCCAGCTCAGGCCACTTGTGCACCTGCTTCACAAGCCTGCTCTTCCACGTCCTGCCCCCACTGCACAGAGAAGACAAAAGCAATTCACCATTAACCTATCCATCCAGGCATCTAGTCAGCACCAGTTACAGGAGTCTGTGCTGGAGATACAAACATGAAAATGACGCAGGCCCCGCCCTCCAGGAGCTCCCAGGCCAGCAGGGCAGAGTGACCATAAACAGGACCTTCAAGCTATATGCTAGCTGTTGGGGTGGCATTGCAAAGAGACATCACACTCCTGGGCTCCTCCCCTTACCCCAGACAAGAGTACCCGGAGACGCCCTGAGCATGCACGTGCATGCAGGTACCTTGTGCCACCACTGGAGGGAAAGAAAAAACTGAATCATTGCGAACAGCATGTGAGACCCCAGACCTCAGCAAGTGCCGATGTCAGAAGCAACAGCATCTTTTTTTAAAATTATTTTCATTTTATTTATTTCATGTGTATGTAAGAGAGGGGGGGAGAGAGAGAGAGGAGAGGGAGAGAGAATCCTAAGCAGGCTTCATGCGATCAGCACGGAGCCTGACACGGGGCTCAATCTTATGAACCGTGAGATCACGACCTGAGCCGAAACCAAGAGTCAGATGCTTAACCAACTGAGCCACCCAGGTGCCCCAAGGGCAGCAGCATCTTTAAGCGCAGAAGGAATGCCCTCATACCTAAGGCAGGTGCATGGATCTAACCTTATACCGCAGCTGTCTCAGACTGCAAGGGAGCCGTGCTGTAAGCCCCTTACACGTCAACCTCTGTAGCCTTCCAGAAGGCTCTGAGGATCGTGTCCTCAGAAGCATGGCTGTGTCTGCGCTGAAAGAGCATGGTCTCAGTGGACAATCTGAAAGATCCCACCTCTGAGCAACATGGCTGACACTCTTAGACCAGTTGTCACTTGTTACAAATCCCAGCTGGCTACACAGGGAGGGGAGGGGAGGTAGGGCCATCCAAGGCAGGGGCCAACTGTCCCCACACAGACACCGGTGTTTTATAAATACCTGCAGCGGCAGAAAAGCCAGACAGATAAACCAGGTGGGAAAGCCCGAGGCTGCGAGACCCAGGGAACAGGGGCTGTGGATGCCTGGGGTGGGGGTGGAGGGTCCAGGTCGTCTGAAGGGGTAGATGGTCAGCTCTGATGGATTGTTCTGCATGAACGCAAGGACCCAAGGTTCCCGACACTTCCAGACATTCAAATGAAGCACGAAATCCAGATAATTGTGTAAAATCTCCAATTATTAAATGTTAGCAACAAAGTCGTGTTGGTTTTCAATAATCTGAGAACCAAGCAGAACACATCTGTGGGTAGATTAGGACCCCCCACCCCCCACCCCCAGGTGCCCATTTGCTGATTCTGGCTTAGGATCTTCCTCCAAGGATCCTGGAAGCTCACATATGAACTCTTTTGTTCTTCCCCTTACCCAAGCCAGGTGTCTCTCCATTAAACAGACGAATGGGTTAAGCTGAAGGTCAGCACGGTCGCCAGCAGGGCGAGGCTGAACCATGTTTCTCTTGGGGGCCTGGGGCTGGTCTGTGGGACCAAAGGCTCTCCTCAGGGCATGTGACAATGGGGGGGAGGGGAGGGTTTCTGGGAAGGGCCTGCAGGCATTCCTGCAGAATTGCCAGAAGAGGAAGCATCCCCCTCTAGCCCAGCAAGATATTCCACAACCTCTCAGGAGAGAAGGGTTTGCCGGGATTCGCTTAAACGTGACCCATTTCTGCTTGCTGTCTCTCCCTGGAAGGAGGCAGAATTACCCCTTGGTTGTAAGGGAATCACTTTTTCACAGCAGCACGATAGCATGTGACCTGGGTGGTTTGAATTTTCGCTTTTGTCAACATTTGCTTCCATCAGATTGTTCTTTATATAGATATATTTTTAATATATTGTATATAACATTTATACATATATAATTTATTGTATATTATAAATATACATAAATATAAATACATTGAGGTATATATTTATATACGTATTTATTTTATGCATTATCTATATTTTTTTCTCTTTTATCTTTCCTTGCATCTACAGATTGAGCCCAATACAATAGTTGAAATATCACATTTCTCCAAATGGCTTTTTCTCTATTGAAAGGTGATAGCGGGAGGCTCAGTGGGAATCAATTTGCTCTCAAGTTCCCCGATCCTGTGCCCTCTGGTTTCAACGAGGAAAGCCTGGGGCCCCAGGCATCATGATTCAGGGGCTGCGGCTCCCACCCCTTCACAAAAGGGATGTTGAACAAATTCTCTTTATATTCTCTTGTGTGAAACTGTCTGTGTGAACATCCGTGAGTGTTTGCATCCCGTGTATTTAAAAATTCTATTTAAGAATGCAAAGGTCCATACAGTGTCATTAAAACAAATGAGTATATAACCCTTTGGTCATCTAGGTGAAAGCATTTTGTTGGGTTTTTTTTCAAATTGCTATTGCTGTATATAAATGTAACATATAGCAATAACCGTAGAAAGATACTGTGCCCTTGTGTATGGATAATTAAAATAGGAACATCTCTGGCCTAAATTAAAATGTGTAAAAACCAAATCCTTATAGCGTCCATGAAATTACAGAGGCTACAAGTGATCGCCAGCCCAGGAACGAAGTATTTCTCTCATTACTTCAAGAACCTGTTCCATGATCACAGTTTTACATTTTCACAAATCTACATGGTTCTTTTTATGTCACTAAATATCTCAGCTCACTTTTACTGCCCTCCTTCTATAGATGCTACTTGGTTACAGCAAGCAAACTGTCTCCAACCGTTTAAGAGAAACCAACACGTTTAGTGCTTTTGATGACGTGATTAATACAACTATGGATGAAAAATCTGAACAGGATACATGGGGATAAATTACATTTTTGTGAACATAAAGGGGAAAAGATCATATTTTCCAGTTTTATATAATCAAAACCCCCGGGGCCATCATCTGGGAATTAAGAAAACCTCGAATAACTGAGAACCCGCACGTATTTTTTTCGCCATGACCCGTGACCCGCGCAGTGTGCATGACTCCCCTCGACAGAGAGCCCCTGATATGCCCTTTTCTCCTCTGTACTTTGAGCGTAAGAGGTGTTATTACCCATAACTTTTTATTTAAAGGGATTGTGCAGCTGGGAAAATGAATGAATTTAATTATCAATGCAGTGTGAAAAAAATCATTAGAGCAAGGGCCTGGAACACCACATATTAAAAATAAACAAAGGCTATTAAAATACAGTTCCAAAAAAGAATGTCAGTTTTTCTTCAATTCTTAAAAGGTAAATACCAAAAAGAAAACCATATGTAAACATCCATAGTTACAGAAGAAATTACTCTTTAAGAAAATGTTCAATGGCTGACTGGATCATTTAACTTTAAATCCATACTTTATGTGGCAGTATAGGAAAGGTCATTTGATTGCTGTGCATAAAAAAATGAGAATTCTAATATGTTCTCAAAGTTTCACCTTCATAAGACAAAATTTTCATTATAAAATTGTATTTAATGGTGAGCACACAGAACTTCTTCCTCGGCTATAGAGGATAACACCTCCATAACCAGAGCAAGCTCGCCTTTGGCTTTTGAAAGACAGTAGGACTATATCTTTTAACTAAATTATAAAAAAAAAAACCCTTTATATTAATATTCCCTCCATGACTGGAGAGTGAAGTATGATTTAGCTCAAGGACTGGAGGTAAATACTAAGCAAAGGTGCCTTAGAAAGGCCTTTCTGGCTGGCAAAGGCCGCAGAGAAGCATGGTTTCTAGACAAGCAGGCATGGTGACAGGTGCAGGGTCTCCTGGTTGGGACCAGACCCAGCTGCAGCTGCACCGACTGCCATGGGGTGTTTGCAGCAGGGCCACTTACAAATTCAGGTCGGGAGGAGCCCAGGGGCTCAGCTGTTTTACATCAGAAGAAGCCACAAGACCACCCAGAGCGTGGCCCACAGTGGTCTGTCTCCAGCCAGAGAGATACGGTTAAACAGAGAGCAGGAGGAAAACTCCAGAGTCAGCTGAACGAACAGCAGACGATTCTGCCTGGGACGGGGAGAGCAGGTGCCTCCCCGCCCTCAACTCAAGGAAGCTCAACGTATTCATGTGGCTTGACCCTGGGACCCCGAAGTCGGTCGGAGCCGTTGAGGAGCTGATAGCAACGGAAATGAAGAGTCCAGTCCACCTTCAGAGAGAGAAGGCCCAGGGGTGGCCGCGTGTCCTCGGCTATGGCCAAGCGCCCTGGTGGATGGACCACAGCTTCCATTTTGTGGCTGGGAGGCAGACCTGAAGATCAAAACCCACCACAGACGATGGCCACTGACCAATTCCACATAGTTCTGGTCCCCTTGGCCAAAAGCTTTGGTGTGCACGTGGTTCCTACTTCACTCATGTTCTCATCCCCTCTCCCCTGGGACCCCCCAGAGCCCCTCTGGAAGGTTCTAGGAAAGAGTCCAGCAGGGCCTAGCTGGGTCTCCACCAGGATCAGTCTCCAATGAGCCCCCCAGAACCGAGCCCAGCTTCCCGCCAATCCCCTCTCCGAGCCTCCGTGGTGCCTTCTGTAAAACCAGGACGTCGGACAGAGGCACACGAAGGTGCCTGGGTCCGAGTGCCTATAAATATTTGACATCTTAGTCCCTTGCTAGACAAGAGCCTTTTGAAAATCCAGTGAAAACTAGAGACTTACTCCCCACCCCCGCCCAGAAAAAAGCACAACATCCCTTGCAATTCCAAGAGGTCTATGGACCACCCCAGGTTCACGCCTGGACTCCAGCCTACAAGCCCCTGAATCGGTTGTAAGACACCACCCTCACCACCACCGTGAGTTTTCATATCAAGGAGACTGAGGCCCAGAAAAGAGGGCAGAGTGTCCCAAAATCCCCCCAAAAATCAGCGTCCAAACTGGGGTGAGAACCGGTTTCCTACCTCCCAGGCACAGTCTGTCTTCTGGGCTCTTCTGCCCTCCGCACTCTCTTCTCTCACAGACGGGTTTCCGGTAAGGGCAGGGATGTGGGGAAGAAGTGACTAAGGTAGGACATAGCCCAGGACAAAGCACCACGGGTCCCCAAACGCCACGAGGTAAGCCCTGGGTGGCCACTGCTGAGGAGGGGGGCTGGAAGGGGCCACCTGTCCCCTCCCGTGCAGAGTAGGTGGCCCTAAGCTGTTGTCTCAAAAAGCACATTTGCTATCTTTAAAAAAAAAAAAAATGTGGAGGAGGAGGAGGAGGAGGACGATGAAAGGGTGCTCAGTCTAGATAAATTCAGAATGATTTGAATACATTACTGTGGTTAAGTTTAGTACATAAAGTACTAGGACGGCTCTCTGCGCATTTCAATGAAGCCCAAAATAATGAGGCTCTGGTGGGGTGTTGCTGCTTCATCAGAGCGATTCTGCCCTAATAAGTGGGAAGGAGGTGTCCACGGCCCCTTGCCTGTGAATCGTCCTCACGGGATTCGGCCCGGCCTCTGAGGGGACAGGAACCCTGAACGGGCAGCGGGGAAGAGAGGTCAGACACCATGCAGGTCGCTTCCTGGCCGAACCAACGGCCCAGTGAGCCCTTCAGGATGTGGCCAAAGGCTTACTCGTCCAGGAGTCCCGAGGTGACGGGCTGGGACTATGGGGTCCCAGTAGTGGGAGGGCGGCCTCTGGCTCTTTCTCACCGCTCTTCCTTCCACCCCTGCCCCAGACCCAAACGTGCTGCACCCCAGCCCATGGCCGCCCAGTGAGGACAGAGCAGTGGCACCAGTTAAGGGGCTGAGAAGCCATCAGCGATTCCTTCCAGGCCCCGTAGATGGAGGTGCTTAGGAAAGAGGGAAGGATGGAGAAGAGAAGGGAGTGTGGGTAGGAGAAAGAGAAGACTGGAGCAGGAGAGAGAAGAGACACAGAGAGACAGTCTCCCAGCCGTAGCCCTTGAATGGAGAGATCCGAGGCGTGATTTCCTCCAGCATTTCCAGGACCCAGATGGTCAAAGCTGCCAGAGCTCAAGGAGAAAAGCCTAGCTGGACAGCCACCTAAGGAGCCACATGTTCCAGAAATCATCCCGGCAGCCAACGTCTGGGACTCTTCCTAGAGTCCTGTTTCGGACTCCGCACTCAGGAGCTGGAGGGGAAGGAGCCGGTGGAGGCACCCGGCCTGACCCCCCAGCCAGGGACAGAGCAAGGTTTCCCATCCAATCTGTCCCCAGCACAGGGAGCTCCTGAGCCTCCGCCAGGTGAGCCCAGCAGATGCCATGGGCTTGCAAATAAGGGTGAAAGTTACTAGCGTCCATATAAAAGGAAACCCGCAGACTGTGGGCCAACCACTCACTGAGAAAATAGAGTTAAATCAGTGGAATCAGACTCCTTTTCTGTTCTCTGGATATAACTTGCTCCTGGACTTCTGTGAATAGTTAACTGAAAAGCTGTTGGGGTGGGCATCTGTTGTTTTTGCCTGCCCAGCCGCTTTCCTCCTTTGGCTGGAAATAGCATCCCAATTTTCCCCGAGGACTCTCTCCTCCCCCCTGCTCAATCCGTGTGGTCTTGGGTAGAGCCGAAGCCGCCGGGAGCTTCAGGAATAGGCGGGTGACCCAGACCACGACAACAAGGACATCACATTCCACCAGCCACTGTGGCTGGCTCAGGGGTAGGTGTAGGACCCACTCAGGCCAGCCTGACTCAATAATAGGTCTTTGTGTAAAAAGAGAATCTTTCCACTGGAGCTCCTGAGACGGTAGATAAATGTCTGGGGCTGCTGGCAGCCATCTTGCCACCAAAAAGAGAGAGTCCAAGCTTCCTGGAAATGGAGTCAAGGGAGAGGAAATCAAACGTAAACCCTACTGAGAGTGTTCTTGCCCCTGGATCCAGCCCTACCTGAAGCTCGGCCCCCTGGGATTTTCAGTTACATGAACCACGGTAACCTGTGGTGTGACAGGCCTGTCTGCCTTGGGCTTTCCTGGAAGAGTGAGGCTTGACTAAGGCAAATTGTTCACTGACAGACTGATGGGTGCATAAAGCTTACTGGGAAGTCCCAGGAATGATAGGAGGCAAAAAAAAAAAAAAAAAGGCACCTACTGGCCCGGTTACATTTTGGGAGGCATTGTGACTGAAGGATAGATTCTCTGGGAATCTATCAAGCTGTGAAGTATTCACAGTTTTAAAATTACTCATCAAGAGCTGGAGGTTTTTTTTTTTTTTTCCCCCTCTGCTACCTTAGTTACTGATTATTTCCAGATCCATCAGACACACAAACTCTTGTTTTTAAAATGCAATCAGCACACCCACGCACCCATCTATAGATAGTAAAGAAGAGGTAGCTGAAGCCCCTGGAATGTAATACTATCACGCAGGAGGAAATGGATAGCATTACAAATGTACACTCAGCAGGAAAATACTATTTAGCTGGTAATTCAAGCTGGGGACGAATAATCAGTTCATTTTGAATAATGAACCAAGCAAGCACTGCCATTTAGAAAACTTGGGGTCCATTCTGGTCTTTGAAAGCCCGGTGTGGCTGTGTTCACCGTCCCTCCCAGAGGGCCCAGGCCACAGTCTCCAGTCAGCCGAGTGGCCAGTTGAAGACCGCCCAGGCAGAAGTCTCGGGCTCCATTGTCTGTCTGGCTCCAGTGTTTTGGGAGCCCATACTGAGACCTCCCGTTTTTCTGACCACTGGCTCTGCAGACAGACAGTCAGTATACAATTCTGTGGTCTCCGGACATAATTAAACGCCCCATTTGTTGGTTTCTTCTGCTCTGTGCATTGGGCCCCACCCCTGGACTGCTCTTGCCCCAGAGCCACAAGATCCTGGGAAGGAGGAATTCTTCCAGTGTCTCCTGATGTGGCTCCAGAAAATGCTTGGATGAAATTATGGACAGTGTGCTCTCGGGACTTGGGACCAACTACGTGAAGCATATCCCAGAGGAGCATCAATACAGGAAAACATCTTAGGGGAATTCGCATAGAACCCCGTCATAGCTGACTTTCACCTGTTTGGAAGAAAGTTGCTCCCTTTGTAGCAAGGAAAGTGATCTGATCCACGCGGCCTACACTTAACCTCTGTTTGGGACATGGAGATGAGCGTCCTCTCCTTCCTTACAAGCTGAGTCACCAGCCTCTTCGGGCCCGGGCCCTGCACCCCCTCTTACGGTTGTCCTGTGTCTTGCCTGAGCCAGAAGCCGCAGACTTCATCTGGGACCTACACCTGCCAGACAGGGGGTCTGAAAAATCCACACATTCTGTGCTGAAGCCATGCCCGCCCCAAGCCAGATTCTTAGCCTCCACAGAAAGCTCTGGAACTCCATTCTCCCCGAAACACTGACCTAATCCTTGCATTGAGACTGCTATTTACATTAAAATTGGTCACATAATGAAAAAAAAAAAAAGTAGTTCATTAATATGCTAAGAAGTGCTAATTTGAACATTGCCAAAAAGCAATTGCAAATTCCATTTTGCAACTTGCAAATGTGATGCAGTGCAAATTAAGGCTGATGGGCCCATCTTCAGACACTCAAACTTCTGGGCTTTCCGGGCCTCAGCTGTATTCATGGGCTCCAAGACCCAAGGGGTGACCTCTCCTTCCTCTGGGAGGGAAGAGCATGCCTCCAGCAGCGGGAACGTGCCCCTGTAAGCCATTTCTGCACTGACATCAGGTAGGCCTGAGCATTGACAGCACAAGGGGTTTTTCTGAAATGACCCGCAGCTGAGGAACAGGAATAACGGAATTCCCTCAGTAGAAGGAAGCC
Source organism: Neofelis nebulosa (assembly GCF_028018385.1). Classification (NCBI taxonomy): domain Eukaryota; kingdom Metazoa; phylum Chordata; class Mammalia; order Carnivora; family Felidae; genus Neofelis; species Neofelis nebulosa. Next base: position 21,167,704 of record NC_080798.1, on the reverse strand, counting down.
GTATCAGATCCACAACCTGTAGCCAACACAACCCACTCCGGCCTCCAGCCTCAAGCCCGTCTTCCAACAGGTGGCCTGCGATGCCCTGCTGTCCCAGGTTGGCTTGAGAAGCAGCCTGCACTGCCCTGGGAGGAGAGACCGCGGGCGTCAGGGCCTGGTTGGCAAGGGCTGAGCGTCACTCAACCAAGGGGTTCACTAAGGGCAGCTCCGTTGGGGGATAATAAAGCCCAGCGGGGCTGTGACACGCTGGGCATCCCTTCTACCCTCCTACCTTCCTCCCCGGTCTACCCAGACAGTGGGGTCAGCACTCATGTGCACTTAGGTCCCCAAGTCGGCAGCATGCAGAGGGAATCTGGGATGGGGTCGAAACTATCCTCGAAGGTCCCTAAGTCGGGAAAGCATTGGAGACCACCCCACCTTCTCCAGGTAAGTGCCGCACGGCCAGCCTTTCCGCCATATTTGGTGGACGCTCTTTCTTCACTTGAATGCCAGATGAAGTGGTTGGCTAGCTTTGGAGGCCATGCTGTATTTTTTTTTTCATGTTTATTTATTTTTGAGACAGAGAGAAACAGAGCATGGGGGTGGGGAGGGGCAGAGAGAGAGGGAGACACTGAATCAGAAGCGGGCTCCGGGTTCTGAGCTGTCGGCTCAGAGCCCGACCCCGGGGCTCAAACTGGCCAACCTCAGGATCATGACCTGAGCCGACGTCGGATGCTTAACCGACTGAGCCACCCAGGAGCCCCTTAATGTGTACTTTTAAACATGGAACAATCCCTTAAACACAGCAAGCCATTCCAACTCCAAAAGGCACCTGTCAGAGGCCCCAGTACAAGCTGCCAAGGCTTACCAGCTGCAGGGAAAAGGGGGACAGGCCCCCCCACCAGGGGTCCCCCGCCCCCCCCCGTCCCCCGACTCCGCGCACACCAGGCCATTTCCCCCAAAGATGAGCGCCCCCACCTGGCATCCACCTTCGTGGCAGGAGCATCTTACTCCTGACTGCATTCCCAGCCAGGTGCCCCTGCCTTCCTCTCTGCCTCACTCCCTTCTCAAAAAGATGTCCACAAAACAGAAGGACGAAGGAAGTGGATGAAGGAGCTGGGTAACGGAGGAGTAGGGAAGTCAGCGCCCGAGCCAGAAATGAGGTTAACACATAGTCACACAGACCTGCAGCGCCCTGACGGGAACAGAAAATGTGGCTCTGAGCTTCCCCGGGCGGCCAGAGCGAAGAGGGAAACAAAAGCCATCAAGGAGAACTCTGTCCATAAAAACCAAAAAGGCTGTGGACCTGCTTTTTCTACAGCTGAGGCCTAAGAGACACGGCTCTGGTGGGTCCCCTCCAAGGGAACAGAGCAGTGCACAATGTCCTCACCACGGAACTACAGCAGGTTTTAAATTATGCGTTTGGCAGGTCACTTCCTGAAACGTCACTCCACAGAAGCCCACGGATAATTTGAAAAGGCAATTTTACCCGGCAGTTCCCTGGCCCCGAGCCAGAGCTGGAAGTGTGCTTAGCTCTCAGAGGGTTCGTCTGCTGGGCTATTTCTACTCCGAGACGAAGCGGAAAGGAAGAGAACCCAGGGGCACCCCGCATGCACCTCACCGGGGCCTCCTGGGCCCCACCTGCCTCTCCAGCATGACTGTGCCCTGATGCCTCATCTTTCCCTTCATGCCAGTCTCCCACCACTCCCTAGACAGCCCACGCTCAGTCCCCAGTGGGACTCACACCCAGGCTTCCTCTCAGACGTCCTCTGCGCAGGAGGTTCCTCTGTGACCCGTCTCTCTAAGGTTGGGAGTTCCTTCAGACTGCTATTCATAATCCGAAATCACCTCTTTCTCATCATGCCAACTGGAGTGTAAACCCCATGTGGACAAGAACTCACACGTGCTCAAGTTAAATTCCAACCACTAAGAGTTTTGCCTGGTGCGTGACAGATAGTTAATAAATATCTGTGGAATTCATGGACTGTCATAACACACCTTTACAGAATGTGCCCTGTGTGCCAAGCAGTTCCAAGTGCTTCTTGAAAGAACTCATTTGGACCCTCAGCTCAGCCATCATATATGAGTTTTATCCCTACTCCATTTCACAGATGAGAAAACTGAGGCACAGAGACGCTAAAGTCATTCGCCTAGGACCACACAGCGAGTGAGTGGTAGGACAGGGAGGTCTGGCTACAGGGTCAGAAACTCTGACCCCCCCCAGCTGGCGAGTGATCGGGCAAGTTGCCCCGTGCACGGCGAGCAAAATTTTCATCTCTTTCCGGGAGTCCAGAGCTCTTCTACACGCGTCCCCCTCTTCCGCAGGGGCCGAGCACAGTGTCTGATTCAGGAGATCAGCAGCCTAATCCATTTAAATTCTTCTTTCTTTAACATTGTTGATTTTAGCTGAAATGCAAAGTGCAGCACCGAGGAGCCCCCACGGCCTCCGCTGGAGAGTCTAGGATTAGTTCATTAATAGGTTCGGCTGCTGCCCATGCAGCAGCATAACATTAGAAGCTCACTGCTTCCAACCACGCGCCACTTAGAACCTCGCATTTGCAAATCAGTTCAAGATGCACATCACCGTGAGCTGACGGTGTTAAAGGAATGCATTTTTCATTTATTCTATTAGTGATAGCTATGACTGAATAGGACTGGTGTAGACAATGCCAAAGGTAGCTTTTCTTATTTGTTTTCTAAAGCAGCCAGCACACCCCATCCCGGCCAGCATTGTTCTGTGCGGAGCCGCTGGCTGTGGGGATCTCCAACAGGGATCCCCCAGGAAGCAGCTTAGGACCATGCAAAGCAGACACGCCTGGCCCGGCCAGGCCCCCTTCAGCCCTGCGCACAGCCCAGGCTCACCCCCAAGTCCAGAGGGGGAGCAGTGGAAATCATGGGCAGTCCCGATAGAACACAGGAAAACACAAAGCGGATTCTGGGGAAGGAGCTCCCCATCCAAGAGGAGAGGCCCTCCTACTCGTCCCTGAGCCACACGCTGTGGGGCGAATGTGCTGTCTGTCATTGAACGACCTCTCCAGAGCCAGGTCTAAGATACAGTGCCACTGACCCCGCAGAGCATGCCTGCCATTTTGCACATCAGCTCTGTCCTCACGAGACCCCCTCTCTCTTCAGCGCCCTTCTAAGTGCTGGCATGCCTTCTCTGCCTCCTAGCTTCAGCTTCTCCTAAGTTCCCGCTTCCTTGTGACCTCCCATGGGCCCCATCCACCTGTGTGGCTTCTTCACCGCCTTCGGTTTCAGTGTGGTTTCCCACACCGAGAAACAGCAGTGCCCAAGAAAATATCCACATATACCAGGGAATCGCCCTTCTCCCACTTCCCCCTTCTCCTTCCTCTGCCACTTGTTCAAGGAGGTATCCAGGAGACGTCGAGTCTCCTAGCAGCCTGGAGGGCCAAGGAAACCAGCACAGTCCATTTTTCCTAAGCAAATTTGAGTTTATCAGGCATGCAGGAAAGCAGAGCTAAAAATCAAACTGTTCCGGAAAGGCCCTACCTGAATGAATATGTTGTTTGAGACAAACGGCCTGACCCACTTCACCTATGGGGGCAACTACCTGTCTAGGGGGGAAGATAGAAAACACGGCTGCAAGAAAATAGCTTGACTCCAAGAAAGACCACCTCATACTGATGCAAGAAGCCCAGGTTTTGTACCATTATCTCTGTGACTGTTACATAACACACTGGGTTTCTGGGTTTATACATCAGTCTCAGGACCTTGACCAATGTGAGTCTATACCCAAAAGATAGATCCCTCTCAGAATCTGAATAAAGTCTAGTTTCTGGATTTGAGGGCTTGAAAATCAAACCTGCGATAAGGTTTCCAGCTTACAAATGCCACCCTAGAAAAGCTGCCTTTGGTAAGTGCCGCTCCTCCCCCACCAGGCTCCAGTAAAATTCCTCCTTAAGGGGAGAGAGCAGGCAAGAGTGCACATCAGCCACAACCTAGGACGGTGATTCTCAACCGTGGCTGCACAGTGGAATCAGCTAAACCTTATCCCAGAGACTCTGATATAAATGATCCAGGGTACCACTCAGGCTTCGGGGTTTTCCAAAGCTCCCCAGATGGTTCTGCTGTGCACCGTGAACCCTGACTAGGGCCTTGAAGCCCTCGGTTCACACATATCTGCAGAGATCTCGGTCTGATAAGGACCGGAGGGTAGAGAGGAGGAACAAGCCACTTGGAGGCCTGAGTTTCTAGAGACAGGGGCATGACCGCCGCCAAGGGGATATCCCACTTCATCCTTCTCCGCCTCTTTTCTGAGTTCTCCTTCTCATCGGGCATCCTTTGCCCTGGCTGAAGTTTGCAACTGCCTTTGGATGCCGGTAGGAGCCGATAATTAGAATTCACCATGTCTCCCAATAACAGGGGGCCTACCCACAGCCCAGGACTCCGACGACATCGGCGTTAGCCCAGTGATTTAAAACCTCGGTGGACAGATTCGCCACACCTAACGTGCATCTCCTGGTGGGCTGCCCCCTCTGATGTCCACCGAGCAGGCATTGAATTATGGCCTCAGATGTGAGACTGAGAAGTTGCGGGAGGAAGTCGCAATTATGCACGGACCTGGCTGGGCAATTTGAAGGGAAGCTAAATCTGTCTCCCCTTCGTCCTTCAAGTATCCTTCTGGAGACCCGTCCCAGTACCCACCCCAGCAGAGCAGCAGCCTTCGGTGTCTGAAGCAATGCAAGGGGGGGTGGTGAGCTTCCGCAGGAGCCCCTCTCAGATGCCAGAATCCAGACAGCATAATTAGTCTTCACTTTCACAAGTAATAAATACACTCAAATTAAAAATACATTTGTACCACTCATTTTACCCCTGCATATATCATAACATGTAAATACACATTCCGCTTGTCTTTCGCTAATCATTTACTTTATATTCTCATGTTGGTCAACAGGGTAAATAACCATCTTCCTAGGTATCTCGATATCATTAATATTCTTTAAAATTTATAGGTTCTCACTTAAGACTGAATGAGGGTCATTGCCTTTGGCAGGGGAAACAATTGGAAAATTCGTGAATTATATGCCCGGTTGGCTTCTATTTGCCAAGCTAAATATTTAAGAAAGCCCTCCTGTCACGAACACTCAGAAGTTTTTAGTTCGCTTAACAATTCGGTGGGAAGACTTGTGGAAATAAAACCGAATTTGGAGAAAGGAGACTTTAGTTTGTGACTCGGCTGAGCGTAGAACTGTTCTGGGACTTTGGCCATCAGCACAAGCTGGGGTTTTAGTTGCCTCGGTGAACACCCTTACCTGCCCTGCTTACCTTGCAGTATGATTATCAGCAGGTGCACCGCTAGGTGAGAGAGGCTGATGGGGGTGGGGGGCACCGCAGGAAATGGAAGTCATCTCCGAGGAGTGTGGGCTCAGTGAAGGGAGGAAACCAGGGACAGTGGGGCCCCCAGAGGGACCAGGGAGGAATCAGTGTTCCCAGAGCCAGTGCACACAGGAGCCTCAGAGGACGACCCCCTGATAAGAGCTGAGGTTGGGTGGGGTGCCCCAAGGCAGGGCATACTGAGCATGCCCGCCTCATTCTTTCTCCTGCCTCTGATTTCCTTCCGGGGCTCCCAATGGCCAAGTCCTGTTAGAACCAGCCAGCAAGGGCAGCCCGTGCACACAGCCTCGGGGGGCACCGGGAAGGGCCGAGAAGGCTGGAAATGGATAGGGCTGGGGGCAATCACCACCAGCACAGAGGTCTTAAACAGGGTCAAAATCTCCATTCAGCCGAGGTATGAAAAATGCGGTAGTTCTCTGAAAAAGAGTTTTCAAAACGCCTCCGAATTCAGCTCCCCGCAACGAACAAAGCCCCTGACACTGAGTAAAAAGGAACATGCAGCTCTAGGCAGAGCGTTGATTAATAAACTGCACCTTAAGAAAGCTCAAATTCCAAGAAAGCAAAAGTCAACGTTAGATTAGAGAAAACTCATCTGCCTAGCAAAGAGTTCTGCAAGTGCTTTGCACAAGGATCCCGCCCCGGGCTCTTTCAGCAGGCAGGACCCGCCCTCCGCCCTGGAGTCAGAGGCCAGCAGATCCACAGGGAGGGAGAGCACTTGCCCCCAATTCTGTCCCTGCCAAAGCCGGCTCCCTGGCCCTCAGTACCACCTGTTGGGCCTCTGACACCGAAGCATCGATGAAGAAATATGACATCTGGGGCAATTTTTACAACGCCACAGCAACCAGGTGCACCTGACTGCTTGCTTAGTCCTGGAAGGACTCAGGAAATGCCCCGGTCATGTCCTAGAATTTCATTTTCAGGAGAACATCCTGACCTGGAAACCGGGTGGATTTCGGAGAGTCAATCCAGTCCACACCTCGGTTTGACAGGTAAGGAAATTGAGAACCAAAGAGCCTTACTCAGCGTGACTTACTCAAGACCACAGAGCAACTCAGAGACGAAAGAAATGAAGCTTCCTGGCTCGTCGTCCATTGTCCTTATCTCCCAGCCGAGCAAGGTCCATGTGAAAATACACGGGGGTGAGGTCTCTGCCATGCGTAAAGAGACAGAGAGAACAGGTTTGAATGCTGGGACTCAAACCCCTGCTGCACCTGCGGGGCAAGACGGTTCATCTTTCCAAGCCTCGATGTCTTCATCTGTAAAATGGGTACGAAGAAACCCCCCCTGCTTCCGAGAGCCATTAGGAGGAGGAAACAGAGCATGTAAAGTGCTTGACACAGTAAGCAAGAAGACAATTTCCATTTTTGCCAGTTCATCAGAATATCCGGATTAACGATAATGGCATTTTCTCAGCGACACCGCACATCCATCGCTCACTGGGACTTGGGATCCAACTTGATTAGAGAACTAGTGAGTCAGCTGAGAGCAAAGCTCCTTCCATCATTTCGTGAAGAGTGAAAATGCAACCTGGCACTGCCCCGGGGACACGGCGGCCCACACCTGCGGGGACAGGGAGCGGAACGGGCTGCCTGGCCTTGGGTGAGGCTGGGAAATTGTACGTCCACATGTCCCGGCAGCCAGGAGGCTGAAATGGGGCCACGCTGACGTTAAATACCAAAACTACAATGACCTGTGGTTCCCACCGCCTCGATTCTGGATCCTAGCTTTCCCCCGACACCCTGCCTTCTGCAGAGCACCCCCTCCCCCAGCTATTCCTAGAAGTCTTCAATGGAAGGTTTGTTCGAACACACACATCACTCCATCAACCTGCTGCACACACCACACAGTACCCCCCACCACCACCACCACTCCCATGTCCTGTCTTTGGCTCCCCAGTGGGTGTTTCCACGGTAGCTGCCTGTGCCCTCTCCCCAGACCTCCAGGGGGCGCCAGAGAGGATCCTGTTTCAGTGTCGAGGGAGGGGAGACAGGGGGTCTCAGCCACTCCCTCTCACCCAGACCCTTGGGACTCTCTTCGCCGCTTCTCATCCCTCAACAACCCTCCCTTTCGCTCCCCACCCGTCCTGCCCTGCCTCGAATGGCCCCCTTTGGGGTCTTCCACTATCCACCTGCACTTTGGGATCCAAGTGCACTCAACAGTAGAACATTATGGAGCAAGGCACCCCGACATCCACTGAGGCTGTGGCTAGGGGGCCCCCACTGGCCAGAGGAGGCGGAATTAACAAATTTAGCAAAAAGAAGAAAATTGCTATTGCTTCTGGATGAAATATCCTGATAATCACAAGAAAGGCGAGCCTGCAACCATAATCATAATCATCTGTGGTCTTTGCCTGTGTAGACCTGGCCTAAGGCTTAAATGTAAACCCATGGTGACTCTAAAAGCTACATGAATAGTTCATTTCCCAACAAAACTGCCATACAGGGAGACAAATAATTTAAGTAGGGACAATGTTTCACCAGTATGCACATATTAAAAGTTTGAAATCACAACCCAGGGAAAGCCGGAGAGAGAAAGAAGGAAAAACAAACTTTTGTTTCATTTCTTCTAGCTGGCGAGATCATTTCATTCTGGAGCTGTCTGCGGTCCCCCTGCCGGAGCCCGCCGCTCCCTCCCAGCAAGGGAGTCAGGAGGGGGTGACTGTCACAGATGAAGTGTCCAGGTGGCCGTCCCTCCTCAGAGGGGGAAATTTAGAGGGAGAAAGACCCAGGAATAATTTCGCAACCCCAAAAAGGTCCTCCACAGCGGGGGATGTGCTCTGCCCCCAGAAAAGCAATCAAAGGCTTATTGGCATCAGATTGATGAGAGTGAGGTCTCATTTCTAACCCCGGGGAGCACTTCCACGGTCACGCGACATTATATTTTCTGAGCATTTCGCCATGCCGTTCCCCCCAGGATCAATGTATGGGTTATAGATTATTGATCACCACGGACCCAGACCACAGCCTCTCTTTCGGTGTCACCGTGAGAGCTATCGTTCCCCCTCCCAGGCTTTTAACCATGAGTCATCATACACCTTCAGTCACAGAGCAATTACTCATAGTCAAGTTATCCTACCCGAGCTTATCAAGAATTTAAACTGGAAAATATGCATACAGCAGCCTCCTAGATGCATGAGGAGAGTCAGAAAAACGTGATTGGGCCGAGAGTGACCTCGGAACCGTTGGCTCTGATCCTCTCTCCCTAATACGCAGCAGTCCCGGTGAGACTCATATCTCCGTTCTGCCTATCTGCCAGCAGATAGGAGTCACCACGTCATTGTGGTCTGTTTCCGAGGACAAACACAGCATGCTGCTTACCCCAGTGTTCTGCAGAGCACGCCACACTATAGACAGAAGTGTTTCAAGTCAACACAATATGAAAAAATTCAAAATAAAGTGAAAAGTGTCTGAAAACAAACCAACATAAATATACAGCAGTCCTGTTAATTATGATTATTTATGATCATAAGAACTGGCATCATTACCGTGCTTTCCTTTCCAAAATCTCACAAACTTGTTACTATACGGCGGTTTCGGAGTTCTATAGGCTTAAAAAGGTGGCGTGCCGGAGGCAAAAGTCATTTGGGGCAGAGATCACGTATGTCCCGGGTGCGAGGGGCTGCTGGCGCACGCGCGTGCGCGTGCGTGATGCTGACGCACAATAAAACCCACTCGGACCTTCCAGCGTCCCCCAGCATTAAACCGCTGGTAATGCATTATAGATGTCTCTGATGAGCACCGCCAATCTATTAAACAGAGTGTTCCAGTCGCCTGCAAGGGGCCTGAAGAATGATCTAGAAATCCACCCCCTTGGGGGAAACAGCGTTATGGAACACCACCGATAACACTGAATATTTCATCAGGGATGACAGGACTTTTCTCTTCCCGGTGCCCCCCCCCACCCCTCCTCCATCGCCCTGCCTGCCACGTCCCCTCCCCCCTTCCCGATTTTTTTCTCCACTCGCTTGACAACTAGTCACGGCCACATCACTGCCGTCCCGCTGTCCTTGCAAGCTGACCTCTGTAGTGCGCGGTGCCCAGTGGTCATGCTGTCCTCGTCTCTCGCCAACCACATCTGACAGGAGACGAGGCCATCACGGCAGCGGCTCCTGGCACCTGAGACGCCCTGGGACTACACAGGTAAACCAGGGGAGGCCGTGTTGTCTCCGGACTAACAACAGAAGGGAAGACATGACATCTCCAGCCAGGAGCCCACGTCCGAATATTCAAAAGGTTCATCATGCGGGTGATGAAGGCGGCCCCTCAGCCCTCCAGGATGAGACGTGCGGGAGGCAGGAGGGGGGCCGGGGTCGAGCACCTGGCCCCATCCTCCCTCGGGGAGAAGAAAGACGCAGGTGGAGCCAGGCAGTGACGGTGACCTGGGGCCGGGCGAGGGGGTGCCGTCCCCACCGGCTGCTGGAGCACCCCCCCCCACCCCCAGGCAGGTTCCTGACCCCAAAGGCATGTGCAGTCATAGGGACCGCAGAGAGGCCACACCTACCCACCGGCAATACCCCAGGGGACAAGAAAAGGTTTATTTGTGGAGAAGAGAGAGTCCCTTTAAAAACGACATTGTGCTTTTGAGTTGCTATCTTCGCTTTTTGGTGAAGTGTCAGAGTAGAGCAGAACATGAAGGATTTTGACTGAAATAAATGCTTTCATAGAAAACAGAGAGCCCTGGAGAGTATTCTAAGACTTGAGGAACGTCATACTATTTTAAGCAGGTGACAGTAATGCCATTGTCTGAGGGGTTACGGTATTTTCTCTAGACTTACCAGAGGAAAGAGTAAGTTTTCTTCGAATAGAGAAAGTAAAACAACGCACTTCCCCGCTGCGCGGGTCGCGCGCGCAACGCAGTGACCCTGCTTCTGGCCTGTGATGAAACCACCCAGCGCTGTTAGGGAGAGACCATTTGTTAGCTCCAAGCAGAAAACCAGATAAAGTACAAGCACGCTGTTCGACTCACTCGGGTTTTTCCAACTTTCATTACACCACCCACATCCACACGACCTCAGTTTGTGTGTTCAAAAGCCTGTCGTCACGTCCCCTGTAGCCATCGTGGATGGAGAAGGTCTGGGGCACGCCCAGACGGTGCGTTTGCTCTAACCTTCAGCTTCCAGCTTACCCCAGGCCACCCCCTCCTTTTCTGCCTTGGTCTTACTGAATAGTCAATAAAAATAGAAAGTAGCTGGACACCGCCTCCCAGAACTACAGGCGCTGGTGGAAATCTTTCCTCTCTATGCACTAAGAGACACAAAAAGGAGTCTGGCAGAAATCTTGTCGGAAGACCTCACCCGGACGCACCTGCGCACCAAGGGGCTAGCTTCCTTCCGTCCTTCTAGAGCTGTTGGAGAGTGGCCCTTAGTTGTGTGTGTGTGTGGCGGGGGGGGGGGGGGGGGGGCGGTCCCATGGCATCCCCGGTTCTCTCCGGTCCCCTGGGGAGGTCAGACACCCTCCTGCCCCAGGAGCTGGAGCCAGTGGAGATGCCGGCTTCACAGGCCCTGGGGAGGTGTCCCTGTCCACCTGTGTCCCGCCTTCCCTGCACAGGTGCAGCTCGTCTCACGAGGAAGAAACACCCATCCACACCCAGAGCCCCGCACCAGGGCCTGGAGCCATGGCAGCGGCAGGGACAGAAAAGGGAAGTGGCTTATGAGGGGCTCCTCGTGCCTCTGAGCTCAGAAAAATCCCCAGATGACAGGGACAGGTGGCCAGCAGCCCAAGGGCACTCCTCTGCCTGTGAAATTGCTGCTCTTTCATCAGATCCTGAAGTTCCCAGGGCAGAACCAAGTTTGCATGCCCTTGAGGACAAAGCACACACCACCACCCCCACCCCCAAGCTGAACACCAGTGACAACCCTTCTTGGGCACAGCCAGCTCCCTGGAACCCGTGCCCACCCTGGCCGGCCCAGCCTCCCTTTGGCTGGTAGACCTGTCCCCTACGTGGCTTCAGGTAGATGGGTACAACTCTGAAGTCCCTTACGGGGCCATCGCTGAACTGGAAGCCCCTGGGAATTCTCTAGAACACAGAAGAGCACCCCGCCCCTCACTCAGTGCCTGTTGAACAGGTGTCCCTCCAGCCTTGGGATGAACCTCTATTTCTCCCCTCAAGCACCAGGTGACGTGGCCGACTTGCCCACAGGAAACCTGTAAATTATAAATGTTTATAACCACGAGGACCTCCCTCCGAGGGCTAAGGGGCTGGCTCTGAGGGGCAGGAGGACCCGAGACCCCCCGGAGGGCACCTGCACGCTCTGACCTCCTCCCTCCAGAAAGATCATTCTGGGGAAACACTCACTGAGTGGGTGGAAAGTGGGTGAAACCAGTGGAACCACCCCATATTTGATTGTTTCTCTTTCCTTTCTTTTTTGTTTTGCTTGTTTGTTTGGGTGGAGTGTTTCTGTGGCTGGAGGATCCGGAGCCGGCGGTGCAGACGTTAGAGCCATTTGCGCTTCACAAACCCCCGTCCTCACTCCCTCACACCCCTCGAAGTGCATCCCCCGGTGAGGGAAATGCAGCTGGGAAGGGTTGACCCCAGCACTTATTGACATGTGGCCCGGATAATTCTTCAGTGCGCGGAGCGGTGTGACCCAGAAAATTCTCCAGCGCGCGGAGCGCTTCTGTGCATCATGCCGTTTCCCTGGCCTCTGATGCCCAGTAGCACCCAGTTCCCAACGGTGGCGACCAAAACTGTCTCCAGACAATGTCAAATGGTGGGCGGGGGGTGCCCAAAGGACCCCCATTTGAGAACCACGGGTTCAAAGGACTTGCTAAAGTTGACACGCGTAGTCAGGACTCGAATCCCAGACTGCTGGCCCTGAGCCTCCCCCAGGGAGGCACCCACTCACCCCTACACCACCCCCCAACACCTCCTCCTTCCCAGGCTCCACCGCGCTGATGCCACTCGAGGCGCTCCAGGACCCTGCAACCACCAAGTGCAGAGCTAGGCTTTTCCTCCCAAGGAAGCGCACCTCCCAACAATAGTGAAGGGACCACGCAAAGATTTTGATGACCCGCCTGGTGTCTTTAGAGCTAGGTCCCAAAATCTCAGTGTGCCCCGGAAGACGCGGCCTCAGCGATAACGGGGCTTCCGGGAACAACGTCATCCTGTTGCCGCTGCTGAGTTGTCGCTTCGCGCCAGCACAGGGCTGAAGGCACAGTCCGCTACACGGCCAAGCCCGTGCTGGGAGGAGGGCACTCCTCGGGGCTGAAGTCCAGGGAACACCGCCACGCTGCTTAGCCTGGGTCCCAGGGGCTGCAGGAAGGTGGACCTGAGACCGGCAGCATGAAATCTAGAGCGGGGGCGGGGAGGGGGAAGAAGGTTGGGATTGATCAGTAAAGGAAAATCCAAACCCAGGCCAGAACTTCAGCCCCGAATATCTCACCGGGGCTTTAAGAGCAGCCCCGACATCACCCCCACCCCACCCCCAGCCAGCCAGCCAGACGCCCCGATCGAGTCACTGGCTCCAGAAAGGGCAGTCAACGGCTCCGGTTTCCCAAGAGAACACTCTGCCATCTGTGGGATGCCCCCCACCCCGTGTGTGGCTGTGAGTTGGATTTTCACCCCGGTTATTCGGAGAATCCTCCTAGAGCGCGGTCCAGTCTCAGCTGGGGATTCCAATCAGAAGTTTGAGCTATCAGACAGATGTTAGAAGCAGAGTGCCTCTGAGGCTTGTGCTAGAAGGAGAGAGCTCCCCATCCCCCCCTACCCCCCATCTCCTGGGCCCAGGCCTCTCCAAGCAAGAGACATTTGGACAGAGACACCAGTGACAAGGAGCAGCCTACGTCCTCCAGACACAGGAAGCGCAAGAGCCCTGAGGCAGGATGGAGAGTTGTGTGCTCAAAGCACAGAAGGGAGATCGTGTGGCTAAAGCGCAGTAAGGGCAAGAAAGGTAGGATCACAGGAGGGGGCAAACCGACCACCTGCGGCCCTGTAGGCCATGGTCAACAGATGATATTTTAAATGAATCAAAACCCTTCCCAAGGTCCCGAGCAGATGAGCAATATGACTGTTGCCAAAAAGGCCCCTCGGGCTGCAGGTGGGCCAAGGGACCGTGAGTGGGAAAGAATGGGTACAGGTGACCAGTCGCAGGCAAGGACAGCAGCTTGGGGACCAGGGGAGATGAAGAGAAGAGGGTATCATAGGGACGATGCGGCAGGAGGCGGGCCTTGCAGAGAAAGGAAGCATCGAGGACGGTGCCTGAGTTTGCCACCATAACGCTGTGTGAGAAGACCCCAACCACGGGGTCTGAGCTGGACAGTTCTGGTCATGACAGGGCTCGCTCGCACATCCATCAGTGGGCTGGCCGTCGGCCACGATGGGGACAGAGGGGCTAGGTCCCAAGGTGAAGGCCTCCTCAGGCCAGCAGGCATGGTCCCAAGGTGAAGGCCAAGGCAGAAAAGCAGACGAGCCCCATCAAAACGTGTCTATGTGCCTCTGCCTCCATCCTGTTCGTTAACAAGCCAGGTGACAGCAAGTCACAGGACGGGCCCAGGAGTCGGAGCAGCAGCAGCAATGCCAAGGTGGATGGCCACGGGTGAGGACGCGGGCCACTGACGCGGTCAGCCTGCCACGCACGGTCCTAGACATTTGGCTTGCACAACTGGGTGGTTAGAGCTGCCCTTTACTGACATGGGGCAGATGGGGGAAGAACGCACTGGAGATTTCAAGAATCAGGGATTTGTTTTGTTTAGGGATGTGCAGGGCAGTCAGAGGCTCCCTAAAGTGCTCTTGGAGGCTCACGGGAGCTGCCCGATGCCTCGCAGGTAGTCCTTCTTTTCTCATTTAAAATTTTTTTTTAATGTTTATTTATTTTTGAGACAGAGAGAGACAGAGCATGAACAGGGGAGGGGCAGAGAGAGAGGGAGACACAGAATCTGAAACGGGCTCCAGGCTCTGAGCTGTCAGCACAGAGCCCGACGTGGGGCTCGAACTCACAGATCGTGAGATCGTGACCTGAGCCGAAGTCGGCCGCTTAACTGACTGAGCCACCCAGGCGCCCCCTTCTTTTCTCATTTTAAACGAAATTCACCAAGCCGGAGTTCCAAAGTCCCAGGGCCACAAAAGCTCCTGGTGACGCCAACGGGCCTGCTTTTGGGCGGCAAGGTGGCAGAGAGAAGCTCCTGCCCGGTGGCACTGTCAGCTGGACAGTCATGGGTGTCTGTCACTTCACAGACAGGCCGCCTACATCCACTGTGCCCACCATTCTGTCTTCACTGCAGAGCAAACGGGAGCCTCCATCTACGCGGAAAGACTCTCTGATTTTATGCTGATCGTTAACTAAGAATATCTCTCTCCAGAGATTTATTACATTAATGAGCTCTGAAATCACTCATAGCAATTAACTATATTGTTTTTAAACTCTCCAGAAATCATCAAAACATGTTGGTTGTTTTTTCGGGAAACATAAATAAGGGGTACAGCTGACACCCAGACAAACCCAGCCAATAGCTCTCTGCCTGTGCTTTTGGCTTTGGGAGATTCTCGCCCCCGGTTTCCAAGGTAGATGTGTGCCTACCCGGCCGAGAGAGGCTCCCCGCCCCATAGACATGCCAATTTCTTTGTAGAGAGAGGACCGGACTCTGAGTCTGTGCACGGGACCGTTATGAAGGCTGGGGGCTTGGCCTGCAGACAGCCCCCCACCGCCACGTACAGGAAGCAGAATGAGCAGAAGGCCTCACGTCCTGGGTAAGGAGGCCTCTGGCTCCCAAGAGCTGAGTGTCCCCACTTCCCTTGAATCCTTTGTCCTCTCAGGGCACCCCCCACAAAGCAAACCTGCATGACATTCTGCTCCCCAGACCCCCCACAGCACAAACCCGTCGATGCAGCCACCGTGGATATTCACATGGGGGCCCTGAATCACACCCACGGCTCACCCTGCCTTGACGGTTCGCCATCATTTCCCTCACCCTCACAAGCCACTTCCAAGGTCAAATGGAAAAGGGCAGGTGCTAAGGACAAGCCCTCAGGCACCAAGTTGCCTGGATTTGAACACGGACCATGGCCCTCACTAGTCAGAGAACTTGGGTCCCCCGAAAAAACATCCGAACTCCTTGCAAATGTGTTTCAGTGATATGCCCACATTCTCTCACTTGAGACGGGGGGGGGGGGGGGGGGGGGGGGGACCTGTTATTCCCCATTTTACAAATAAGGAGCCTGAGACACACGGGGGCAGGGGAGATCAGTTTCCCAAGTTGGCTGCAGGTAGGGGGCGGGGGTTGTGCCTCTCAGGATCCTCTCTCCACACAGCAAGGCTGCCCCTGCATGGGCCATGACATGGGCTTCCAGTCGGGTTCAGGTTCAGCCAGGGAGTTCCGGTAAGAGGTCAGAGGGACCAGGAAAGAAGGGTGGGGACGGTCATCCTCTGGGATGCTGCTGGCTGCTGACCCCCTCCACACAGCCTTCTCTGTCTTCCAGCTCCAAGCTGCTCTGTCCCCCAACACTCAGCTCTTGGCTTCCCCTCCCCCACCCTACACCCATGGACTCCTAAAGCCCTCCTGCCCCTTTGTAAATGGTCCGCTCATTAAACTCCCCTCCATTTGACCCTCAGGGAGTGTCATCTGCTTCCCACTGGGCCCCAAACTCCCGAGCCTGTACTGCCTGTGTCCTGAGCGCCAGAAAACAAGATTTTTGATGGGGGAGAGAGGGACAAAATCATCTGTGCATTTTTCCTCTATGAGGTTTATAGGAAGACTAGACAGGTCTTAACATTCTAAGCCCTTTGGCTGGGCTTCATTCAGCTTGCTGACGGATGTTGGGGACAACAGAGGAGCCTGGCATGACCACCAACACCCACTTTGGTGACCCCTGGACACCAGTGGAACCCTGGCTATTTAAATACAGACAGAGACAGTCCGTTCAGCTCCGCTGTAAGCTTTGTGGTCCAGGAAGGGTGCTGACCATGTCCAGAGGGTAAAGGAGACCCCAAACCCCAGAACCGAGGAATAACTCCCCAGTACACCCTTTCTGGAGCCCCATCTACAAGGAAACGAGCTGATTTCCTCCACACTCCCCTGCTGAGTGTAGCCCTGGTCACTCCAGGCCCAGGATGGCTGGTGAGAGCCAGGCTTGGAGGAGGAGAGGCCTCTTCCTCCTGCTCCCTTGCAGACCCCTGGGTGCACTGGGGTGAAGGCCCTGCCCTAGAGCTCCCAAGGAGGGCAGTGTCCCGAGTGAGGTCCCCAGGGTCACAGGACAGAGGAAATGGGTTGGGAGCAATACCACGTAACTTCCTTGTAGCTTTGCTTCTCTCGCCGTCATCCCCTGGCACCAAACCCACCCATCTGCAAGTGGACATAAAATATGGGCCCCCCTAAAGGCCCAGATCAAACCCCTTTCCTCTATGGAGCTCAGCCGTGGGAGCCTGGCTGAGTCCGCTGCAACGTGCTAAGATGCCCCTCGCTGCACTGTCCACCCTGCAGAAGCTCCAGGAAGGACGCGCCTCAGGCTTCACACTCTCACATGTACCGATCCCCACTCCCAACGCCTGCAGGCCCGGACGCAGCCCCAGCTCTAGAAACACTCGCTGGCCGTTCCAACTAGCAGTCAAAACAAAGAAAATTGCTGGTTATTGGGGCCAGAGGGACAGCAAAGACCGGCTGGGCCATTTTACAGGTGGGAAAACGGACGCACCGGGGGAACCTGGATGCAAAGCCAGCAGGTCCGACCCCCCAGCCCGGGGCTCCCCCATTGCCGGAGAGCCCCTGCGGTCTGCTGGCAGGCACTGGCACTCCTCAGTTTCCCAGAGCCCTGTTTGGACCATGCCGGGAATAGCCACTCCGAGGAGGGTCCATACCATCTGGCCTCTTATGGTTCAGGGAAGGCAGTCTTTAGTGCTAGATGCACGGTGGCACCGGGACTTCTAAAAAGTAATGGAGGATGTTGCCACCATTGTTACCTCAAGGATTATAACCTAAGGCCACTTGCAGGCCAGAGCTACGTGCCATCTGACCACATTGGCAAGGCACTAAGTGTAAATGATGGCTCACTTTTAAAAGTGTCCGTTAAAAATGAAAACCTCCTAGGAGTTTAATGTCAAACGTGTAGATTTCACCCCCTTTCACTCTCCCAAGCCCCGGGCCAATAAAGTGTAGTTGTTTTAACACCCCCGCAGATGAACCTTAGAATAAAGCAATCACATCAAAGTAGCACTGAACCGCCCCAGAGAGACTGACAAAATGGGGCAATGGGCATTGGAAAAGCGAGTCCTGCTACAGGGTCTCAGACTTGGGGAGAGACGTGTGGGCGGTCGTTGTTGAGAGCGCGTTGTTTTTTCCAGTTTTTGAAGTGAGGCTTTCACTTTCAGGGTACTGCAAAAGTCAGCTCCATCAAGGAGGTCCTGGGAGCACAGTGCAAATCAGAGCATCCCAGACTGAGCCACCCTGAAGAGCCACTAAACTTTGTGAACAGCATCCAAGGCAGCAAGGCCAGGAGGAGGCATCGGTGAGGAAAAGAGGGCCTCGTCCATCCTCAGGCTTAGCTCCAGCCCTCTGCTCACTTCCCTCATGGCAACAAAACTCAAGATTCTGAACAACATCCACCTGCCCTCCCCCGCCCCAGCCAGGCCTGCCCCCTCTCCGAGAAGGCGTGTTTTCATTGAGACCATCTCCGATGGAGCCAAACAACTCACACCGAGCACGACCAACGATCAAAGTGGGGGGTGGCTTAGACCCACATGACCAGAATTGGCTAGCATGATGTGTCCAGTGGAGAGTTTTGCTAAAAGAGGCCCACAGTGGCGCCACAGACAGACCCTTAGCTACGGCCAGGCTCACGGGCACCATGGTACGACAGAAATAAAACTAAATTATATCACTTGTCATCATTAAGAAAAATTTTCATCTCTGTTCTTCATTTGAAAAGCACTATATTTAATGAATGAGTACTGAGTCATGACACGTAAATGACTAAAATATAGGAATTATACTGAGGTCAACTAACGTAATTTTAAACCATGAAATTAAGGGACCTATTCGTGGCTGTCGATGGTGCCACTCCCAGTCATTATCATGCTCTGCAAGGCTGCTGTGAGCACTGGGAAGGGTGGACAGTTCCACAAGAGGCAGACCCAAGTTTCCAGGCAAACTGTCACATGGTCAAGATGAAGAAATCTTGCTGACTTTGCCCAGGTTCCGTGAGCCCGTGAAATCTCGGCATGCATCCAATGAAGGGCATTGCTAGTCTCATGCCAGGCTACCTCCAATCCAAGGAGCATCTTACAGATTTATCACTGATGGAAGGTGGGTCATCAGTTCCTTTGGTGCTTCCAAAATGGTGGCCCACACAAGGTGTGCCTCAGGAGAATGGCTCTTTCCCAACCACATATATCTCTTGTAATTTCTCCAAGAAAATTAAGATGCCTCACAGCCTGAACTCTGCAAAAGTTTGGATGAAAGATGGCAGAGAAAAAAAATTAGAGATGTTGATACCCACCAGGATAACTGAGACAAGAAGTGTTCTGGTGCGGAATCATCTTCCAAGAACTTGACACATTCAGGTTGCTGTGGCCATGTATTGGTTTCTCCACCCTAAAGCCACCTTCATTCCTCTGGTAAAACAATACTCCAGACTTCCTTTGGTGAAGGAGCCCCCTCCATTCTCATTCATGAAGTTTGAGTGGGGTTGACCCCACACACAGCACCAAAGTTGGGCACTAACTTGTCACAAATCAATCAATATGTGCCTTTACATGGACCACAGGAATTAATGACCCAATGGTCCAGTAGTTGATGGTTGTGTATGGATACAAAGCTTGTAATGCTATAAACATTGCATTCATGGAGAGAGGGCTTATAGCTATTGGGAGGGGATGTAATATCATGTGAAAGCTGACGATGAAGCCAATAGCAAAAACACCCTTGGTAACATCCTGTAATCTGCTAGATCAAACCCCACCTGAAGCAGAGATACCTTGAAACGTTTGTTTTACAAAGGCCAAAACATGTCCCTCTTATTTAACCCAGTGAGAGTTGGACGGTTTTCATGACACGCGGTATTCGCAGAATGTAGAAGGTCCTTTCTAGAATCCTGTGTCCTACAAAGCACAGGAGCTTTCTTGACACCTCCCACAACACAGAAAGATGACGGGAACTCCAAGCAAGTGTTCCACAAGAGCCAGTAACAACAGCAAAGAAGGGATCCCATGGCTTTCACAGAGCCAAGGGGTCAGGGCTGATGGCTGTCCAGGACTCACCCCTCTCCCACTGTTTGCAGCTGACCTCTGTTATTCATCAAACCCCAGGCTGTCCCAGTCTTTGATATTTGGAAATGACCCCTTCTTTGAACTGTCCAAGCCCATTGTTGATTAACTGCCCCCTGTCAGCCAGGCTTGCTAGCTTCTCTGGGATTCTGCCGGAGGCATGTGAAGAAGAAACATGTTTAAAATGCCCCCATGCAAATTCTCCATAAAGGGATTGCATAGCTCTCTCTGAATTCAATCATGCACTACGAGCTCACTGCAGTCTTGTGAAGCCAAAAGCTCACAAAAAGGGGAAGGAGGATGATATGACAGAGGAGCCCATATCTTGCAGCCTGGTGGTAGGAAAGAGTGGTCGAGGAACTGCTCTGTTATTTCTTTCTATCATTCAAGTCAGGGTACAACCAGGAAATTCCAAGTGATCTAAGAAATTATTGGAATTTCCAAGAATTTCAGAATTCCACTCTGCAGGGGTAGAAAGGGCCCAAAATGCCATCTACTCTGACCTCTAATTTAATGTTTACTTCCTCCTCAACTTCTTCTGCAAATGGCCACATAACCTGTGCTGCTTATGTCTGGTGATGGAAAACTCACTCACCACTTCCCTTGGAGATCATACCATTTTTAGCCAGTGCCAAAGTCTCAGGCTTTTCCTTGTCATGGGCAGATATCCACATCTCCAAAATTCCCAACCCTCCGAGTTTCTCGGAACTCACTGGTCCCTCTTCCCCCGGAAGCTCATCAAACAGAGACCCAAATAGAAATCACGATCCCCTTGTTTGTTCGTATGTCTGGGTTGAATCTTTTTTATTCATTTCTCATATATCCCTGGTCCTGTGTAGCTAAACCTATCCCAATCTTTGTTGAACAGTTTGGTCAATGTGGTTTGGTCAGCAGAGTAGGATAGGGCTCCTTCCTATCACCTCCATTGTCCTTTATACTATACTCCCATTAATGCAACCACAATTGCATTATAGCTGGAGAGACCTTATGGAGAGGTCAGACCGATAGATTTTCCCTCCATATTACAAAGGTAATATGCCCTGCCAATAGGTTTCAAAACGCCATCGATGGCAATAACGTCTCATCCCTTGCTTTAATCTACTTTTATAGTGTCCCCCCACCCCGGTCCCTTGGGCTGGTGAGAGCGCACATCTCCTCCCCGTGGTGAGGTGCCAGCACACCAGTATCCGCAGGGTGGGGGCGCGGGGCACGTTCCTGAGCTCCGGAGATGAATGTGTAAGGAAAAGTGAAGGTTACCAAATTGAAACTGATCTATATAGGCCACCCATTGCTAATTGTCACCCAGCTATTTTGCTTCCACTAGTCACGTGGTGGGTGACAGCCACAGACGTTGATGGATTCTGACCCTGACGAGAATTCTGGTTTCTAAAAACAAGAGAGAGGACAGGGAGAATGAGGCAATGAAGTTAGCGGCCCAGCGTGAGGAGAAGGGAAAGGGAACAAGGGGTGTCTCTGACAGCTCAAGCTGAGGAAGAAAATTAGAAAAGAAAGCCTCCACCACCGCCATATGCGGCAAAGCTGGCCGGGACAGCTGGAAGAAATATCGGCCGACCCGAATCCCTGGCCGGGATTGTGATACATGCCTGCATACGGCTATCAATAACCCTGCATGATTAATGCTAATGATTTATGTTAATTTTGCCATAAGCTTTATTTGTGCCCGGTGTTGAACTTAAGGATGTCAAATCATTCCTTAGGAGGTTGTTGGAGATTTTTAAAAGCAAAGTCTAAAATATAACGCCTGACATCCCATATATCATAGCCCCAGCCTCCCCAACATTCTCTGTGAGACGAGGGTCACCATTCCCCCATGTAATTGCCTCTCATTCAGCAATAAGTCCTTGGAAAAGGATTCCACATTACAAGAAGGACGGCTCCACAGGGCCTTCTGGGTTCCTCTTTCTTGGGGAAGGGGGGTGGATTTCAGGGCAGCCAAGAAGGCAAAGTCCATCGCGGGCACCCCAGCTGCTGTCCATGAGCTAGTGTTCACCCCAGAGGAAGGGTGGGCAGTGAAAGGGCCTCGATTTCCCTCCTGCTAAATGGGATGGGTGAAACACTCAGCCCACCTCATAGGAACGCTGGGGGGGGTTCAGACACAGTAATGCCCCCGTAGAAGTACTCTGTTCTCCTCAATACCCCAAATACACAACTCACTGCTTTCTCCAAGGCGGCTCTGGGTTCCAGTAGCTTCCCCCGGGACCCAGGCATGGTCCTGCCTAGTAGTTAGTTGGCCTAAGTGGCCCCTTCGCTACCTCCTTTGCTCACCCACACACACGGGGAACACCATCTGCGTGGCCAGCCCTGGACAAGGATAATGAGAAAGATGGGGGCGGACAGCAACTGAAACCTCTGTGCCAGGCGGAAACTTGGACCTCCAAGACTGACCGAATCACAGAGCCTGACACCTGTGGTGTTGAAGCACGTGCCCACCGTGTGGACAGAAGGAAGCCAGGTCAGTTGGATGCAGCAGAAATGGAAAGAGAGTGGCAACTCCCAGGCCGGTGCAGACCCAAACTGTCACCAGCAGAGCTCTCCTGGGACCTGGCAGCTCTCGCCTTGCACCACCGCTCTCTCTGTCCCTTGCTCCTCTTTGAAATCCTACCCAGGACCGGCCCCACCCTCTTTGGCCCCAGGCTCCATCCTGATGGATTCCCTCAGCTCACGGGGACGGTAACTTCTTCCACCTATAAACCAGCCACCCCCATCGAGGGGGGGTGGTGCCTCGCCTTCCAAATAAAACCCTTCATACTCTTCCCTATCAAAGCCAGGACCCAGTAAACCCCAAGGATGGCGGAAGTAATTCACATGGGAAGAAAACCCAGGTTCCTCCCTCCCTCCCTCCCTGCCTCCCTCCCTCTCTCGCTAGAAATTCATTACCTATAGCTTAAAAGCAACAATTTCTATATGAATTTGTACCCAAAAGGAAATATCCTCTCTGCCCTCCTGGCTTCCTGGGATGGGGCTCCGGTAAACTGGCTCAGTCTGGGCTGTACAACGAACACCTGTCAAAACGTATGGACCACGCCATTTATCAAATAATCTGCTCCAAGAACAGATAGGCACTATCAGCAATCTGGTATTGATCTGTACAGGCCCCTGCTATTGTTCATCCCTGCATCCCAAATGGCAGCAGGAATTAATGAAAGAAACAAAACAATGCATACCAATCACTCAGCCCCGCAACTTTGTTTGCTGCTCTCATTAAGTTGGGCAAAGTTTCCCCAGCTAACCCAAAAGCTTGCTTGGGAGGGGTGGACCCAGGACGTCAGCTCTCTGATCTGCCAATGGACCCTCCAAATGCCCTCTCCCTCTTCCTGACCTCCACGGGCCCCTTAAGTGTTTGTTGTCCTGCAGCTTTGAAGCTTCTGAAGTGGCCACGCAAATGGCATGAGGAATCCCACCTGGGTGCAGAAGCAGTTCTTGCAAGGTCTGAAGAGACGGCCTTTCTCTGACAGCCCTTTGGAGGTTGTGCTTAAGCTGCCCTTGTCTGGGACTTTCTCCACACAGCCTGCTTGCTTTGCACGAGCACAGACTCACACGGGGAGGGATATGTGTGCAGATACCCAAAGGCAATCAAAGGGGAAGTGAGAACCATGCGGGGGGCGAGGCCGTCAAAACCCAGTGTCTCCCCCAAGGGAAGGTCGTGCAGAGACACTCACTAGCCCGCATCTCCAGGACTCTCTGTGAAAAGCAACCCCCTCCCCACCCAGCGCAGACACTCCTGCCTCACTGTCACTGTGTCCACACCCATGTAGGCTCTTCTGGAATGGCATCTCCTAAAGTCTTCCCATCCTTGCAGCCAGAACTGACATCTCCCTCCTCTGAGCATTCACCATGCCCTACCTGAGCCGAAACAAATAATAAACTCTGTCTCTCCAGCCTACAAGACTCAAAAGGAGTAATAAGCCAAGTAAAACAAGCACATAATTATGACTCCGGCCCTCTGAGGGCAGGGACATGGATGCAGTAATCTTTGCAGCCCCACGTGGTGCCTAAGACCATTAACAGTGGATGGATGGGTGGAGGGATGGGTGGATGGAGCAGTGGTTAGATGGGTGGGTGGGGGATGGATGGACAGATGGAACTGGGTGGGGGATGGATGGATGGATGGATGGAAGGATGGAAGGATGGATGAACAGATGGAACTGGGTGGGGGATGGATGGATGGATGGATGGATGGATGGATGGAAGGAAGTAGATGGATGGACAGATATAAGGGAACAGATGAGTGCGTGGGTGGATTGATGGCTGGAGAGGTGGATGGGTAGGTGAGTGGATGAATCTACACCAAGTGGGACGAAAACTCAAGAGCATACCAGTCCCATGGCTGTGAACCCACAGCAATGGCCTTCTACTGATGGACAGCACCATGAGATTCACTTTCCTTCCCAAAGTGCAAAATACCCCCTCACACTTTTACCCACAGTGTCAGAGAATTTTCTCATCCTGATGGCACAAGGTGAGGCACGGAGGCCCAGCGAGAATGAAGGATTTGTCTGGGATCGCAGAGCCAGCCTTCACACAGCCAACCTCCTGAAAGGAAACAAACTTGCTTTCCATCTGGTCCAAACCAGCCCCACCTCCCCACCCGGCAACTCCCCAGACTCCAGGGAATCTCCTCCCCAGACTAGCCAAGCCAGCGAGTGTGCCTGAACTCCTGCCATGCCTGAATGTCCACAGTCCTGGTCCCCTTGGAAGGGCCCCTGCAGGGCTGCCTTGATTGTGTGTGTGTCGGGCGGGGGAGCCTTTGTGTCCCCCATGCTGCAGACAGCGAGGTCTTCCCTTTTCCTCAGCTTGGAGGAGGCCTCTGCAAAAAAAAAAAAAAAAAAAAAAAAACAAAAAACAAAAATACCCACCAGGAACAGAGCTCTCCACTATGGCTCAAGACTTTTCGAGAAAGGCAGCTCACCCCGTGTCCAGGAGATGAAGCAGAAACACTAAGTGGCACTGACCGAGGCCTCGCTCAGCTGAACAGGGGCCTCTGGGGGGCAAGAGACAGTTCCAGTCTGGAAAAGCACAGACCAAGGGGTCAGGCCGGGCCAGCCAGGCATGCGACATGCAATTCTCCGAGGACAGACGGCAAATCTCCACCTGTGCAGGGCTCTTGGAGGTCAAGCCAGGTGTGGGGGCCATCCCCCCTTCACCCCTGCCCTGAGGCTCCCCACAGCATCACCTGGACACGGGCCCCTCCTCCAGGGCCACATCACATGTCTGCCTGCAGGGAAGAAAGAGCAGAGGCGGCTTCTGTTTCCAGCTGAGGAAGACAAGTGTGGCTGACGAGGGTGGCCGGGCAGTCGTGAGAGAAGAGTGAGGAGGGAGGAGGAAGTCAGAGGGTGACAGAACGAGGAAAGCTCTGGTTCCTGCCCTTGAGGACCGCAGAGCCCAGTCAGGGAGGAGAGTCACGAGGTCACGAGGTCAGGCAAGGACAAGAGGCGGACCACCACCCGTCACCAGGCCCCTCGCTCAGAGCACCTCTTCTTTGGGAATCCCAGGGGAGGGCAGAATGTTGCGTGAGATCTCCCCAATCCCTCCATCCAGAACTTCCAAACAACCCCTGCCCACTGCTCATCTAGCAGGCACAGATTTATCCCCTTGAGTCCCTATAAGCAACGGTGGCAATAACCAAAGGTCGCACCGGCCCGCAGTCCAGCTGACCTCAGGAAACGACTGTTCTGGGAAGACTGGCCCACCCCTGCATTGGCCCACTAACATTCTGGAAGAAATGCATCCTGAGCAGCCGGGACCCACTGGGACCCGAAGATACGGGCATGGAGGACAGGTCCTTCCTCATGACACCCTGTCCCACAACAGCTGAATCCACTCGGCTCCAAGGGGGTGCCAGAGAGAAGGGGAATCGGAAAGCAGAAGGCGCCTTGAGAGAGAGGATGCCAGAAGAAGAAAGGCGCGTGGGGAGGAAGACAGTGCCCATTTCCAGGAATCCCACCACCTTCCAAGGAAGTGTGAGTGGCAGAGCCCTGGCCTGAGCTCCAGGCCCCACAGCCATACCATGCCATGCCCTAGTTAACGCTCTCCCTGCAAGGCCCCCTCTGTGAGTCCACCGTGATTGCACTGGGAGCTGGTAATGGGAAAGTCAACGCACAGCAATGTTGCTCACTGTTCCGGAGAAAGACATTAGGCCAGGTCCCCATGCTGTCATCAGCCATTGAGGGTTGACACCCGCGCAGAACCAGATAGCCAATCAGCGCACGCGGGCTATGCAGCAACTTCCATCACCTTTGAAGGCAGAAGCCGTGGAAATGGGGCAGACCACCAAGCCCTGGGACTCCGTCAGGACCTCACTGGGACAGAGCACACTGTGGGTTCAGCATCAGGTCTCTCACCTTGACCCTGATGAATGCCTGGTTGGTCCCCCATTGCCTACACTGCCTGGCCTAGCCCCTCCAGCGCCCACACGTGCCTCTAGGACAGCAGCCACTGTCCCTTGGAGACTGACACCCTGACACTCTCAGCCTTGACTCCAAGAAAACTGACAGAGCAGCAGAATCGGACTTCGCGGCACCCGGGAGATGGCGCCAGGCGGCCCGGGAGCCACTGTGCCAGCAGATTGCAGTCGCCTCTCTGTAGAAAGATATTGCTTTTAAAATAGGTTATGTGTGCTGCCTGCAGCCCCGAGGATCCAGGGGGATGCTGCTCAATGGGTTCTTCTCAGGACCTTGGACAGCAAGGTTTCCACCTGCCCTCCTCTCCCTGGGCATCCATCACCTCTCACCCTGGAGTTTAGCTGCCGGCTTGCTCAGCTTCCTCGCTCAGGATGGGCTAACTTTCCTCTCTCTCGCTCACTCTTTCTAACGACAGCAGCCCATCAGTGCACACCACCTCCCTAGGAAGGCAGGACCTTAAATCAAGTATCTACCGGTGCAGAGGCTAGTATGAGACACTGAGCAAGGAGAAAAAATTAAGAAAACCCTGGTTCCATCCTTAAGCATCTCAAAGTACTGTGGGGAGAGAGCAATGAGGTCAAATAGTCAAGCAAGAACAAGAAACCACCCCTCAGGCCCCGCTCCCAAAAGCATCTTGTCAGGATTTCCAGGGTTGCACAGAGTGTCAGGCCAGATTCCCCAAAAGCCCCCTTCTGAACCTCCAAATATCTCTTGCTTAGTGCTCACCCAGGCTCTGATAAGTTCTGGAATCCCCCAGCAAAGCACAGGTCTGAGAAGCCACTGTTTAGTGGGGGTGTTGGCCCAGAGCTGGACTCTCCAGCTACAGGTGCAGGAAGGTGCCCAGGTGGCATTGCTGTCACAGGAACACCCCCCTCCCCAAAGACCTGGGACATTTCACACTGTTTGACCCTAGACTGCTCTAAGGCTATGAGAGAGAGCCCCTGCGAGGCAGGTGGGCTGAGACAGTTTCCAGACAGTTTCACCCCCACCCCCTTCCCTGAAGCCAAGACTGAGGTCACACGGCACATCCAGGATATGGGAGAGGTCAAGGAGGGAAAAGCAGCACCAGTCCGGGGTCCAGCTTGGTTCAGCACACACAAAGTATCTTTCACTTTGATTACCCAGCGTTTAAAATTTAGAAGGCTAGGGATGCCTGGGTGGCTCAGTTGGTTAAGCGTCTGAGTTCAGCTCGGGTCATAATCTCACGGTTCATGAGCTCAGGCCCTGCATCAGGCTCCCTGCTATCAGCACAGACCCTGCTTCAGATTCTCTGCCCTCCCTCCCCCGCTTGTGCTCGCTCTCAAAAATAAATAAAACATTAAAAAAGTAATAGTTTTTAAAAAATAAAATAAAATTTAGAAGGTTGTTCCTTTTTTTTTTTTTTTTAAGTCTGTGCCACCACTTCCACGTAAACAGCAGAGGGTCTGATAAGACTGGGTCACATTCCTGCCTGGCAACATGGGCTAAGGCAGGGTGACCCTCTTCTGTGCAGGTCACTGGTGTCAGCCACCCGCCTGGTCCCTGCAGGTGCCTGATTTGTGAGTCTGGAGAGGATACATGTAGACCACAGATATCAACACGATGAGGAAGCCACAGGGCCACCAGGTGACACTTGGCCACACCAATCCCCACCATCACATAGCCCTAAAAGAGTATGACCTGAGAGAGCCCATTTTCCTTCCAATGAGGTTCTCTCGGGCCTCCCAGGTCACCCTGGAGCCAGCAAAACTTTACAGATGGGGGGAGTAAAATTTTCAGTGAGGCAAGGCCAGGACTCTAGAATTCTCTTTGAAATGAAACCGGCATCCTGGCTCACCCCCGTCTTAACTGCAAGAGGGTCCTGGTGGCTGTTTCCAGGAGGCAGGCAGGCTTGCTTTAAATTCAAGGAGGGGCTGTGATTGACTGCCCAGATCCAGTAAACAAAGAGGGTTAAAAAAAATAAAGCCGGGCTTCCTGTCTGCCCTTTGCACACTAACAGCCGCTGTTTGCTGGGGCTTCCACATGAGTAACACAGGCACGCTGATTTCTATTACACAGAACATTAATAAGAGGAGGCACTGACCCTCTATTGCCGAGAACCAGGTAAATGACGGGGAGGGAAAGGGGCCGAGAAATGGTAGGCATTTTACACCGCACGACTTGAAGGGGAATGCGTTGCCTATAAAGATGACGGGTGTTGTAGCACCGAGGAAAAAAACATAATTTTTCATTGATGTACAGCAGCAAGGCTGGAAGGAACACAAATACTACAGTAGATCCATTAACTGGATGACAAGAAACAGTGTTCACATCCACTGACTAAACTGTTTTTGATTCTTTAGTACCAACATGCAGAATGATCCTTACATTATGTTGCCAGGGAAAAACCTAAAAATGCATTTATTTGGTAATGTAACTTTCTTGTATTATCATAATAGAGCCATAACAGTTGTTGCAAACACTATGGGGTCTAAAAAAAACACCTAAGTAGAGTTATTAAATCGGAAATTTTTTAAAAGGGAGAAATTTGGAGTGTCTACAAGATTATCGCCGCCTGTGGGAACAGGGAAGGTGGCCGGTGATGTCACCCCTTCGGCCACTGCCTCTGGCTATCCGAGCAACAGCCCCTAAGCGCCACCTGCCACAGTCAAGCAGGAACCGGGAAATACCTGGAGAGGCCAGGGAGAGAGACACAAAGTCATTCCTTTGCATTTACTTTGTGAAAAGTGAGATTTGCAGGGAAGTACGCCAGTCACTCTCTCCATCTTCAGCCTTCTCTTCCCAGCCTTCCCTCTCCCGCCTCTTCGGTCCCCTGAGCCGTGGCCCATTTGTCCCATCTGTGAAATGGGGACAGAGAAGGCTATCTCATGGCCCGTGCTGAGCACAGAGCTGGGACGTGCGCTGGGTGTTAAATGGATGGTCATTGGCAGCACAACCGCTGTCCGTGGTTCCCACGATGGCCGCCATGATGACAGTCCACCCCCTTGAGTCTGTGGTAGTCAGGTCCCACCAGGCCAGTCCCAGGATGCCATCTTGGCTCTGCTCTACCCTCTGGCCCTCAAAACCGGAAGTTACTGTTATTCTCACTACTACAACCAGCATGCCCTGTCGCAGGCACCATGCTCGGGTGTGAGAGGTGCCCGGCCCCATCTGGAGGGCCCTCACCTGCAGCCGGTGTTGGGGGGCTACAGCTATCAAGGAGCTATGGCAGAAGTGGACACTAAGTGTCAGGAGGTGAAGGAGGAACACAAGGGTGTCTTCTCCAGGCAGCAACCTTATTGCCTGGGATTTAACAGACACGGAAGGTGGTGAAGTCACTCTGGTGAAATGAGCAGGTGGACAGAGAGATCCAGGTGCAAGTGGGGAGCAGGTGGGTACAGTAGGGTTGTCTGGGCCCAGTCAGAGCCCAGCATGCGTATGGAAAGCAGCAGGTCCGAAGCCAGAGAGAGGGAGGCTGCGGCAATGGTGAAGACCTGATTCTAAAGCCTTGCTTCCGGTCCCTCCCGGTTACCTCCATGACGGATCAGAAATGGCGGGAGGGACCAGAAGGCAGGCCAAGAAGACTTATTTACTTGATTTACTGTGTGCCTTGGATGGTCAGCATCAGCAAAGGGAAGAGGAACCAATTTGGAGGAGGCAATGAGATTGAAGACAATGGCAGTGGAGGTCCTACGGCTGGTCTTTCAACTGAATGAAAATAGAAGGGGTCTGTAGTAACAGCAGCAGCCTGCATTCACTGGGCACTCTCACAGGGCAAGCATGAGGATGCCTGCTGAACATCCGGGATCTTGTTCAGGCCTCACCCCAGCCAGGGATGGGGTGTTACCTGTTTCCTGGTGAGGAGGCCAAGGCTCAGAGAGGGTAGATAAGTCGTCCCACTGAACAGCTGGTTACCGGCAGAGTTTGAACGCAAACCCAGACCTCACCGGCTCCAAAGCTCATTCTCTTAACTGGGACTCTTTCTTTTAATCTCAGTGTCTCTGTGGGCATCGGGGAAAGAGATGACCACCAGGCCAAGTGCCATGGACTTCCCCGTGCTGAAGAACCAACATCACAATGGATGGGCCATTTGTGAAAAAATAAAATGGCTTCTTATCTGTACTTGACACCATAAAAAAAAAAAAAAAAAAAAGTCCAGGCAGATTCAACATTTAAATGTGGCAAAATAAAAAATAAAACCATACAATGTCAGGTGAAAAATAGATGAACATTCTATAATGTTGGGATGGGAATGGATTTGCAAAATACCCCCCAAAATGGCTACACCTGCTGCTCAAATTATCACCATTGCCTGCCTCTCCCTTTGGCTGGAAGAGCTTGGTCTTCAAGCCTCCCTGATTAAGATGCAGATTCTCCCTGAGAGGGAGGGATCACCTTCTGCAGGCGGACTTATTGGCTTTCTTTCCAACACAACAGCACACAGAAGGGAGGGGCCTTGGGCAAATACATCTTGATTTGGGTTGGGGGAAGGGAGCTGAGGCACAGAAGAAGTTCTCCTTGGAATCACGAGGTGGGGAGGGCATCCTCCCCTCATGACTTCCAGGCTGCAGGGGGCATTTTCCTGCAGCCCTCTACCCAGATTCTATAAATCCTCACATCTTTGCTGAGATCCTACCGGGTGCCAAGCCCTATGTCATAGGTAATGCAAAGATCATTAACAATACGGATGTGCTTCTTGCCCAAGGGCCAAGGTCGAGAGACAAAGGCAAGACACCAAGGTAAGCTCTCCCAATGCAGTTAGCCACGACGTCAGCCACGTCCTAGGCAAGAAAGCACAGTGGAATTGCGCTCGGACAGAGGCCTTGGAAGTCAGCCTGCTTACTTTGACCCGTCTTCTTTGACCCGTCTTCATAGAAGCTGCCTGTTGATATGACTTCTCCACATTTTAATTCAGTCACATTGGCCAGCTTGGTATAAAAGGCACTCACAACAGGACCTGGACAACGCAGTTAAAAAATATCTGTAATCTGCTTAAGTGCTGTGGTTCGTCTCTGGTGCTCCAATCAAGGCCAGGATTTTGCAACCCAGAATCTCTATTGGCCACATATAAGGAAACACAGAGACCTCATCACCAGTACCATTTCTTGGCGCAGAAAATGGTCATGTCCTGTTTTGGTTTTTCTTTTTTTTTTAATTTTCCAATGAGCATGCTTTGCACTAATGTGATGTTTGTGATGAATATATATATATATATATATATATATATATATGTAAAACATTACACTGTTCCTTGGTGCCATTTCCATGAATAATTCAACATGAAAGGTATGTCTTAGGAAATCATCACACACAATCCACAGTGATGAAGGAGCCAGAGCAAAGTTGGAGGGTCAGCTGTCCGACTTCTTGTTATCTGTCCGGAAGCAGCCATAAATTCACTGCAAAAAGCAAGAGCCCAGTTCCTGGGAGCAAAAGGGTCGCTGGAAGCAAGTCAGGAGGACGTGGCTTTATTTAATTGAGAACTAAATATCTTTGGGATTGTTTTCTCTCTCCAAAGGAAGGTCACTTTGCTGTGCAAGCATGTCAATGCCTCCTTGGTGGTCTGTCCCCTGATTAAGCCCAGATTCCCCCTCTGCATTATAGGTTCCTCTTCTGTATTACAGGGACACAACCTGCCAAGCCAGTATTTGGATTTTCAACATCATTCCCCACACCCTCAAGCCCATAGCGCCTTCTCCCCCTCAGTCAGGTACTCAGAGGCCCCCACTCATTAGCCACAGAGTCACAGAGACTCGCAAGGTATTAAGATGGCAATATCATCTTATTGGCTATTAACACAAATGTGCCAATAAACATAGTGCATAAAAATTATACATATTCCCTCGGAGTCCATAATCCCGAACTGATATGGCATAATGCAAAACACACTTCCCCAAAAGTAGTGCTTAAAGTCACGATGTACAAATTGAATTTTAAATAAATTTCCTGAAACATCACCAGTGGTTCTAGCCACATTAGCTACACACATTTGCTAAAAATAAAGCACAGAGCGGCCATGCCCACCCCAACCCCAAAGGGATGGGACCGGTGGGCATTTGTCTGCCCTGCCCATTCTTCTAGAGGTGGACTCACTACGTGCCCGTTTGGGCACGATTGCTAAAACAACCCAATACATTCCCCTCAAGGGTTTTTCCCTAATTATCAGTGATCATCAGGTTCCAAAAAGTCAGCTTGTCTTCACCTCACTCTCTATCAAAGAGGGAGATGTTAATTGCATTATCGCCTTGCCAACACCCTCTGAAATGCTGTTGTGATCATTAGCGGCCTACCATGGAGCCAGGGTTGGCCCAAATTTGGAACCAGCCAGTTCTTCCCAATCCCACGTGCGTGCAAACATGAAAAATACAGGGCAGTGGCCACAAAAAAAAAGGGGGCTCTGGGGGGTACTGAAAACCAAACTGCCTCCCACCAAGAAATTACAGGAAGCAGCAATCTCATAAAGGGTCCAAACGGCCGCGCTCTGGGATCCAACCCTTTTCCATGCTCTCGCACACGCACAGGCAAAACAGCGAAAAACAAGTTCTCCCAAGCCTTGTCATTTTTTTCCCCAACCCTCTGCCTCCCTGATCAAGCTGACAGTCCAAGGAAGAAAATCAGAGTGAAGCCGAGTTGTCCTGTTTGACAGAGAACCTCTCCATGAAGCTTGTCGGTATGCCTCTTCCCTTAGATAAAAAAGTGCTCATGGTCATTTACATTATCTTCAGCAGAGACCAAGACCAAAAATATTTTGCCCTTGCTCATTCCGCTTAGTTTCCTCAATGCACACAGTGATGTTGTGGTTTTCGTCCCATGCCTCACCCCCCAGGTACCTTTTGGACTGATATCGGATCTCACTACCCAACCCACCCCCCAACTCTTTGAGGCCTGCCTCAAACCCCGGCCCCCCACCTCTGCTTCCTCAGCCCCGTCAGAAGAAAGGAGATTAACTCCTGAGAAGTTGATATCTTTATGCTATAAAGAGCTCTTTCAAAGACTCGCTCCTCAAGGAAAAAAAAATGGGCACATGATCAAACAATTCACAGGAGGAGAAATATACATATGCAATAGACATATGAAAATGTATTCAACCTCAATCATAAAAGAAATCCTAATTTTAAATATTTTCATCTATCAAACAGGCAGCTTTGTAAAAGACCGTCAACTGCTTTAAAAGCAAGGCTAACATTTTTCCTCCCTCCCCGCTCCCTGGACCAACCCTCCCTGGAGACAAGTTTTTCAAACTAAAGGGGCCTCCCAAACAGGACTCCCTCTTCTGGGAATTCAGTCGCAGGTAAAACCAGACGTGCACCCAGCGATTAACATGAAAAGATATTTGTCACAATTTCGCTGCTAATGTCAAAAAGAATGAGAAACAACTCAGTGGGTACCAAGAAGGAAGGAGTTAAATGATATGGTACATCCAACAAATGCAGTTTTGTGAATTCTTAAAATTAAAAAAAAAAAAGTTTGTGGGAACCATTAAGGACATGGGAAATGTTTACAATATGTTAAGGGGAAAAAGCGGGACATAAAAACTGTATGTATGGTAGATTCCCAATTCTGAAAAAAATAATAATACATCTAAATGCCCATGGGTCTGTAAAGAAATGCATAAAAAATTTAACAATGTTTATCTCTGGGTAGTGGGATTACAGGCAGTTTTTATTTTCTTCCTGAAACTTGCCTGTATTTTCAAATGTTCCAAAATAAATTTGTATTCCTCCTCTATTTAGAAGGCAGTGTTTTGCTTTTGTTCTTTACACACACTGAACCCCCACAGCACTTGCTGTCGGAATGACTTACAGCAAAGTACATGTTACCCCACCTCCGTGTGAGCTCATTCCGTCTTCTCCTCTAGGCTGAGCGCCCCACCCCCCACCCCGCAGGCCCAAGAGAAGACATCCTCCTCCCCTGCTTTCAACCCAAGGTCTACAGGCTCAGTTCCTTGCCCTCAGCTCCCGCCATCTGACTGCCTAGCCCGACCCTACAATGCCCAGACCAGGGCAAGCACCCGACACTCACATATAACGTCCAAAAAACAAGGGTCAGCTTCGGCTGTGTGGCGTCCCATGGAGCACAGCAGTGTGCTTGTCTAGCACCCCCTCAACCACATTGAACCCTGGGCTTCAGTTCAAGGGCAGCACCTTCTCCGTGATCTGCTCGTGGCAGAAATGGGAATTGGAGGAAAGCGGTAGGGAAGGAGGACGGAAGGAAGTAAGAGGTCTAAGAAATTCTCCTTGGTCTTACAGAGGATTCCATTTGTGCTCCTGTTTGATTGACAGGAGTTTCTTGATATGCTCACGTCATAAGACAGAGCGTGTGTGGGAGCCGGCGGGGGGGGGGGGGCGGGGGGGGGGAGGCCGATGCGTGGCCATACATACTTGTTACAGAATAAACCCTCTCAG
Source organism: Neofelis nebulosa (assembly GCF_028018385.1). Classification (NCBI taxonomy): domain Eukaryota; kingdom Metazoa; phylum Chordata; class Mammalia; order Carnivora; family Felidae; genus Neofelis; species Neofelis nebulosa. The sequence goes on along the minus strand of NC_080798.1, from coordinate 21,133,394 downwards.
CACCCATTGGCTCTTCCCTATAGGGCTATGAAAATTGCAATTTCGGCTTCAAGGAGCTCCCACAGGGACACAGGCTCTGGCCAGGCTCTATCTCTGGCTGGTTTGGTCAGGCAAATCAACCACCCTCTTTGGCCGCAAAATATCAAGAAGACTGATCCAAGCAGGTGAGTTCCACCTGATGGCCTCCTCTGACCCTGAAGGAACACAGATGGGAGACAGCCTTCCTTCCCCCCCATGGAGCCAAGCCCTTCCCACCAAAGAGCCAGGAGATAACAGACCACCTCCGTAGCTTATGGTAACTTGTGGCCACTCCTCTCTCACCCAGAGCCATTACCAGCTCTCAGAGCCCTGTCCCTTGTCCCAACGAGCTTTTCCTGGCAAAGTAGGCTCACCGGGGTCATGGTTCTCAGAACCCAAGGGGACACGGGGACAGAATTTCACTTCATCCCAGAAGATTCGGACACAACACTATGGCCTTTCAGCTTTCTCCACCCTCTAGTGGATCAGGCTGTCCACTGGCCTCCACTCCTGTTAGCCTGAGCCTCAGAAGAAATTAAATGAGGCAGGGAGGCCATGCGGTGATCATTCCATTATGTTCTGTCTGTTCCCTTTCCACGTGTGAGTGACACTATCACTTTTAGGAAGTGAGGCATCTTATGGAATCAATAGTTAATCTCAAGGTGGCATGAAAGAAGGGCAAGGGGACGTGGCCGAATTACCCCTGATCCTTATGTTTGCAGAGACCCTCACTGGTGATGCCCCAAGTGGGGGACAGATGAATTGTGGGGAACCTTGACCCCGTTCCAGGTAAGCTTCTGATTTATGGTTCATTGTGCTTTCTAACGAATAATTTTTACACAATAATTCCACCAGTAAGCACCAAACCTTCTTCTTGGGAATGCAATTAAGGGAAAAATTAGCAATAAATTGTTTTCAGTACTTAACCCAGCTCCAAATTTATGGTTGCTGGAATTTATTGTTTCAGAGGCCTGAAAAATGGCAATTAATTTTATCCCATTTCCTGTCATTCACCTTCAAAATTGAAATGTAAATAAAGAACCGTCCACGGTCTCGGGTTTTCCTGCTCTTTGCAAAGCTCCAGACTAAGCCCGTCCAGCCAGTTACCACTGCCTGCCCCTGAACCGTAGAAGCGGAGAGGGAAACACTCCTTCTCTCCAGGCATCGCCTTTCCTTCTCCGGTTGCTGCTGAAGTGCACGCAGCTCTGAGGCGGTCCCGGTGCAGGGATGTGCCTCACAGGGGAGAGTAAACGAGCAAACGCTAAGTTAGATTCTGACGCCCATGCTGGATGTATCCGTCTGCCCTATAAATAAGCACTGATCACCTCCATTTTATTGAACTCATTTTCCAGGCAAGCAAAGACCACGAGATTCTTCTGCACATTTTCTCTTTACACCCTCTAGTGCTGCCGCCTGTGTCAGCTCCGACAGATTTATAGCCCATTCATTCATGGGAACAAAAACCCTGCCTGCCACGGCTGGTCATGGGACCCGCAATAGCAGTTAGTTCAAAAGATAGCAGCTACAATAGCTCACCTCTCCATTCAGCGCTACACAGCCGCCACTACTTTGGAGGTAATAAATGCTTCGTGTTGTGTGTTTTGAGTCATAATCCAGAAATAACTGTGGTCGGCCTCACCCCAGGCCCCGCCTCCACGGGTACCGCTCCCCGCCTCCCTCCACCCCTCCCACCCCACCCCTGGCTCCAGGCCCGAACTCCAGCCCCTCTCTGCCTGCCTCCAAGGTGGCGTGGGGCGGAGGGGAGGTGGGGGGTACCGAAGGCAGGCCTTGTGGAACCAGAGTGAAGACCCAACCTCTTCCTTCCAGCCGATTCGCTGAGCCCTTGCAACTCAAGCTGTTAGGCAAAGTTGAAAACTTTGAAACCTCCTTCCTCCATGGTGAGTGGCCATGTGGGCACATGCATTTGTCCTAGCCTGGCGGGTGACCCTCAGCTGGCCCCAGCTTGGTCACACATGCCCTCCTAGCGTCCTCTCTCAAGCAGTAAGTGAGCCTTGACTCAGGACCCACCCTTGCTTCGCGGCCAAACTTGCTCCCAATGGAGGCCACGAGCCTGATGGAGAATACAAAGAGGGATGGCCCTTACCTTGCAAACTGGCAAAAACCAGCGCTAGGGTGTGAGCCCTGATCCTAAGGCAGGAGGAAGCTGCTTTGACTAGCACATCACTGTCCCCAGACACTGCAACATGCCAGGCAGACGTTGACTAAACCAATGGGTTTTTTAAATGTGCACAACCTGGAAAGGATAGAGAGGATCCATTCCAAGCCCTTCCTGTGACAGATAAGGAATCTGAAGCTCAGAGCAAGGACAGGTTTGGACAAAGAAGCCACATGGTAGGGAAGCATTCTGCCTCAGACACTCAAGGAGTCTACTCATCTGTAATGGGGGTGTTGACTATACCTAACTCAGAGTACTGTTGCTAAAATGGAATGAGATCAGGCTGCCTGGGTGGCTCAGTCAGTTGAGCCTCCGACTTCAGCTCAGGTCATGATCTCACAGTTTGTGGGTTTTAGCCCCGCATTGGGCTCTGCACTGACAGCTTGGAGCCTGGAGCCTGGAGCCTGCCTTGGATTCTGTGTCTCCCTCTCTCTCTGCTCCTCCCTGCCCCCCATACTCTGTCCTTCTCTCCTTCAAAAATAAATAAACATTAAAAAAAAATTGTAATTGAATGAGATCTACAAAAATATTAAATGCTATATGTAAAAAATACAAAAATATATATTTTTTCTAAATACATGCATGTAATAAATATAGTCAATAGATATATAGAAAAGTAAATAAATACATATAGCAAAGGTATAAGCATAAATAAATAAATACATAGCATAGAGTAAATAAATGTATATCAGACCTCCGCACAGTGCTAAGCATAGCATGTGTTGTGAAATTAACTCGGTTAGTTGGAGAAACAAAAGATCCTCGCAAGAAAATTTTTGAAAGCTCAGTAGAAGACAGAGAGGACTGTGGAGGGTGAGACAATGCTTCCAGGCAAATGCCTGCAGTGTTGTAAACCTTCCAGTAGTACACAGACACCTGCCTCCACCCCGTCAATGCTCTGTGGCCCGTGTTCCTTGGGAGGCGTGTGATTGTTGCTGTCCTTCTAATGTTCCGACAGCTAAACACCAAAGAAAACACAGGCTGATACCACAGGACTCTAATGCCATCCCTCTGGGACCCTGGGATCTCTGGACTTTGGGGTCCAGGCGGGAGATGAGGTCAAAGATAAAGCAGGTGCAGGGCAGGCAGTGGCCACGGCAGTTGAGAGCCTCCAGGCTGTGGAAGGTTCCAGAGAGAGAGAAACCAAGGTTAATCTCCAAATGAAAACAAAATCCAGGGGGCAGGAGAGGTTGTGAAATGCATAGAAAATGACACTGGGCATCAGTTGCTGTAAGTACATTCTTTGCTAATCAATCAGCTTTTATTGTGACGCCTCTAGCTCAGCTCATAACGCAGGAAAGCAGCTTCGGCAGCAGTTTGAAATGTTTCCAGTTTAATAATCCCTGCTAATTGAAAGCAGCTCGGAAACGGGGTGAGGTGGGGGGCGGGGGGCGCACCAGCACCGTTCATGGCAAACAGAGCTATTCCTACGGGGAACAAAAAGACCTTCCGTGCTGGAGGGGAAGCCTGCGTCCCCAGCCCCACACAACTAATTCCTACGACTGTCTGCTTTGACGGTGAACCTTTCCTTCCTACGTTTTAATTGTGGCACGTTAGAGCTGCAGAATTGCTGTGAAACCTGTTTTTATCCGTGGAAAATTAACCACCCCCTGCTGCAAACACTGGATCTTTTTTTCTTCAACAGAGAATTACATTCATTTTTATAATTGTTCTTTCCTTTCAAATCACCTAATATGACAAATGCTGGGCGACGTTATAGTTCATCTGCTAAAGAGTGTCTTTATGAGTTGAGGCTTCAATGCTTTAATGGAGAAATTGCCTGATTTAAGTAAATCATGTCGCCTTCACCCTTGCAATCATATTTGTTGCAGACGTCTGCTGACCTAACCTGCAGAGCAAAAACAAAAACACATTTACATTTCCAGGCTGAGATATTTGGTGCGAATGATGTACAAATAGGTCATAATGAAAAGTAATTTTAGCACACGGCAAAGGTACGACTTAAGTATACTTTTGACAGTTTTTACACATACATAATTATTCAGTATTGTAATTTAAACAGGTAAAAGACAGATTTTAGCACAAAAGCCCCTGATTCCTCAGCCCTGGTCTTTTAGGCTTCCCAAGCAGAGCTACAAATGAGGACGTAGATCGAGCAGAGGGACGTCCGCTGTATGATGTGCCAAGAATCAGCTGGGCTTGTCTTTCCTCCCTCGGGTATACACAAATCCATCCCAGTGGGTGGGCTCAGGTGCCCAGATCTTGGTGCTTCCTCCTCTCTCTGTGATGTCAATTGCTCCTGTCGTATGATAGGGAATCAATACCCATTTGTTGAATGGCTAAAACATGGCCAAAATTTGGCGTCAAAAAATCTGCTAAAAAAAATCCACAGTGGGGGCGCCTAGATGACTCGGTCAGTTAAGCGTCCGACTTCGGCTCAGGTCATGATCTCACAGTTCATGGGTTCGAGCTCCTTATCAGGCTCTGCACTGGCAAAATCATTTTTGGGATTCTTTCTCTCTCCTTCTCTCTCTCTGCCCCTCCCCCACTGAGCATTCTCTCTCTCTCTCTCTCTCAAAATAAACTTTAAAAAATTGCTCAATTGTGTGTTTAGTTCTTCCGCATGCTTTGTAATCTAACCCCTTATCTGATCCATAGTTTCCAAACATTTTCCCTCATTCTGTAGGTTGTCTTCATTTTGTTAATGTTTGTTTGCCATACAGAAACTTTTTTGAGTTTTATGTGGTCCCATTTATTAATTTTTGTTTTTGTTTTTTGTGCCTTTGGCATGGGGTCCAAAAAATCATTGCCAAGATCAATATTTTTTTAATGTTTATTTATTTCTGAGACAGAGACAGAGCATGAGTGGGGGAGGGGCAGAGAGAGAGGGAGACACAGAGTCCGAAGCAGGCTCCAGGCTCCAAGCCATCAGCACAGAGCCCGACGCGGGACTCGAACTCACAAACCATGAGATCATGACCTGAGCCGAAGTTGGTAGCTCAACTGACTGAGCCACCCAGGCGCCCCGCCAAGATCAATATTGATGGACTTCCCTGCAATTTTTTCCTAAGACTTTTATGGTACCAGGTCTTGGGTTTCAGCCTTTGATCCATTCCAAGTTAGTTTTTGTACATACTCTAAGGTGGGGTCCAATTTCATTGATCTGCATGTATCTCTGCAGTGTTCCCATCACCACTTGTTGAAGAGACGGTCTTTTCCCCCATTGGGTGTTCTTGGCTCTCTCGTCGAACATCAGGTGCCTGGATATGCCAGGGTTTAATTCTGGGCTATTTTGTTCCACTGGTCCATGTGTCTATTGTTGTGCCAGAATACTGTTTTTATTACGATGGCTTTGTAGTATAGTTTGAAATAAGGAAGGCTGATACCTCCAGCTTTGCTCTTTTTTTGTCAAGATTGCTTTGACTATTCGGGGTCTTTCGTGGTTCCACACAAATTTTAGGATTGTTTCTTCTATTTCTGTGAAGAATGTCGTTGGTATTTTGATCCATGGTAATGATTCGTTGCAGGCAAGAATCAGCTAAGCAAGCAGAAGTGTGATAAGAAACAGGATATTTGCAGGGGCGCCTGAGTGGCTCGGTCGGTTAAGCGTCTGACTTCGGCTCAGGTCATGATCTCGCAGTCCGTGAGTTCGAGCCCCGCGTCGGGCTCTGTGTCGACAGCTCAGAGCCTGGAGCCTGTTTCAGATTCTGTGCCTCCCTCTCTCTCTCTGACCCTCCCCTGTTCATGCTCTGTCTCTCTCTGTCTCAAAAATAAATAAACTTAAAAAAAAAAAAAAAAAGAAGAAGAAGAAAAAAGAAACAGGATATTTGCATAGCTTCAAAGTGTCTCCTCACAAGAATTAGAAACCTGTTAGACAGCTCTTTAACCAAGTTTTCAAACTTAATATTACTTGTAATATGATATAGAAGCATCATTTACCACCTGATATGATACACTAAGATGCTAAAATACATTTTTTCCTTTAAAAAATTCTGTTACTGGGGCGCCTGGGTGGGTCAGTCGGTTGAGCGTCTGACTTCAGCTCAGATGATAATCTCATGTCTTATGGGTTCGAGCCCCACGTCGGGCTCTGTGCTGACAGATCAGAGCCTGGAGTCTGCTTCAGATTCTGTCTCCATCTCTCTCTGTCCCTCCACACTTGCACTTTGTCTCTCTCTCTCTCTCTCTCTCTCTCTCTCTCTCGTAAATAAAACATTAAAAAAATTCTTTTAATAAAAAAAATTCTGTTACTTGTTAGACATAATGGGGCAAATGATTACATGAGTAACAGCACAGCTTACAAATTGTAAAAAAAAAAAAGCTGGTGTCATAATTTTATATAATACAATAAATAATACTTTATTAATCTGATATTTTGATTGATCATGAGATTTTTCTGGCTCTCTTGTCTGCAAATATCTGCAACGTCATTTATCAGGTCCTCAAACATTTTAGCAACTTCATCTTCAATTGATACAATTGAAAGTGACTTCAATCAACCTTGCCAGCTGTGAGACTGCAAATAATATTTGATCGTGTTTATTTTTTTTTTTTATTTTTTTTTCAACATTTTTTATTTATTTTTGGGACAGAGAGAGACAGAGCATGAACGGGGGAGGGGCAGAGAGAGAGGGAGACACAGAATCGGAAACAGGCTCCAGGCTCCGAGCCATCAGCCCAGAGCCCGACGCGGGGCTCGAACTCACGGACCGCGAGATCGTGACCTGGCTGAAGTCGGACGCTTAACCGACTGCGCCACCCAGGCGCCCCAATATTTGATCGTTTTTAATTTGAGGATGATCTTTCTGCTGATACAAATGTTAGTGGAGTTCTGAAGAGTCTTTTACAGGCTTTGACAGCCCTGGAATTCATTTCTGATAAATTATTTTGAAATACAAATTTTAGGACATCTAGAGCTGATGATTCCCATGGAACAATTTTTCTAAAAAGATCTAACTCTTCATAAGAATCAGTTTGATGGGGGCGCCTGGGTGGCGCAGTCGGTTACGCGTCCGACTTCAGCCAGGTCACGATCTCGCGGTCCGTGAGTTCGAGCCCCGCGTCGGGCTCTGGGCTGACGGCTCAGAGCCTGGAGCCTGCTTCCGATTCTGTGTCTCCCTCTCTCTCTGCCCCTACCCCGTTCATGCTCTGTCTCTCTCTGTCTCAAAAATAAATAAAAAACATTAAAAAAAATTAAAAAAAAAAAAAAAGAATCAGTTTTATGTGGGGCGCCTGGGTGGCTCAGTCGGTTAAGCGGCCCACTTCGGCTCAGGTCACGATCTCGCGGTCCGTGAGTTCGAGCCCCGCGTCGGGCTCTGTGCTGACTGCTCAGAGCCTGGAGCCTGTTTCGGATTCTGTGTCTCCCTCTCTCTGACCCTCCCCCGTTCATGCTCTCTCTCTGTCTCAAAAATAAATAAACGTTAAAAAAAATTAAAAAAAAAAAGAATCAGTTTTATGTAAGTCTGAATTTAATTTTCAATGTAAATGCATACAACCGTATTTTAATGTTTCCTCTGACATCTCCTGTAACTGGTGGAGGTCATACAAGAAACTGAAAGTAGCTCCATCATTTGTATATGTCAGTCAACAGTTGTATATGTCAGTCAACAGTCAACAGTCAAAATGCCTGTTGATGTAGTCTATCACTGTATCTTCAATTACTAGGAAAAAATAATTTTACAATTGACCCCTTCGCTAAGAATTGATTCTTCGGAAGCTCCTATCAAAGCAGTGTTCTTTTCCATCAAATGGGACAATCTTTCCATCCAAGCCTGTGGATATCTGCTTTGTAATGTAGCAGTTTATAAGAAAGCAGAGATTTTAGTCTTTGAAGATTCGAATAACTCCCTGATAATGCTTTATTATAACGTCCACAATCTCCACTTGTGAACTTTTATTTCGTAGTAATTTACCGACAGGGTTTACTGCCTGGGCATTTACAGCTCCCATCCTGGCATTCAGATCAAAGAGTTAATATTTGTGCAGACGCCACAGGGACCAGCTCCGAGGATGGACAGGTAAGCTGGCCTCCTACTGCGGCTCCCAGCGCGGTTCCCACATGGAGCCCCTCCCGTGGCCACTGCTGTCACCACTGCATACGGGTCCCGGTCCATGTTTCAACTGATACAGCCCCTCGTGCGCATGGGCCATGAGACTTCATTTACCAAACACTGCTCAAAGATTAAATCACTAGGAGTTGCAACCTTTTTTTTTAAATTTCAAAATGCTTAAGGCTGCCTTAGCAGAGATTTGCATGCCCAGCATTCAGTCACATGCCTGTGAGGCCAGCCCCCGCGTGGAGATCCACATTGTCTCAGAGGGTTGTTTTTGTTTTTGTTTTTTACTGAATATCATTCTACCACGTTGTGGTAGACGTGTGTCCACGTTGGTACACGGAGAGCCCCCTGAGTGTTTGCGGCAGCCGCACAGGGTCCCGTAGAAGGACCCGCCAGCGTTTGCTTACCCATCACCCTGCTGATGAACATCTAGGTGGTTGTTTCAGTGTTTAGCACTGTGCTAGGAACAATTCTGCAATCAACATCCCTGTGTACTTGTGTTATTCTTTCTTCGGATACCAACAAGTGGAAGTGCTGAGGGTTTTTTGTTTGTTTGTTTGTTTGTTTTTTAATTTAAAATGTCTGCCTTTTATGGGGTTGTTACCATGTGCCAGGTGGTGTGCTGGTGTTTTTATATACACATCTCATTTGATGCTCTTACAAGAACTATGCACTAAGGAGTATTTCATCCACATTTTACGAATGAGAAACCTAAGACTCAGAGAGGCCAAGTAAACTCAGGACCTACAGCCAGTGAGGAGAAAACCAGAATTTTTCACACCAGGTAGCTCCAAGTCTGACACCTACAAGCCCAACTACTGTGCTGTTTTGCCTCCAGGTGAATATATACAGACCGGTTTGCATTTATGATCTGAGAACCCAATGTGTGCCCTTCACTATATGGCAAAAAGCCTGAGGAGGCTGATCCAATGAAACTGAGATGCTTATCCCACATACGAGAGAGAGGCCGAACCCCAGAAATTCGACCAGATCCCACAAACGGCAGAGTCCAGACTTGGCCCCAGAGCCCCACTCTTTTCCTAAGAATGCATAGGTGCATATGGGCATGGTCACCAAGGCAGGTCTTGGGGTCAGAAGGCACATCTGTTCAGCCAGATGCTAGGACAAGAGAAGCTGGAGTATCCCAGCTGGAGTCGGGGCAGCAGGCATGTCTCTGCATGATGCACACCCAGCGTTTCCCCACACCTCCGGTACCCCTTCTCAAAGTAAAATACCTCCAGGGGCACCCAGGTGGCTCAGTCGGTTAAGTGCCCAACTCTTTTTCTTTTTTTTTTTTTTTGTTTCAATATTTATTTATTTTTGGGAGAGGGAGAGAGAGTGCAAGGGGGTGAGGGGCACAGAAAGAGAGAGACACAGAATCCGAAGCAGGCTCCAGACTCTGAGCTGTGAGCACAGAGCCCAATGCAGGGCTTAAACTCACAAACCATGAGATCATGACCTGAGCCGAAGTTGGACACCCAACCAACTGAGCCACCTAGGCGCCCCAAGTGTCCAACTCTTGATTTCAGTTCAGGTCATGATCTCATGGTTTGTGAGTTCAAGCCCCTCATCCGGTTCTGCAGTGACGGCATGAAGCCTGATTGGAATTCTCTCTCTCTGCCTCTCTACCCCTCCCCAATTCATGCTAAATAAATAAATAAAACCTGAAAGAAAAAAAAAACCCCTCCGGTTCAAGGAAGCCCTCACCTCTGGGAGAGGGCAGAGAGGTTCAATGTCACCTTTACCACTTCTCACCAGTCAAGTCAAGATTAGGCTGGATATGGCCCTAGAAAGCATGGTGCTTTGAGAATTCAGTTTGGGTGGGTCAGCTTTCTATGTTCCGAATCAAACCAAACTTCATGCTTTCACTCCTCAACCCCGAAGTTGGTCGAACTGGAGCTTTAGACACAAACAGGTGCAAAGGGAACAAAAAGAGCACCGTTGGGTTGAGCCAACTTGACCCTGATCCCCACAGGCACAAGGGTGCAGGTCAAACTGACGGCCAGGTAGGGAAGGTGGGGGCACCTCATTCTCTGCAGAGCTACCCTCAATCTCAGGGAATTCTCTGCTCCAGTCTTTACACTTTGTTTCTCTAGGGGTGCTTGGGTATTTCAGTCAGTTAAGCGTCTGACTCTTGATCTCGGCTCAGGTCATGATCTCTCACTTCATGAGTTTGAGGCCCACATTGGGTTCTGCGTTGATGGCACAGATCCTGCTTTGGATTCATTCTCTCTCTCTCTCTCTCTCTCTCTCTCCCCCCCCCCCTTGCCCCACTTGTGTGCTCGCTCGCTCTCTGTCTCTCTCTGAAAATAAACTTTAAAAAAATTTTAAGTCTTTAAAAAAAATAAACTTAGTTTCTCTCCTATATTGTCCAAACCCTACAAGCACACACATGTTCTGGATGGTTAAGGACATAAAACGCCTCTCAGCCTCTGCCGTCACAGTAAATAGAGAAGGAGGACACTATTCTCATTAACCAGGGCCTGCCACAACCGACAGGAAACAGGAAGGTGAAACCACCTGCCTGGGGACTCTGGCTGTGGCATCAAAGCTAATTTGGCAAAAGAAAACCATGGTAAATCTAAACCTTTCCCTCCTTCCTTCCACTGAAACTGACAGATTGAAACAGGAGCCCTGACATCCTCTCCAGAACTCCCTACCAGATTACCCTCTGACCTCCCCTGGATGGGCGAGAAAACAGAAAGAAATCACGAGACGGGTAGAAATATGTAGCCATTCAAGATATAGACATTCATCTGCGCAATTAGAGCAAATGTCACATTATGTGGCAGAGTTAGTGCAAGAAACAGGAGGAAAATGTAGTCTTTAGGTGTTCTTCCAAGAGAACATTCCAGCTATGAAACTATGGGAGGCAGTCTTACAAGGAAAAAAATCTCAAAAAAAGACTGCTTTTGGGGTGAGAAGTATGATTGATAAATTTTTAAGTGGAGAATTAAAAGAATAGGTCAAGAGATATTACCAAGGCTAAAAAAAAGGGCCAATAGACAAAAAATGAGAAAGAAATAAGAAAAGGAGGTTAAACAAGATATACAAGTAGTTCAAACTGAAAAGAAAAAGGGAGTAGGGAAGCAATAATTACACAGGCAACATCTTCCATAGGCCACCTGAGTATGGTACCCTTCAAGGCGAGATGATCCCCAGGACCCTTAGCCAGAAGGACCTACATGCCTATGCTTTCATTTCACATGAAAATGTAAGCGGGTTTAATTTCTCTCTTAAAAAACTCAGTTTGGGTCACAAACAAAACCCAGCTTTGTGCTATTTTAAAGGCGCACACTTACAGCAAAATGTCCCGGAAAGTTTACAAAATGCATTCATGCATTTATTCATTCAACAAATAAATATTGAGTTCCTTCTAAATGCCAAATGAGGTGACGGGCAAAGACTTACCATGCAGACACAAAAATGAATCAGGGATGATAATATTAATATTTAACAAAGGAAGTATTGAAGCAGAATGGTCACTGTGAACGATTTTCACTCCGTCTTCACCAGATATATAAACAAAAACTAGAGAAGATTTGGTTAATATTATTAATTAACTGACATATGTCTGTGTCTCTATAGAACACATAGCATCATAAACCCAAAGATCCAATATGATATTTGAACAAAATGGATTTGAACAATTTTATTGATAAACTTGAATACACATACCCGTCTTTCAAATTGTACACCCAAAAGTCTAATATGGTATCTACTAACCGTAGGTAGCTATTTAAATTCGAATCTTAACTAATTAACATGAAAATGAAGAATCACTTCTACAATCTTCCTCGCCACGTTTCACGTGCCTAGTGGATACCATAGATCACGTGCATCCCACTTCTGTTGCAAAAAGTTCTATTGGACAGTGCCTTGGACAGTGCTGCTACGCAGAATGCAGTGGGTAAAGTGCTGCAGAACCTTTACAAAAGGTCCCTATAATATAACGTGCACAAAAGAAGGATAAACTTTTAAAAATTTAATTGAGATTAATAATTAAAAATCAAGATCTTAGCAATAGACATGTTCGCTTTTGGTGCGTCATTGCTTCTAAGTCCTCTCAGCAGACTGAGCTGGGAAGGACATGTGTATGCACATACATACACATGCATGCACATGCACATGCACACGCGTGTGCATGCACATGCATGAGCACGTGCATACACACGTGTACGTGCATACACACATGTGCACACCCGCACATACACATGCACACGCAAGTGTTACACACATGTACAAGCGAGTGTACGTGCACACATGCACATATGCATGCCCATGCACATACATACACATGGGCACATATGCATGCACACACATGTACACACGTGCCCACTCGCCTGTACACACATGCACATACATGCATATACACATACGCATACACGTATGCATGCGCGCACACATGTGCACACACATATTACTCAGGCATCAGTATTTATTTCTGTATCCATAGATGATAAATACATAGGTAGATAGATGACAGAGAGAGAGAGATGACTTTAAAAACCATAGATTCATCTGGCACCTTCCATTTGAATCCAGAACAACACAGCACACCTCTGATCTCTTCCTTTCCGTATTCCCTCAACAGTGAGAAACTCAACTGCCATTATCCTCAATATAGGTATTCGTTTGCTCAAACCTAGACCTCACAGAAGTCAGCTTCAAAATTCTAATTCACAGCAAAAAGGACACCAACCTGAAGTACCACCAACTAGGGATCAGTATTTGTTGTTTGTTTGCGGTAAGGCTCCTTGGAGAAATAACTGAATCTAGAGCCAGGGTAGAGGAGGACAACACGAACCTGACATCTTTCGATACCAGAAAGTGATAAAGTGCTTGAAGAGTCATGAGAAGAAGAATCAGATGGAAGGGACTCCCAACTGCCAAACCTGGGACAATTTTAAGATCAAAATATTTTGTATATAATGATAATAATGGATTATAAACCACTGAATAGATTGAGTCCATGAACCCATACTGATGTAAATCAGTAAGCACATAGATAGATAGATAGATAGATAGATACACAAATAAATAAATTTTTTTCATTAGGAAGGTGGAAAGAAGGGGCGCTTGGGTGGTTAGTCGGTTAAGCAGCCAACTTTGGCTCAGGTCATGATCTCACAGGTTGTGAGTTCAAGCCCCGCATCGGGTTCTGTGCTGACAGCTCGGTGCCTGGTGCCTGCTTCAGATCCTCTCTTTCCCTCTCTCTCTCTCTGTTCCTCCCCAGCTGTGCTCTCTCTCTCTCTCTCTCTCTCTCTCTCTCTCTCTCTCTCAAAAATAAATAAATAAACATTTTTAAAAAAGAAGGTGGAAAGAAAAGACTCTTCCTTACAGTAGTATGTCAGCTGCTAACACAGAATGAATACGGAGTTAGAAAGCTGCGAGTGCATACTAAACGTAGTCCTGGAGGCTGAAAAGGCTCCATGGTATGAATTCAATATCCTCCTGATAAAAACTCAATACATTCAGAATAAAAGAGTCTGACCTTAAAACAATACAAAATATCTACTGCAAACCACAGCCAATATCACACGTGACGGTCATTTCCATTCAAGTGAGCGATGGGACAAGGGCGCTTCTGATCACCGTCAGCAATGTTGTGCCTGTTCTAGACAGTTCAGTAAAACAAAGACAAGATGTGAGATTTACAACTACTGGAAAGGTACAGGCAAATTTTTTAGTATTTCTCAACATGTTTGGTGACCTTGAAAACCCAAGAGAATCAACTGAAAATAAACATTAGAACAACTAAGAGAGGTCAGTGTGGAAGCCAGTTATACTAATTTTTTTAATGTTTATTTATTTTTGAGAGACAGAGCACAAGCAGGGGAGGGGCAGAGAGTGAGGGAGACACAGAATGGGAAGCAGGCTCCAGGCTCTGAGCCGTCAGCATAGAGCCTGATGTGGGGCTCGAACCCACAAACCATGAGATCAAGACCTGAGCCGAAGTCGGACACTTAACCGACTGAACCACCTGAGGGGGACCCAGTTACCCTTATATATATATTTTTTAAATATTCTTTCCTAAGTATCCACATGACCACTAAAAACTAACCATAGTTAATAATACAAAATAGTATCATTTACAATCACAATAGAAAATCTAAATACATTAGAGTAAACTGAACAATAAATGTGAAGTATGCCTATCCGCAAAACAAAAAGGTGTAGATAAACGAAGAGATATACCGGGTTCCGATAGTATTTATTATAAAGATAGCACTTTTCCACTGACTTGTATATGTAATGTATATGTAATGCATTAAAACCATATGGAAGTGGACCAGAAAAAGACATGAAAGGACATGAACAAGAAATTTATCCAAAAATAAAACAAATAAAATGCTCAATGACTATGTAACAAAGTTATTTAGCCCATTAGTTGCCAAAGAAATGTAAATCAATACAAAGTAACACTTTCGGGCTTTAAAATCGACAAAGATCGAAAAAGACTGTTAAACACAACGCGGAAAAAGGAGGAAGTGTATATGCCCCATACACTTTGAATCTGAGGGCAAATTTCTCTAACCTTTAAGGAGAGGAATCTGGAAACCTGTAAGAAAAAAAAACTTGACAGTTTAGTGCAAACTTTGACTCTGGACTTTTATGCCTTAAACTTGAAGCAACCCTCCACTTGACCTCACGGAATATACCATGCAACCATTTTAAAATTGCATCCTTGGGGCGCCTGGGTGGCTCAGTCGGTTAAGCGTCTGACTTCGGCTCAGGTCATGATCTCGTGGTCCGTGAGTTCGAGCCCCGCATCGGGCTCTGTGCTGACAGCTCAGAGCCTGGAGCCCGTTTCAGATTCTGTGTCTCCCTCTCTCTGACCTTCTCCCATTCATGCTCTGTCTCTCTCTGTCTCAAAAATAAATAAACGTTAAAAAAAAAAAATTTTTTTAATTGCATCCTTGAAGAATTTACTATGAAGTGGAGCGATGCACACAGTCTCGTAAGCAAAGAAAGCAGGTGAGAATTGACCTTGCAGAGGCGGATCCCATGTGGAGAAAGGAGCGGGAATCTGGAGAACATGACCAGACAGAGAGACACCGGAGGATGTGCCTGTTGACCAGCAGCCCTACACTGTCTCTATCTTCAGCCATTCCTGCTGTTGTTAGTCTCCTCCTCCTCAGTTTCCTCTCGGCCATGACTTCGGTTGGCTTCTTGATGACAGCATGGTAACTCACTAATTCATTCCTAAAGGAAAATCACCCAAATGAGAAGGCGCAAAGGCTACGTACTCAGAGCTTGCTATGGCCAGGGGCATCCGCCGCTGCCTCTTGGGTTTGGCAGAGACTCAAAGGCAAACGGGACTGGAATGCTTGCCAGTAGGAATAGGGAAGTCTTCGGGGATACCCTGCCAGCCTGGGGAAGCCACCTCGAAGCAGGACATCCTGGGTGATTGGTGAGAGGCACGTTTGGCTTTCTCCAGTCGGTCCTAAATGGGAAGCAGGGGCAAAAGTCAGGGACGCTGACAGTTATTAATCAAATCCTACCCATCTGAGGGTAAACGCTGTAGGGGTTACTGCTTGGCTTCCTGGACTGGTTGCTATAGATCATGGATTCGTTTCCTGGGCTGGATGCTGCAGACTGTGGGTCAGAGTTCAATTTTTAGACACGGCCTGGCTATTGTCTGAACATTCAGGCTCCTATAAGCAGTGAAAAGAATATCGGGTTTACAAAGATACATGAAATATATTTCATGCCCTTAAGGAGATTATGGTCTGTCAGGAAAGACATCCCACTGTTTCCCAATTTCCTGATTACTTGTTCATGCGCCGTGGTAGGGATGTCCACCTGGCCCCGTAAGAGCACCCTGTACTTAAGAAAGAAGCCACGCCTCATCCCCGTGGCCTGCAAGATCCCTCAGTACTTGGCTCCGGCCAGTGCCTTCCGCCTCATTTCTCACCACCCTGCCGTCACTCACCTGCTCTCCAAACACACCAGCCATCCTGCCAATGGAAAAGCAACTGCCCCAGAAGCAAGCAGAAAGGGATTGCGTTGTCTGTGAGCACTTTCTTGCCACGTGCCAGCAATCCCAAATGACATCAGTGATAAAATACTCCTTCTCCCCCAAAAAACATTGTCGGGTCTAGGTTCTAAACACCTATTTCCATGACCTTGAGCTTTAATAATAGACATGCAAGCTCCAAATTAACATGTACTTATCATTTTAACATTTTAATACCCACTGAGCTCTACATGGAAGTTAAATCAAATAACTCCCGGTTATACAGAGGTCCCTGAGACACATGAACTCAACTATATACACTTGTTTTAAGAGTAAGTTTGTAGCAGTCCAGTCATGGGCAAGTTCACTTTGAGCACGGACCCTGTCTTCAAGCCCTATAGACCCATGCTCCTGCATTTCAACAGTAGATTGGAAATAAACAGTAACAGCCTCGTGACTGCAGTGACGAAGAAACAGAATTTATGTGACTTCAGTTCTGTCTTCATAAGTGATCACTTGGAAGTTCTTTTGTATTTAAAATTTAAAACAGAGTGTGCACTACATGGTGTGACCCTTTTGTTTTATGAGTGCAAATTTCAGTTCATGCATGATTTATGGAATTTAAGTCGAGTCTTTACGATCGAAATTCATTATTTTCCATTGTTGATTATTTGTTTGAAAAGCAAAAAGAATTAAGAAAATAACGTCTTACAGCAATGGTACAATATGGTAGTTTGATCCTCATGTGAATTTATAAATGAGGTTCATTGGTCATGAAAATATTTGCCAACAGCCAAAACCTGCCTTGGACAATCAAGAAACATCAAGCATCAATGCTGTTCCTTGAGATCTATGCCCAGAGATTGTGGAGAAGGCCATTAATTCTGCAGCAAACAAATGCAAGGAAATGGACAATTAAATAGAAAAAGAATCAAATTTTAAAGAAGAATGCCAGGAGAAATGACAAAAGACACTGCTCTAAAATTTCCAGAAGAAATTGAAAGAGCAAAGCTTAAGAGCCTTGATCCTTCCACACCCAGAATTGGACGCTCCGTCTAAAGCAATGGAACCAATCATGTCATGTTCACTATTATTCAACCCTCTTCCTGATTTTTGTAAAAGAAGAAAAACCTTTGTAAGTTTTTACTGAATAAAATAGAAATTGGAGGAGCGCCTGGGTGGCTTAGTCAGTTAAGCATCCAAATTCAGCTCAGGTCATGATCTCACGGTTCATGGGTTCAAGCCCCGAGTCAGGCTCTGTGCTGACAGCGCGGAGCCTGGAGCCTGCTTGGGATTCTGTGTCTCCCTCTCTCTCTGCCCCTCCCCCACTTGTGCTCTGTCTCTCTCTCAAAAATAAATAGAACATTAAAAACATTGTAAAAAAGTAGAAGCTGGTGATGAATTTTCTGGTCATGATATTTTAGTGATTTTTCAACCAGAACAGACATTTGAAATGGAATTTTTATAAATCTTTGCCAAAATTATCCTCATGTTGAAGACTGTTCATAACTATACCTGTATATCGGTTGCTTCATGTGAAGGAAACTCTTTGAAATTAAAATTAATAAGGAGGTGCTCTTCACCCATCCACGGGCGAAGACAGACCAATCCAGCTGTGGACATTACCGAACGTGAATATATGAAAATGTACGCAAAGCCAGGGTCTGGAGGCTGTGTGGGACTCTGTGACCCCTTCCTCTCAGGTACAGGGAGTGGCTTCAGCCATGGAGAACCATGGTAAGTGGCACAGGACACACTGCTCGCCCCGGGCCTCCACGCCCGGGGCTGCTTGCAGGGACCAAGTCTCAAAATGAGAAACTTCGGTGTTGTTATTTACTACATCAGCAGATCAATACGCAGGAATAACTTTTTCCACATTCGTGTCATTTTATAGTATTTATTACGTATTTTTCTTGTTTGTGCAGCTAATTTTTTTCTGGCATGATGATTCACACAAAGTTCAACAAAAGAAGATGTTTCCCTGTCTACATTTCTTTTCTGGTCATCACCATTATTTGCTTTGTTTCTGAATTATTGCTGAAAATCATTTTGGTGAAGAGAGGGCGGAGGAAACCATCCCCTCTGTGTGCCCGACGGGTCAGCCTCGCCTCTGCTCCTGGGCTCCTACGGACACATCAAGCCTTTGCTCAGTTCGGAGCCTTAGAACCTCCTATTTTCCCTGCTTGGAGCACTGCCTTCCAGATCCTTGAGGGACTGGGCTCCTCCCGGCTCAAATGTCTCCACACCTGGCCACATGTACAACGTGCCTGCATCCACCCTGCGAGCCTCACAGCCTTGCATGATCCTGCGTACTATTTGCTTCTTCATTGTCTGTGCCCTGCCACCAGCACGGGTGCCCCCATGGGGGAGACTGCGCCGCCCCTTTTCCCTGCGGAAAATACCTGTTGGGTTGAGCCCCGAACCGACCTGGAGGGGCAGGCGAGGGGGAGTGTGATCCACGAAGTGCAGGCCCCTGAGGCTGAAACTAGGAGGAACATGGAAGGAGGTGGGGCACAAGGCAGAGAGTATGTCTGGAGTACCTTGTCAGGACACGAAAACGGCCCTAAGACAGTCATCCTAACCCAGGGCTGGCTGACAATAGACTTGAAGGTGTTTGGGCTTTTGCTCAATAAAAGAGGCTGTTCTAAGCGCGGGAGTGACAGGATCCCATGTGCCTTCTGGAAATGCCACCGTGACAGCAGAGGAAAAAGGTGTGGAGGGGCACAAATGCGGACGGGAGCTGCCCTCTTTGGATCTTCTGGAAAAGCACAGGGACTGCACTCCATCATGTCCCCCAACATCTGGGGTTTCCTCTGTAGAGAGAGGGCAGGGCCTGGTGTCCAGGACAGGAGAGGCCACCGGGAGTTCTCTGGGGGCCGACACTAACACAGGATTTCCAAGAAGGTACCACTGACAGATAAGGGGCCTCTGGCTCTTATTTATTAAAATCCAGTTTGGCAAGGAAGCTGCTGCAAACCTGGCCCGCTCTGACCCCGCAGAACCTGTG
Organism: Neofelis nebulosa; assembly: GCF_028018385.1. Taxonomy (NCBI): domain Eukaryota; kingdom Metazoa; phylum Chordata; class Mammalia; order Carnivora; family Felidae; genus Neofelis; species Neofelis nebulosa. Next base: position 21,114,216 of record NC_080798.1, on the reverse strand, counting down.
CCCGGTCCCCACACCCGGGGACACGCAGACGGAGCTGAGGAGCCGGCAGATGCTCCAAGGAGCCCTCCCCCCAGCACCGGTGGCCAGCACTCACCGCGTCCCCGACTCCACCGCTGATGTAGGGACCCTCCTGGGACGGGGAGCAAGGGGCACGCTTTGAATCTTTACACGCCGCGAGGAAGAAAATCAATTTCAATGCCCAAAGGAGGGAATTACCGCAGCAGAAGGTCACCCAACCACTACACGTCGCTGTGTTGTTTTGGAGGCTTGGACAGGGAAAAATGTCTCAGAGTGAGGTAAGGATGCTCAAGGTCTGAAGCGATCCCCTCTCCCCAAGCATCATGTGAGAGAGTCCCGGGGGGGGGGGGGGGGGGCGGCGGCGATCAAGACCACACAAAGGAAGAGGTTTCTTTGTGTCTGCATTGACGGCAGTGATGGTCCAGATTCTGCCTCCCACCACACAAGTCATCGACCACACTGCAGAGTTCTGGCTCAGGTTCACTTGGAGGGACCGGCTGACATTTGAACATTAGTGCTACAGGCTCAGCAAAACCAGTGGCAATGGCCACATTACTTAGATGTGAGAGACATGCTTCACAGCCCGGCCTCCAGGCTCCAGGGCTCTCCGATTCCCTGGGCACTGAGACACAGATGCCTCCTAGATCTACTCCAGCAAAGCTGGACACAAAGAACTCACCGATGCCTAATTTCTGCTTCAGCCAGCACAACATAGCACAGTCAGAGCAAAGGTCAAACAAGAGGTCCATTGAGCTGGGCACTTAAAAGTCCTGTTTCTGGAAAGCCCTGGGTGGCTCAGTCAGTTGAGCATCTGACTCTTGATTTTGATTCTGGTCATGATCCAGGGCCACGGGATCAAACCCAGCATCAGGCTCTGCACTGAGTGTGGAGCCTGCTTAGGATTCTCTTTCTCTCTCTCTTTCTCTCTCTCTTTCTGTCTCTCTCTCTCTCTCTCTCTCTCTCTGTCTCTCAAATATTTTTTTAAAAAGTCCCATTTCAGGGAGTAAAGAGTGCCAGGCAACTGAGGCCAATTTTCCTGTCCAGGCAATGTGGAAACGGGTGTGTGATCAGTATGCTGCAATTAAGGGGAAAAGAGATTTTTGCAGATTTTTAAGCCTAGCACCCTCTAGACAATTTGCATTAAGTCCCAAACCCTTTTGTAAGATAAGGGGCTCAAACTTGTTTCCTGACATTCGAAGTTAGAGAAACCCATGGGGTGGACTGTAGTGGCCCCGGCAAAGACTGGAGCCAGGAAAGGCGATGAAATTTCTGGAATGAAGACAAGTTGAGAAGGCAACGGGCTAGGCAGGCAACTCAGCTCACTCAAGGACACCGTGTTCATGGGAGATATCCTCAGTGATCTTCTTCTCCGGCAACACCTTCCACCAGGGCTTCTGAGAAACGACAGCTGCAGAACTACATTCCTCTGGACGGGAGTGCCAGCTGGGGCCCACGATGGCTGTGAGGGGACAGTGCGGAGAGAGTAGAGAGCAGGGCCGCCCTGCACCACAGCTGTGCGGAAGCCACACCCCAATGCTGTCCCTAGTCTGAGGAGAATTAAAATAAATTAAAAACCGGTGGAATGACACCAGAAGCACAGCCCATGAAGGAAAATAATGATAAATTGGACTTCATCAAAATTAAAAACTTCTGCTCCGCAGAAGACACTGTTAAGAGCATAAAAAGACAAGCCACAGACTGGGAGAAAATATCTGCGTGTCACATATCCAACAAAGGACGCAAATCCACACTATATTAAAAACTCCTAGTAATAGGAAAACAAACACCTTAATAAAAAATGGGCCCAACTTTGAGCAGGCACTTCGCCAAGGAAGACGGACAAATAACAAATAAAAAAAAACACTGGAAAAGGTATTCGGCCCCACTAGCCGTCAGGAAAATGCCAATGAAAACCACAGTGAGTTACCGCTACATTCCTGTTAGATTAGCTAAAATGCCGAAACGAATGAATGAATGAATGAATGAATAAAGGCGGGGAGAATAAAAAGAATACCAAGGGCTGGTGAGGTAGCAGAACAACTGGACTTCTCACACACGCTGTTGCCACAAAATGCCACAGCCACCTCGGGAAACTGTCAGGCGGTCTATTATAAAATGTAATCCTAAAGCAATGGAAATTTACGTTCCCCTAAAAACCTGAATCCAAATGTTCGTAGTGAATGCGCTTCACAGTCTCCAAAAAGTTGGAAACCACCCAAATGTCCTTCAACCAGGGAATGGGTAAACAGAAAGAAAACACCCACACAGTGGAGTACTCTTCAGTATTACAAAGGGACAAAGTACTGAGACACACAAGAACGTGGGCGACTCTGAAGTCCTACACGAAAGTGTGTGATTCCACTTATCTGACATTCTGGGAAAGGCAAAAACTGTGGATCCAAAAACGTGAGTAATTAGGGGAACCTGGGTGGCTCAGTCGGTTAAGCGTCTGACTTCAGCTCAGGTCACCATCTCGCAGCTCATGGGTTCGAGCCCCGCGTCGGGCTCTGTGCTGACAGCTCGGAGCCTGCAGCCTGCTTCAGATTCTGTGTCTCCCCCTCTCTCTCTACCCCTTCCCTCCTCATGCTCTGTCTCTCTGTGTCTCTCAAGAATAAATAAACATTGAAAAAAAAATTCAAACATGAGTAATTATAGGGGTTGGGGGCATGGGGAGGGGATGATTACAAAAAGCAGTAGGAGAGAATATGGGGGTGATGATCTGTTCATTATCTTTGTGGTGGTGGTGATTATAATTCTGTTCGCTTTTGCCTAAACTCATAGAACTATACACCAGAAAGAGTGACTTTTATCACATATGAATAAAAAGGTGGATAAATTTGTTAGAAGTGTATTTAAGAATAAGCTGGGGGGCGCCTGGGTGGCGCAGTCGGTTAAGCGTCCGACTTCAGCCAGGTCACGATCTCGCGGTCCATGAGTTCGAGCCCCGCGTCAGGCTCTGGGCCGATGGCTCAGAGCCTGGAGCCTGTTTCCGCTTCTGTGTCTCCCTCTCTCTCTGCCCCTCCCCCGTTCATGCTCTGTCTCTCTCTGTTCCAAAAATAAATTAAAAACGTTGAAAAAAAAAATTAAAAAAAAAAAAAAAAAAAGAATAAGCTGGTAGAAAAAGCTTTTTCTCAAAAGGAACTTGCCCTTAATTCGACGAATATTAAAAAGACCCCACCCATTGGGTTTACCAGGCATAGACCAAGCAGCTGGGAGAAGCCCCTGAATGACCCCGGGGGTTCTGCGGGGACTCAGCCAGTTCTGCCTTCCAGGGACGACACCAGAGCAAAGCGAGAGCAGAGCGAAAACCCAGCTGGAGCCTGGGGGCTTTCATGGAGAGGCCCTGAGGAGTGGTAGGGTCTGGGAGGGTGGACACCGGGAGGCAGGAGTGGGTGTGTGCACACAGACAAGGCCAGTTCCAAAACGGAGAGAGGCGGAGGGGATGTGGGGGTGTCAAATGGGAGGCCAGACACCGCAAATGCTGGTGGGAACTTGGCAAGGGTCTGCACGGCACAGCCCCCAGAATCCTGTGGTGACTCATTTAGGAGCCAGATGGAACATAAATAAATATCCAACACCTAGCCTACTTGGATCAATCGGTAGAAGGAGGTGGGGGAGGCTTTCTCAGAAAATACCGTAAATAGCCCATCGTAAGAAAGATACCAAGGAGAGGTCATAATGACCGTGTGAGCTGACATTTACAGGGTGCCCACCATATGCCACGCACTGTTTCGAGTGTTGGGGGTGCATTGACTCATTCAATCTGCCCACGACTCTGAGATACTTTTATTACCCCCATTTTGCAAGTGAGAAAATCGAGGCACAGAGAGATGACGTAATGTGCACAGGGTCGCACACGGGGTGAGCGGCAGAGCTGGGGTTCTGATCCAGGCAGTCGGCTGTAAGCATGCCCGTTTCATTCTATGCTCAGCTGCCGTTTGATCCGCGTGGTTATAACTGTATAGACGGCTGAGCTATAATTTCCCAAGCATCCTGGTCTCCCCTCACATGCCACCCCACCCAGGCCCCCAGCTTTTTTAAGTTCCAGTACACCTGCGTGGCACTGCCCGCACGTGGGCCCACGCGCACGCACGCACACACACACACACACACACACACCAAAGTGGACACAGCTCCTCAAGGAAGCCAAGGGAATCACTAAAGCAAAACACCATGGAAGAATCATGAGACCCTTGTTCTTAAAAATAATAAGTCTTGGGGCGCCTGGGTGGCGCAGTCGGTTAAGCGTCCGACTTCAGCCAGGTCACGATCTCGCGGTCCGTGAGTTCGAGCCCCGCGTCAGGCTCTGGGCTGATGGCTCGGAGCCTGGAGCCTGTTTCCGATTCTGTGTCTCCCTCTCTCTCTGCCCCTCCCCCGTTCATGCTCTGTCTCTCTCTGTCCCAAAAATAAATAAAAAACGTTGAAAAAAAAAAAAAAAATAAGTCTTTTCCAAAAGAGGCCAGCACCAGGAGCACCAGTGAGAGCCAAATGACGTCTGAGCAATCCAGCCAATAAATTAATTTCGTGTGGAAAAAAACCGGGTTGGCCCTGCATTAATAAAGTGCCTGCCGACATAAAGATCTCATTACAAAACAGACTTCCCTGGCAAGGTTCTCAGCTGAAGCTGTTTTGGATTCGAGCTTCTCCTGGGTCCCCTGTGCCTAACAAAGATTCCACATCAAATGCAGAAAAGATGGCCCCGTCTAGACATCCTGCTGCATATAAAAAACACACAGCCTTCTCCTCAGGCATGCAGAAGTGAGCCCTGTGGAGTTGTTCCCAACCCCAGCGCCAGCAGCCCGCAAAACTGGAGAAGATTCCACCTTCGGACCAAGAAGGGCTTTTGCTGTTGTGATTCCGAAATAGCACTCAGGGTTTTGGTGGGAACTGGTTTAGGAGCTTCCAGAAGATTCCGAGGACTCCTAGTGAAAACTAAAAGGGGAAGTTTTCGTTGTCGACCGCGCAATCCCCGGGGGACTAGGGGCACATCCACGACTCACTGATGAACTGCAGACCGCCCCAAACCAAACTTTACAGTAATTCAGCCAGGGCTGAGCTGAAGTGTCCCTCGGACGTGGCCCCAAAACAAAACCTGTGTAAGAACGTGAATAATGTAAACAAGGAAGTGGGGTGGAGATCTAGTTAATCTCATTAATAACAATAATGCCGAGTGGACGCCTGCTCTCGGCCAGCAGAGCACAGGTGCGAGGAGCTGGGTGCACAGCGGTGTTAAAGCAGGTGAGTGTCCCATGCACATTGTAGTGCAAAAGCCAGACACGGCCCAGAGAACACAGGACTGGCTCCAGACTGCTGCTGCCACCGTGCCCCTCTCCACCCTCACCCTCTACCAACCTCACCAGGAAACAGCCACAGGATTTAGCTGCCCTCCGAACACAGCCCTGCCCCTCCCTGTCTCTGAAAGGCCCTTCTCCCAGCCTTTGTTCAGCTGGCTGTTCACACATCAGCTCTCAGCTCAAATATCACTTCCTCGGGGGCCACCCCAATGCTTGAAGAAAGCCCATCTTCCTCCCTCCCCCAGCCCACACTATTTACCCTGTCTATGTCCTCCACATGGCATATTAAGGTCTTGCACACTTATTTTCACAATCTGTCTCTCAGGCCAGATTGCCAGCAACACAGGGACAGGAAACTTCCCTGCCTTGGAAACCTCTAAAAACCTGGTGAGCACAGAGCACCTGGCACATGGTAGGCACCTGGAAGATTCTTTAAAACTCCAAAAGCAATGCTAAGCTTCTGAGATAACGTAGGCAGTAAAGATGCCTGATCTAACAGGGTGGGCGGGAAAGACTGCTCTGAAGAGGTGACAGATAAACCAAGACCAGAGGGATGGTGTGGGTCACTGGGTACTGTGAACAAAGGTTCTAGGGCAGAGGAGGAAGCCACGTGTCACAGGGGTGTCCAAGAAGGGTTTTATGGCTGAAGTGCAGACAGCAGGCTGGAGAGGAAGCAGGGACTCATTAAGGAGTCCTAAACCCCCTCTACCTGCAGCAGGAAGGCTATGGAGGTTTAAAGTAGATGTGACACCTAGTCTAATTTAGGTTTTGGCGTTTTTCTAGGTTTATTTCTTTAGAGAGAGAGAGCAAGTGAGAGAGCACGGGAGAGGGGCAGAGAGGGAGACAGAGAATCCCAAGCAGGCTCCGCACTGTCAGTGCAGAGTTTGGGGCTCATTCCCACGAACCGTGAGATCATGACCAGAGCCAAAATCAAGAGTCAGATGCTTAACTGATGGAGCCACCCAGGCATCCCTAATTTAGATTTTTAAAGAATTGTTATGAGAAGAAACATACATGACGTTGGGATGGTGATGCCTCTTTAGATAGAGCACCAAAGGCACGATTCATAAAAGAAATCATTGACAAGCCAGGCTTCATTACGATTAAAAATTTCTGCTCTGGGAAAGACCCTGTCAAGAGAATAAGAAGACAAGCCATAGGCTGCAAGTAAATATTTGCAAAAGACACATCTGATAAAGCACTGTTATCCCAATATACAAAGAAATCTTTGAGATCTTAAAACTCAACAATAAGAGAACAAACAACCTGATTTGAATATGGGCCAGAGTCCCTAAGAAGATATACAGAGGTAAGGTGTGCCTGGGTGGCTCAGCTGGTTAAGCATCTGACTCTTGATATCAGCTCAGGTCATGATCGCACGGTCCGTGGGATCAAGCCCTCGTTGGGCTCTGGACAGTGTGGAGCCTGCTTGGGATTCTCTCTCACCCTCTCTCTCTGCCCCTCCCCCATTTCCTCTCTCTCTCTGTCTTAAAATAAATAAATAAGCATTTTTAAAGAGAAGAAATACAGAGGGCAAATAAGCGTGTGAAAAACTGCTCCACATCATATGTCGTCAGGCAAATGCAAATTAACACAACGAGATACACGGGTGTGCACCCATCAGCGTGGCCAAAATCCAGAACACTTGACAACACCAAATGCTGATGAGGACGTGGAGCATCAGGAACTCTCACTCGCTGCTGGTTAAAAAAATGGGACCTCCGTTTTGCAAGACAGTTGAGCAGTTTCTTGCAAAACTAAAAATACCCTTCCCATGTGATCCAGGGATCGTGCTCCTTGATATCTACCCAAAGGAGTTCAAGACTTACGTCGACACAAAAACCTGCACACTGATGTTTACTGCAGCTTTATTCACGATTACCAAAGCTTGGAAGCAAGCAGGATGTGATAAATAAACTATTGATAAATAAACTGTATGAATGTTACATTCAGACGATGGATGTCATTCGCTGCTAAAAGGCAATGATCCATCAAGCCATGATCTGGAGGAAGCTTAAATTCATATTACTCAGGGAAAAGAAGCCGATCTAAAAGGCTACATACTGAGTGATTTGAACTATATGACATTTGGGCAAAGATAAAACAATGAAGACAGTAAGATTAGGGGTTGCCAGGGATTGGGGGGGAGCAGAAAGGGATGAAAGGCAGAGCACGGAGGGTTTTCAGGGCAGTGGCAATGCTCTGTAGGATACTATAATGATGGATACATGTCATTATGCATTTGTCCAAATGCAGAAAATACACAACACCAATAGTGAATTCTAAGATAAACTATGGGTGACCACGATGTGCCAATGTAGGTTCAACTTTGGTAGAAACTATACCATTCTGGTGAGTGATGTTGACATTGGAGGTTATGCATGTGTAGGGGTAGAATGTACGTGGGAAATCTCTACATCTTCCTCTCAATATCACTATAAACCTAACACTGCTGTCTGGGGTTTGGGGGAGACCATTTATGGCTATTTGGGTAGAGAAGAGACTATAAGGGGACAAGAATACAAGCAAAGAGACAAATTAGACACGGTAGCATCATCCAGGTAAGAAACAAAGGGGGTGTGGGGACTGCAAGATGCATGATGAAAATGCAGAGAAGTGCATGGATTAGGGTATGCCTTAAGGTAGACCCTGCGAGCTGGGAAAGTAGGAGTCTAAGGAACTGTGGGGGTTAAGAACAACAACCAGTGATTGGTTTCAGCGATATGATTTGTAAATCATATATCTGATAAGGGCTAGCATACAGAATATATGAAGAGCTCTTACAACTCAACACCAAAAGACAAACAACCCAATTTTAAAATAAGCAAAGGACTTGAATAGCCATTTCTCCAAAGGAGCTATACAAATGGCCAACAGACACACGAAAAGATGCTCAACATTATTAGTCATGAGGGATGTGCCAATCAAAACCATAATGAAGTATCACTTTATACCCACTAGCATGGCTATAATAAAAAGTGTTTAATTGAAAAAAATAAATAAATGACAAGTGTTGGTGAGGATACATATCCCTGTGCGTTGCTGGTGGGGGTATAAAATGGCACAGCTACTGTAAAAAGTTAAATTCACTTCCAGGTACATACACAAAGGAATTAAAAACAGGTGCTCAGATAAATACATGTACATGCGTGGTCACAGCAGCACCATTCACAATAGTCAAAAGTGAGAACAACCCAAATGTCCATCAATAACGGACAAATGGATAGACACATTGTGGCATACGCATCCAATGGAATATTATTCAGCTATAAAAAAGAACGAAGTACCGATTCCCACCACGGTGCGGGTGAACCCTGAAACGTCATGCACCGTGAAAGAAGCCAGACGCAAAAGTTCGCACGTTGTGATTCCATTTGTATGAAACATCCAGAATAGGTAAATCCATAGGGACAAAGTCAGATGGGGAGTTGCCAGGGGCTGGGAGCAGGAAGGAATAGGTATGGGGTTTCATTTTGGGGTCTGGAAATGTAGACGCAGGGTGCCACTGAATCGCCCACTTTAAAATGGTTTAATTTTACACTACGTGAAACACACCTCACAAACGCAATCACAAAACAACAAAGGGTAACACCCAGGTTTGGGAAGTGAGCAATGGGGTGGAGACATGTGTCACATGCTGAGATGGGGGAGACTGGGAAGAAAGATTTAGAGTTTCAGTATCGGACATGTTACATGGAGATGCCGGGCTGTCTGAAGAGAGCTTCCAAAGAAGCAGTTGGAGATGGGGATCCAGAGCTCAGAGGAGGAGGGAGGGGAGAGGAGGAGGGAGGGAGGGAGGGGGGGAAGGAGGGAGAAACCAGAAGACACCAGCTGACAGTTTCCAAGTGTGGCAACATAGTGGCCACCAGGAGGGGCAGGAACAGAGCCAGTTCCCAGGAGTTAAAAAAAAAAAAGCGAGTGGGAAGTAAAGATATGAAGATAGCATGTATACACAATTCTTTGTAAGCTTTCACAAGCCTCCACCTTTTTTAAGGGGATAAAAAAATAAAGAAATGAGTAGGGAAGATAGGAGGTCAGGAATGAGGCTTTTAAAAATACGGGGGATAACGCAGCCGGTTTAGAAAGTAACCTGGAACAGCCAGGCCATGCTGGGCTGTGCAGGCGAATGGAGCGAAGGTGAACAAGCAGGGTTTCAAGAGAAGGGGCAGGAAGAGAGAAGTGGGGCGTGGGGGGCAGGGGCAGGGGGCAGGGGTACCTGAGCAAGTACTTTGTAGCGGGTTGGAGGTGCCAGAGACGAGGTCATTTGTGACCTACGGCTTCGGACTTTTCAGTGAAGGACAAGGGACAAAGTGTAGCCAAGACGGTTAGAGGCGGATGGACAAGACAGAGACACCAAGCGGGGGGCGTAGCAAACGCCGCTGAGAGAGAAACAGCCGACTCATTATGATGAATCCCACTTCATAAAGCCTCCATCATATCTGATCTCCACAATCACCTCAGAAAGCAGATAGAACAGGTATTAGAAGCCCATTGCACAGACGGAATAAATCAGAAGGGTAAAAATGTGAACATAAACACCAGAGCTCCAGATTACATCCCAAGCTCTTCCCTGCGCAGGGGGTAAAGCCGTGCGGAGCCTCAGTCCCCTCCGGACAACTGGCGGGGCCACGACAGCCGGTCGTGCTAAAGCCAGTCCCCTCAGGGCCACACCACCCAACATCGGTCACCTCCAGGACAAATGTACAGAGGAGGACACACACTCCTCAAAAATGCTTCCCCAGACGAGGGTCCCCCTCGTCTCTTTTGCCAACAAGCCACCACTGTGCGGGTAGATGGCAACGCGGGACCCGGCATCTATCAGCAACACTCATCCTTCTGCCCTCTGTCTGAATCCAAGGAACAAAAACCCAGAACACGGGGTTGTTGGAAGTTTGTTGGTTTTGCTTTTTTAACTAGAAAAAGATCCCATGCTCATTAAAGTCTGTTTTTGTGCTACCAGCACGTGCTGGTGGTCTCCTAGACGTGACACGCTGATGAAAGTCTGCTTTGACCCACAAGAGTTCAAGAATTTCGGGAGGAGATGGAGATGAGGATCTGGGAACTGAAATCAGCCTTGAGAAAGGAGCCAGCGCTTGGGTAGGAGGGACACAAGCCCTTCACCTCCTCCGTCTTTGCTCAACTGTCACCTTCCCGACAAGGCTCATGTTGCCCACCCCGTTTTAAATTACGCACAAGCCACACCACACACCAGCTCCCAGCTCCCCTCACTCTGCTTCTCTGAAACGGCACTTACACCTTCCAGTATACTGTCTAATTTATCTCTTTCACTAGTGCATGTCGAGTGCTTGGAACACGGCAGGTGCTCAATAAATATCTGTTGAGTGAATGAATGAATGAATGAATGGGAACAGCTTCCTCGTGTTCCATGAGTGTGTCCCCTGTAATTTTAGGTATTTTGATCTGGATGGGTGGTCCTGTCCTAATCGTGAAGGAGGTCCCCAAGCTTCTTCTGGTCACATAAACCTATCGGTAAAACATTTGGCCATGCCCTCCAATACGTGAATAACGTATTCATGTTTTGCTTAATTATATATGTATTACTACATGCATAATACACCATGCATATTTTCACTGCCCACAACTTTGTTAAAATTAAATGTAAAATAAAACAAATACTAATAGGTTATATTTTATTCGAGCATCAAAACAGAGCAGCTTCTTCTAGACTTACAACACTACCCTAAATAATAACTGAGCATGTGTTATGTGCCAAATACAGGCACGTGTTGTTACAGTTACTACGATCACCCCCCCCCCCCACCACCACCACCACAGCCTTGCTAGGTCCGTTACTATCCCTGTTTAATGGCTGAGAGGACAGAAGCTCAGATAAGTAACTTGATCTGAGTCACAGTAAGTGGCAGAGCTAGGATAAAAACCTAGGGGTGCCTGAGCCCCCAGCCCATGCACTACAGGGAGGAGAGAGAGACCCCACCCTTAAGGCAGTTAGTTAAAGGGAAGCAAATCAAAAGCAACACAGCACATGTTCCCAACTCACCACCCCACCCTCACGGACACAGCCAAAACCAGGATCCCTGGACAGCTGAGCCGCGCCTCCTGGAACGAGCCATTGGTGGGTCCAGGAAGTGCCCAGATTCCTACCCTGCCGACCAAGGCTGGTTGCACAGGCCCTCCGTGCTCATGCTGACTCCAGAATCCCAAAATTCCCAAGACATGGGCAGGGGAAGCGATCAAATTAAGAATTGAGCTGTGCCCGAACTGTCTATTCCCAAGGTGACCTTGTGTCCCAGTTGGACGGGGACAGTCTCTATTTAATCCTTGCACTTTCAAAGTTTTTATTACATCCTCTTTCACTCTCTGGAGTGCCCTGGCCTGGACAAGAAATTATATGGTCACCCAGTCTATACCTGGGCTCAGCACATGCCAGACTGAGCCCAGGAGTGGCTCTGATTGGGACTGACAATGCTGTGACTTCTCATATCTAGGGAGCAACCCCCATGCTCCCTAAGGTCAAAGCAGCAGGCCTCCCATGAGCAGCAGCTACCCCAAGAATGCAAGGTGCACCTGGATGGAATTCACATCCAGAACCCCAGATAGTCTATGCCGCTGGACTTCATATTCCACTGATCACCCCACATCGAGAGCCCAGCCCAGCCTTCAGCCTCACTCAGACCTCACGTCAGTAGGGAAACAGCATCACGGGCATCAGCAGGAGGTTTCCCCAGATGCACCAATACAGGTGATCAGGGCCTTGTCTGATCAGTCAGATCCGCCTGACCAATAGAACCAGGCAGACACCTGCTGTGGCGCCCTAGAGCGGACCCCATGACTGGGGAAGGATAAGAAGAGGGAGGTGTTGGATCAGCAGGAGTCAGGGTCACCCACAACAGAACCTCCAGGCACACGGAACTGCCCAGGCATCGTCAGGTGTCTCAGAGGTCCTTCCAAAGTCCCTTCCCAGCCAACGTAGTCCCGGAAGGCCGGCTATCAGCAACCCCCACCAAGGCCTTTGGCACAAAGCCCAGCCTTCAGGAGATGCCCCCAGGAAGAACGTCGGAGACCCGTCTCCTAGGTGAAGAGAAGGGAATCCCACCCAAGTGTGTGAGACAGGACCAAACAGTCCCCAGTGAGGTACACCCGCCTGGAGGCTGGAGCTCCACCAGCCAAAAGTGAACATCGCTCACTGTCAGAAATATCCCCTGAGCCCTTCACAGACTCCCTGGGCCCTGAGACGTGCCAAGGTCAACACTTCAGCTTTTTTTATTGTCTTTGCCTCCTGGCCGTGGTCTCCTTCCTGCTGCAGGGGAGGCAGAGGCAGTTTGAGGGAGCAGTGGGACAAATAAAGGGATTTCTGTCCCTTCCTGGGTTTGACGTTGGTGGGAAAAGGCACAGAGGGGGCCCAGCTGCCCTTCAGCAAGGGCTGACTCCTTGCCTCAGAGCACAAGCCCTTAACTGGCAAAAACAGACTGAGCTGAGATCCAACACTGTACAGCATAATGATTCTCCAAACTATGGGAAATGTTGACATTATCCTTTTTTTTTTTTTTTTTTGATCTGGTCTTTGTTCTTAGTGTTGCTAGTTTCCACCCCCCCGCAGACCAGAAGGCTCTGCCGCCCCCTTGGTCGTGAGGCGTGCCTGGCCAGGGCTGCACCGTCTGTCGGCCTCGGTTTCTCCATGTGAACACTCAGAGTGCCGGCCTGGATGGCTCTGTGATCGGATGGGCCCAGTGAAGAGCGACCCCGGCTTCCCAGCAGTGTCAGCCCATCAAATCCCACCTGGATTTGCCTCCGTGTCACAGGAGAGCGAGGATGATGGCTACTCTCTCTGCAGCTCCTTGGCAGTGTAGACCAGGCACTCGAAACTTCCCTCTTCAGTCAGAAAGAGCAAGCTCACTGCCAGGCAGTCCCCGAGGACCCAGGAATAAAGACTGAATAGAATCGGGCCCAGTGGAGTTCAAGGGGCATCAGATCCGGCTCAGATGCCTCGAGTAACTGCTGGATCCCACCTCCTGCTCTCACCTAGCAGCATGAAGGTAAGCAGGGGGTGACGGGTAAGGGTCATTCCCCAAGAAACCCACTGGCTTCACCTTTACCTGAGCAAACGGTTGGAGAAGGAGGGACCCTGTGCCAAGAGTGTTTATGCCCAGCCTGGGCATCTGAAGGCAGGGCCTGACTACCTGTACCGACCTTATCACCTTATCGCAGGCAGCAAGATGTGGGCAGCTCCCAGGCATAGAGGGTTTTGCCCACAAGCAGAGGGGAGGTGGGCACCAGGGAGGCCTCCACACTCCTCAGCAGGTCAGTCCAAGGACGAGCAGGTGCTCAGGGGTGGAGGGTAAAGGTGGGAAACCCAGGTTCCCAGAAGCAGCCAGTCATTCGCCACTGGCCAGTGCTGGCCGTCGGAAGAGCTGGTCCTCAGGGCCCAGTCAGCCCCCCTTGGAGCACTCCCCGGCACAAACCTTCCCTAGACTGAAAACCTACAAATCTCAACCCACAGGCATTAGCCAACACTTCCGGCAAGCACTTGTCATTCCTCCCCTCAAGGCGTTCATAAGCCCAGAAGGGATAGATTAAAAGCAGTTATTAACATCAAACAATAGTAGGATCAATCCCAAACAGTAATAGTTGCTATGAATCTACCCTGGGAGATTGGATTATTTCCATTCTATTGATAAGAAAATTTTAGAACACTCACTGAATGCTAATGATAAGTCAGACATGCCCTAAGTACTTGTGATGATCATTTCATGTAGATCTCCTAGACTGTGAGAGGTCCCACTATCAAATGCATTTTGCAGATGAGGAGACTAGAGCCCAGAGAGGTTAAGACATTTGCTTAAGATCACACAGCCCACAGGTGACAGACAGAGCTCAGCCCTAACCTTCTGCTGCCTGGCCTGAAGGTCAGAGAGTGGAGATGGTTCCTGGGTCGTGTTGCTGCTCCATGGGTCCCCTCAGGGCCTTGAATGTTTAGTGGACACAGAAGCCCTGGGGCGGTGCGGGGTGACAAGCATACGGTCCCAAGGGCCAGGCGTCAGGCGCTGCTGTCGGGCACTGCACCGACGGGCACATCCGAGCCCCGGAGGCCAGAGGCAGGGGCAGCTGTGGCTGCCACTGCACCCCTGGCGGCCAGCACATCAGGAAACCCATGCAGCCTATCAGTCCGCCTTCCCCGCTCGAACCCTCCACGCGAATCTCGACTCTCCCCCGACTGTTCACCCCGGAGCATCAGCGGCCGACTGCATACGCCCCTCACACCCTCTCAGGGGCCGTGGGACATGAATCACTTCTCTCTGTCAAGGTTATATTTTCTTGTTTTAAAAAGAGCACCTATTCTTATTATTATTCTGAGGATGAAAAAAAGAAGTTGCCTCTTTTTTTGGCTTAGAAGGTGGCTGAATTTTTCAATATATTCATGCAAACGAGATATTTCATCTCATGGATTTTATCCCAGTTCTGTCTATGCACATTTTAAATAAATTAAGATGAAATAAATCCATTTTATTATATTACCCGGTGCCATCTCCATGAAATAATGCCCATATTTGTATTTCCTAAGGAATGTTGACGTGGCTAAAAATGTCGCAGCAAGTGTAATCTTTGAGGATTGTGCTGCCAGAAAAAAAATAAATCTAGGCCTTTGTTTAGAGCCTAGAGTGGCACCACTTTTGATTGAAATGGCCTGAAATATCCATCCCCAAAACATGGACAAGGCAGTAAAGTATACAGAATTGATCACCATTGGCTCAGAAACAAAACTGGTGTGCCTTCCTTTGTTTTCTTAACATCTGTTCTTTCCCTCCCAGCATAAACCACCCCACAGAAATAAATTACGCAGGCTCCCTTTTTTTTAGGGAAGAAGAAATAAGGGTTTGCAGCAGCCGTCCCGAGGTGCCCAGGCGGCCACCACAGGGCTCTCCCCGCCTCCAGCGCTGCAGCACTCGCTGGGGCACCCGGACCGTCGTCCCCTCGCTCCGCGCTCACCCTGACGACAAAAACCCAGCATCTTCACCTTTCCCGTCCTGCAGTGAGGGCAGGAATGGGGTGGATCCCAAGAGGACACGTTTCGTGTTCCGTAGCATCTCGTTCCCTTTAAAAGGCAAGCGGACCCACGTTGGTGACACCTAGGAAGTCACCATTGCTACAAAGACACTCTGAAGTCGGCCAGCACCCAGGGACAGGGAGAGCTCACTTCCGATCAGGGTATAAAGTGGAATCACAAAAAATGGATGACACTGAATGATAGCCCAGCCTGTCAACAGCCGGAGCCACGCCAGACCCTCCCGCCCGTGGCCACGGTTTTCCCAGAACTCGGAGCATACGGAAGAGGCAGAAAAAAAACGGGAGAAGGGGCAGCCACTGGCTCCAGTGGAAAGCCCTGGACCTTCTCCCTGCTCCTTCCTCCTCCACATTCCTTTCTCCGCCCCTCCTGACATCTCACTCCCCGCCCGGCTTCCACTCCACACAACGGATGGGTGGACAGACAGGCAGACTAGACAACTGTAGCTGGCCCAGCTCTTTCTAAACAACCACTCCGGGTATAGTAAACAATGCTAATAATCGCTGGCTGTGTATACAGCAGGCAGGGGCCCCACACAGAAGCACACCTGTGATACATCAGCCCTCAGGGCCAAAACAGTGTCCCAACACGCCTGAGCATCACAGTTAAGGAACTTGGCTCTTTCTGTGACTGTGCTTGTGGGTATAATTCACATGCTTTCTGGCAAAAATAAGATACCTCATCAGAGCAGCCTGCCAGGTTCCCCAGCAAGAACCCAACACAAAATACAACAGCCCCACTATCAGGAGCCTGTTTCCCATCTCCGGGGGCTCCAGAACAGGCGAGGGCTTTCACTTGCCAGAGAGTCACCGCCGGTTGGAAAGACACATCCGATCTTGCCGAAAAGGGACCTTTTTAGGGGCAAGTATTGTATCCGACGTTGATAGGAGAAAATGCATCTCTACCCTTCTGGGAACATGTTCTGGCCCAGCCGGTGACAAATATCCTGAAGAGGTGAGCAGCCCTCCCTCCGGTAAACGCAAGGAGACTTGTCCTTCCTTTCCCAGGGCGTTTTCTGGGGTCAGCCCTGGGAAGGGAAGTGAGGCCCGCTAGCAAATCCCCAAACCTCCAGTGCTCACGGAGCCAAGTGATACTCTGGGCTGGCCCCGCCTCCCCCACTGTCATTAGTGTCAATTAAGTTCAGCCTGACAGGCCACCTTTGACAAAATGCTAGAGCAACAAAGACATAAACAACGCCAAAGCCTTTGGAGTTGATGTATGGTTGCATTTAATAAACATTTGTTTGCATATTTTTTATCATGCTAATGAATATAATTACTTTAATTTATGTCATCAAGCTATGATTCTGTTCTGATCTATACGTCACTTAAATGTGTAGTGTTAGCATTTTGCACACACTGGCAATTTGAAGAAGGGGAAGGCTTCGCCCCTCCTATGAGAACTTGGAGCAACCTTCCCCAGTTGAATATGCCCTTGTGGCGGCTAAACCCGGCGCTGCAGCTGGGGGGCCTGGCTTAGCACCCCCAGAAGGGTGAATAGGGTTTCCACTGCCCGGAAGCCCTTCTTCAGAAAGCACACATTCTCACTCCCCTGTAATCTCCCCAGGACGAGGCCTCTGAGTGCTTACCCCCCCAGAACAGTGTTCAACACACAGTCGTGAAAAAAATATTTTTAATCATATTAATGGTTTTATTGATTATAAAAGTAATGCACATGTATTTTAGAAAATTTTGAGAAAACATGGGCGATCACAAAGAGATTTATGAAGATGAACTAAACTTCTACTCTCAAAATATTTAGAAAAAACATATAATATATATGTAATATTATATATATGTAGTATTTTACATATAATATATATATTCTTCTAAATTGTGCTGGATATAGGAAGGGATATTCTTAGTAAATCAGAAGGCATGAAAATTCCCTGAAATATAAAAGGAAGATAGGATCTGATAGAAGAAAACACGTACTCAGAAAAGAACTATAGCAAATGATGCAAAGGCACCAGGGGTATGCTGGGCTTGGGGCCAAGGGGCAGGGTGTTGTCCTTGGGGCACCTAAAGACCACTATTTGAAAACTACATCAGAAGCCAAGTGAGTCACCCCCAATCGTTTCTTACACATGGCCAATATGTCAAGCAGTACTCTGGACAGACATTGGCCTGTAGAAGAGGTCATGTTCACGAGTACCTGCTCCAGACAGGCAGAACAGTGCCTGGGTGACCAGAGCCCTCACCCGGAAACATGGGCCAGCTCTTCCCCATCCCACACACAATACATAGGGAAAGCTACAGAAAAAGATTAAAAATTAATGGAGACACCAGGCTTGAGATTTCTGTCCCCCGCCCAGAAATACCATGCAACCAGGGGCACTTGCAAGGGATATCACACCATCACGTGCAGCCCCAGACCAACAAGTGCTCCCCTCCCCCACAGGACCTGAGAGTCCCCTCACTCGATCAAAGATACCATGAATTCAGAGCACCACTGGCAAAGCAAACCCTGCCACAACAGTCATCTGGCCCTTTCCATATCCCACAGGAAGGGGCACATGCCACACAAGCACACATCCTCTCCTAGCAAGATTTACCAGATGTCCCAGCCTGGGGAAGCTTTTTCCCATTCAAACAGAAGCAGCAGGGATAGTGGGAGCCCCTGTGGGAGGAGATAAACCAAGCAGATCAAAATAACACCACATAGGCTCTGAAAATTAGACTGTCATCGGAACCACAGCCCACAAAAGTAGGCCAGAGCCTGCATGCCAAGCCTAAACAGGGTAACTGCCTGCTAAAATGAAAGTTTTAAATGAGTCCCATAGTCTTCTAAAGGAATAGCCAAAATGTTCAGAATACAGTCGAAAGTCACCCACCAGATCAAGAACCAGGAAAATCATAAGTTGAATGAAAGAAAGACAATCCGTGCATGCCAATGCTGAAATAAATCAGATATTGGAGGAGATAACCGGCAAGGATGTTCTACTGTCATAAAAGTGGTTCAATCAGCAAGTTTACAGTCTCTTGAAACAAATGAAACATTAGAAAAATCTCAGTGAAGAAACAACTTATTAAAAATAACTAAGTGAAAATTATAAAACCTTTCAGTTGACTTTTTCCAGTCAATAATAGAAATAAAAATCCTTCTGGATAAGCTCAATATGGAATGGAGATGAGCAAAAATAAAACCAATGAACATGAGGACTGACCAAGAGAATTTACCCAATTTGAA
Organism: Neofelis nebulosa; assembly: GCF_028018385.1. NCBI lineage: Eukaryota > Metazoa > Chordata > Mammalia > Carnivora > Felidae > Neofelis > Neofelis nebulosa. The sequence continues at coordinate 21,095,673 of NC_080798.1, read as the reverse complement.
CAGCAGGCACAAAACCAACTGAAAAAAATGAAACTGAGCTTCTGGGACCTTGGAAAAATGCAAGCTTTGTACCACTGGAGTCCCAGAAGAGGAAAACGAATGGGACTGAGAAGTGTTGGAAGAAATGTGGCCAAAAACTCCCTTGGCAAAAGATATAAGCTCACAGATTTAAAAAGGTGAGCAAATAGAATAACCCCCCCCAAAAAAAAATCCATACTAAGACACATTACAATTAAATTTCTGAAACTAAAGATGAAGGAAAATATGAAAGCAGCAAAAGAAAACACACTACCTAGGAGAACATCAAGTCAAATGACATTAGATTTCTCATCTAAAACCAAGGAGGCCAGAAGGAAGTGGCAGAAAGAAAAGAATTGTCAACTGAGAATTCTGTACCCGACAAAATTATCCTTTTGGAAAGAAGGGGAAATAAAGAAATTCTCAAAGGAAAACTAAAAGAACTTATCACTAGCAGACCTACCTATAAAGTCTAAGAGGTTCTTCTCATAGAAAGGAAACAACAAAAGAAGAAATATCAGAACATCTAGAAGGAGAAAAGAACAACGGAAAGACTAGAAAATGTGGATAAATACAATAGGCCATCCTTCTCATGAGTGTTCTAAATCATGTGTGATGATTGAAACAAATACTACAACACTATCTGCTGCCCAAGACAATATTTTTTTTAAGGGAAGACCCAAAATAAGTAAAGTTTCTACTCAAAAGATTACTCCAAATGGTAAAATATTAATGTTAGTAGACCATTATAGGTCTGTATCAATATTGTGATAGCCAAAGTAACAACTAAAAAAATGATACAAAATGATATACTCAAAAACACTATAAATAAATCAATATTAAATTTTTTTAAAAGGTTTAAATAACCCATAGAGAGGTAAGAATGGAAAAACAGAAATAGGAAACAAATAGAAAACAAAATAAAGTAAAATGGCAAGCATAGGCCCTAACATATCAACAATTAACTTCAATGTAAATGGTTTAAATTAACCAATTAAAAGTCAAAGATTGGGAAGAGTGAATAAATAAATGATGACCCACCTATATGCCATTTATAAGTAACTCGTTTCAAATTCAATGACTTAAGTAGATTGAAAATAAAATGATAGAAAAAGATATACCATGAAAACATTAATTTCTAAAACACAGGAGAGGCTATACTTTTTTAAATTTTTTTAAAGCTTATTTATTTATTTTGAGAGAGAGAGAGAGAGCAAGCAGCAAGTGGGGAAGGGGCAGAGAGAGAGAGAGAATCCCAAGCAAGCTCTACGCTGTCAGCACTGAGCCCAACACAGAGCTCAAACCCACAAACCATGAGATCATGATCTGAGGTGAAATCAAGAGTCAGACCCTTAACTCACTGAGCCACCCATGTACCCCCTAAAAACCAGGAGAGGCTATATTAATATCCAATAAAGTGAACTTCAGGGCAAAGAAAATTATTGGAGACAAACAGAGATAAAATGATAAAAAGATCCATCCATCAGAAAAAAACATAATAATCCTAAAAGTGTGCACACCAAAAAACAGTTTCAAATATATAAAACAAAAATTGAAAGAACTAAAAAGATAAATAGATAAATACACAGTTACAGTTAGAAACTTCATTATGTATTCAGCAGCTGATAGAACTACTGGACAGGAAAAGATGGAAAAGATCTGAACAACACAATCAACCATCACATTCTCATGGAGTAATATATACACACACACACACACACACACATATATATATATATATATATACATATATATATATACACACATATATACATATGTATGTGTGTATATATATATATATGTATATATACATACATACATACAACAACAGCAGAAAATACATATTTTTAAGGCCTCATAGAAGATTCACCAAGATAAACCACATAATGGGGCCATAAAACAAACCTCAACAAATACACAACAATTTAGATTATACAAAGTATGTTTTCTGATCATAACAGAATCAAAATAGAAATCAAAACAAAATGAAAAACAGAGAAAGAGAGAAAGAAAAAAAGAAAGAAGTGAAAATTTCTAAACATTTGGAAATTAAGTAACATACTGCTAAATATTCCATAGGTCAATGAGGAAGCCTTAAAGAAAACTACACTTTAAAAAACATAGAACTGAACAAAAACAAAAATACAACATGTCAAAATATATGACCTGCAGCCAAAGCAGTGCTGAGTGGAAAATTTATAGCACTAAATGCATACATTAGAAGAGAGGAAATGACTCAAATCAACAAATCTAAGTTTCTGCCTTAAGAATTTGAAAAAGAAGAGTAAAATAAACCCAAAGGAAGCAAAAGAAAAAAAATAATAAATATCAAAGCAGCAGTCCATGAAAATGAAACAGGAAAACAACAGAGAAAATCAATGAAGCAAAAAGTTGGTTCTTTGAAAAATTAATAAAATTAATATACCTCTAGCAAGAATGACAAAAAGAGTGAAGATACAAGTCATTATCACAAATTAAAGAAACAATATCCCTTCAAGTCCTGGAGTTATTAAAGGAACATGAGACCATGATTAATGACTTATCCCCTAAATTCAACAACTGAAAAAAATGGACCAATTCCTTAAAAACCATAAACTATAAAAATTCAATTAAATCAAATATATAATGTGAATAGACCTATAAACATTATAGAATTTGAATTTATACTTTAAATTCCTCCTACTTTCAAAAAATAAAAAAATTTAAAAAAAGGAAGAAAAAAAGAAAAACATCTCTAGGCCTAGACGGTTTCACTGGAGAGTTCTATCAAAGATGTAAAAAACAATTTACATTGATAACATAAATTTTACACAATCTATTCCAGAAAAAAAAAAAAAAAGAGAATACTTCCAAACTCATTTTACAAGGCCAGTATTATCCTGATACCAAAACCAGACAGAAACAGTTTAAAGAGAGAGAGAAGAAAATTGTAGACTAATATCTCTCATGAAATTAGACACAATAATGCTCAAAAGTATATTAACAAATTGAATCTAACAATGTATTAAAATAATTATATACCATGACAAAAATGACATTTAATCAAGATATTCAAAGTTGGGGTTCACGATTCAAAAATCAGTGTAATCAACCATTTCAACAAGCTGAAGAAGAAAAATTATATAATCATATCAATTGACAATGAAAAAACATTTGACAAAATATAAAACCTCTTCAGTATAAAAACTCTCAACAAGTTAGAAACAGAAAGGAACTATCTCAACTTGGCAAAGAACATAAACAAAAACACTATATAGTTAACATCAAACTTAGTGACAAAAGACTGAATGCTTTCACTCTAAGATGAGGAAAAAGGCAGGAATGTCACCCTTACCACCTTAATTGAACATAATACTGGGAATTCTAGCCAATGTGAAAGGAAATGAAAAAAAAAAATAGTAGACATACAGATTGGAAAGGAATAAAGTCATCTTTATTTGAAAATGACATGATTATCCACATATGCAATGCAAGTGCTTTACAAAAACATTTCTAGAACAAGATCACAGAATCAAAGATTAACACTGGGATTTTTATATATCAACAATGAACATGTAAGAACAAACATTGAAAACACAATACCACATACAATCACTCCAAGGAAAATGATACACTTAGTTATGAATGTAACAAAATATGTCCATGCTTCATATACTGAAAATTACAAAATGCTAATGAACAGAATAAAAGAATACCTAAATACATGGAAAGACATACTACATTCATGGATGTAAGACTCAAGATACTAAAGATGTCAATTCTCTCCCAACTGATTTATAGGTTTAATGCAATTTCTATCAAGCTATCACCAAGGAATTTTGTAGACACAGACAAGCTGATTCTAAAGTTTATATGGAAAGGCACGAATGTTAGAAAGACTTAAAAAATTTCTTGAGAAAGAAGGTTAAAGAAAAGAGAAAGTATAAAAAAATAAATAAGGAATTACTCTATCTGATAGCAAAGCTTCAATAGAGTGTGGTAGATCAGAACATAATAAAGATCCCAAAAATAGACCCGTACAAATATATGCAAATGATTTTTGACACCGCAATTCCCTGCTGCTGAAGCAAGAAAATCTCCATAGGCAAAAAACCGAGCCCTGATCTAAGCCTCTCACTTAAAAAAATAAAATAAAATAACTCAAAAATGATCACAAACTTAAATGTAAAAGATAAAACTATACAACTTTTAGACAATAATAGAAAATTTAGGGGAATCTAGGGTTAGGCAAGAAGTTCTTGGACTTTGCACCAAAAGAATGATCATGAAAGGAAAAAGTGACATGTGTCATCTTAGAAAAAATTTTAAACTTTTTCCCTGCAAGAACACATATGAAGAGAATGAAAAAACAAGCTACACATTGGTAGAAAACATTTTCAAACTACATATCCAGCAAAGTACTAGTATCTAATATGTAGAAAGAACTCTCAAAACTCAACAGTACAAAACACAAATAATTTCATTAGAAAATGGGCAAAGGACATTGAGACAATTCACTGAATAGTATATGCAGTTGTCATATAAGCACATGAAAATGCAGTCAACATGTTAGCCACAAGGGAAATGTAAATAACAATCACCATGAGATATCATGACAACTATCTATCAGAATGGGCAAAATAAAAAAATAGTGACCATATCAAATGCAGGTAAGGAGGCAGAGAAATTGAATTACTCATACATTGCTGGTGGGAATACAAAATGGTAAGCTACTCTGTCTGACACTTTAGCAACTTCTTAAAAACCTAAAGATACAACTACCATATGACCCAACAATTACACTCTTAGGTATTTGTTCCAGAGAAAGAAAACTTACGTTCACATAAAAATCTGTACACAGGTGTTTATAGCAGACTTGTTTGCGATAGCCCAAACTGGAAAGAGCCCAGATGCCCTTCAATAAATAAACAATTAAGCAAACTGTGATATATTCATTCCCTAGAATACTACTCAGCAATAATATACCAATTATATGCAACAATTTTGATAAATCTCCAAGGAATTAAGCTAAGTGGAAAAAAAAGTCAGTCTCAAAAGGTTACATATTATATGGTTCTACTCTATAATTCTCTAAATGGCAAAATTATAGAAACAGAGAACAGATTAGTGATTGTCTGGACCAGGGCTATGGTGACAATGAAGAGAGATCCTTGCAGGGTAGAACTGTTATGTATCTTTTGGACTATTTCAATGTCAATATCTTGTTAAAGTACACTAGTTTTACAAGATATTACTATTGGAAAAACTAGGTACAGAGTACATGTGATCTCCCTCTGTTATTTTTTACAACTGCATGTGAATCTACAATTATCTCAAAATAAAAAGGTTTTTTTTTAAGTTATAGCCACTTGGAAAACATTTTGACGGTTGCTTATAAAATTAAACATATTTTTACCACATGACCCAGGAACCCTCTGCCTAGGTATTTACCCAAGAGAAATGATGACACACGTACACACAAAAACCTACATGTGATTTTGCATCATCACCAACATTTAGAAACAACCCAAATGTTCATCAGCTGGTGAATAGATTAACAAATTGCAGCACATCCATACATGGAATTCGACTTACCAAGGGAAAAACTGTTGACATATACAACACGTGAAGCTCGGTAGCCTTGTGGCTAGTGAATAAAGCCAGACTCTAAAGGATACATGTCGTGTGATTCCATTATATCACATTTTGGAAGGGTAAAACTATAGGGACAGAGAACAAGTTGGTGGTTGCTAGGGTAGGGGGAGCAGAGAGATTGCAAAGGAGCACAGGGGAAGCTCGGGGGTAACAGGAACAAGGCATTAATATTAATCAATATTAATATTGATGGCGGGGACGTTCACTCAACTGTCTACGTTTGTCAAAATTCATTAAACTGCACATCTAAAAGTATGAAAACATTAACCAAGAATCCTAATTATAGAAATACTGAGGCTACCCAAAACAACCAAACATTTGAGGAAACCTATCCCAATCTCTAAGGGACACCAAATGCAACAAATAGAAAATTAAGAAGAGTGTAAATTAAGTCAACAGAACAAGTAGAGGTCAACTGTAAACGAAGTATGAACAACATACCATAACATCTTCAGAGTAACTCGGAAATTGGCTATTTCTTTTTTTTTTTAATTTTTTTTTTTAACATTTGAAGAGCACAATGATGCACTGAACTGCTGATTCCCAGAATAAAACACAGGGGGGGAAATGACAGCAAGAAAAAGAAGGAAGCCATTGATAGAGACTTGGAAGGTAGATCCAAAAGTTCTAAAATCTATTTAATTCCAGAGAAGAAGCAGAGAACTGAATGGAAGAAAACAAAAGTCAGAGAAATAACACATGAAAATTTCCAAGACCTGAAGAAAAACATCAAGTATTTAGATAGAAAGGCTCCGTAACTACTCAGCAGAATAAAAGGGGATAAAATTGTAATTAAAATTACACATTTTGTGAAATTCAGAGAACCAAGTAAAAGAACGCTAAAAACTTCCAGAAAAAAAAAAATGCTACCTGCAAAAGTACAAGGATCACAGTGGCACCTGATTTCTTTCCAGCAACTCAGAGTAGTGAACAGCAGTATCATCAAACTTCTGAGAGAAAATTATACTGAATTTACATTTCTATATCCAGCCAAAATATCAGGCAAGCATTCAGGCAAAATAAAAGCTGTTTAAGTCATTCAAGGATTCAAAGTTTGTCAGACACAAGCCCTTCCTGGAAGAATTATTTGAAGATATATTGCAGTGAAGAGAAAAAAAGAAAAAGAAAAGAAGACTCTAAGACTATTGGGAGTCAACAATAGCTCTCAAGGAAATCAGTAAAATTGATAATTGAGGCATTTAATTGAAAGAAAATTAAACAAGCTGGGAATAAAATCTCAACTGATAAAAATACTGAAGGTGGCAGGAAACAGTGGGAGAAGGAGTCGTGAAGCAAATAGTAAGGAGATCTCAATTAGTTCTAAATACCGAACTAAAATGTAATGAATATTGTCAGAGCAAATACAAATAACTTTTTTAAAGATGTCTTCACTGCCAAATGAGTGGAGGAAATATATGTATGTATATGTGTAGGAAAAGTCTTGTCGGGCTGCACACCACGCTGATAACAATGAATCCCTGTGGGGAGGGCGGGGGGGGGGGGGGGGAGGAGCAAGGAAGTGGTCCGAGGGGCTTCAGCTTTATCTGTGCCATATTCATTTTTTTAATGTTTTATTTATTCTTGAGAGAAAGGGAGACAGAGCATGAGCGAGGGAGGGGCAGAGAGAGAGGGGGACACAATCCGAAGCAGGCTCCAGGCTCTGAGCTGTCAACACAGAGCCCGACGTGGGGCTCGAACCCACGAGCCATGAGATCATGACCTGAGCGGAAGTCAGATGCTCAACTGACTGAGCCACCCAGGCAACCCTGTACCATATTCATTTTTATAAGAATGTATTCATGTATTGGTGTGACATTTAGCAAACAAAAGTATCAATATAAAGTGCAGAGAGAATGGTAAATGTCATTTCTGCCCAGAGATCATACATTTTAACACCGTAGTACATTTTTATCTAGTTGTATATTTCGCATACATAAATATATAGATATAGAGATACAGAGATAAAGGTATAGAGATACAGGCTAGCATTATACGTATTCACATGCAGAGGGGTTTTTTGGTTTGTTTGTTTTTTCAAAACCTACATACTCATAACATATTTCCAATAGATAGTCTTCAACAGCGTTATTTTTAATGGTTGAGTAATATTGCATACTTTGTATGCACCATGGTTTATGTAACAGTTTATTATTGGCTATTTAAGTAGTTTTTAATTTTGTACTAAATGAAGCCATACCACAATGAACATCGTTATACATGTATCTGTGTGCACATGTTTATTCCACCTGGCTAATTTCTAGGAAATGCATCACTGGATCAAATATACTCGTTTTTAAGACATTGAGTCCTTATTGCAAATTGTCTTACTGAGTGAAACTTCACCAAACTTCCTGCAGCACTGATAATATTTAAAAAATTTTTGCCAACCAATAAGAAAAGACTGTTCAAATCTGCATATCTTTATTACTACTAAAGCTAAGCAATCTTTACATGTATTTATTGCCCATTTACATTTCTAATTTTGGTAATTGTGTGTCTATTCTTCTCGATCATTTTTCTATTTCTCATTAATCTGTAAAGGCTACTAATAAAGGATGGCTTTATCCATTTGGCATGTGTATTTTAAATTATTTTCACAACTTATTTAAACTTTAATTTCACTTGTAACGTTATTTGAAAAACAATTTATATTTTAATACATCAGCTTTTTTCCCTTGTGTTCTCCACCTTTGATGTCATGTTGAAAAGCCTGTCCTCACTATTAAATCAACATTTGCCTTTGTTCCTATTCTTTTGTAGTTTCATTTTTGCAATAGAATCTTTAATACACCTGAGATGATCTAGCTTTATGGTAAGGCTCTATCTTTATTTTTTTGTCAAATGATTAAATGATTCTCTCAATACCATTTCTACTTTCCCCACTGATCTTCATGTAATTCCACAAGAAATATTATAATACATCCTTTTGGTAAAAATCAAACAAACCAGACAAAGCAAAACTTCTCCTTGACTATTTAGGAAATACTCATTCAATCTCAGCTGCATTCTCTAATCAGAAAAATCAGTGTGAGGTATAGAAATCCAGAATATTTTTCCATCATAAAAATAGCTAACACCTAGGAGTGCTTACCAAACATGTCAGGCAACGCTCTGTGCTTCAGACGTTTTCATTGATATAATCGTCCCAACAGCCCATGACATATGCTACCTCCATCTTACCATTTTACAAAAACAAAACAAAACAAAAAAATAAAACAAACAAACAAAAAACCTGAGACCAGGCTGTCTTGCAATGCACATCAGTAAAAAATGCACAGCATTATTTTCTTTTAAAAAGAGTTTGGGGGTTTTCTATCATACAATACATATTAAGTTGTAACCTATTTTTTTCAAATGTCAATATATCCTGGTTGTCTTTCCATATTAATCCATATAAATCAACCTCAAGTTTCTTAAAACTGTTATACAGTATGATTTACCACAGTTTATTTAACTCTTCTATTGATGTATATTTTGGTTGTTTCCAGCCTTTCATCATTGACAAGGCTACAAAGAACATCATTAATACAATTCCCTACACATTTTTGTGTTTTTCTTGGTTTTCCTTGGCCGTGTGGTCTGTGCATTTTTATTTCAGCAGATATTGCCAAATTGCCCTTCAAAATATCTGGACCAATTTATACTCAAGCACAGCATGAGAATGTTTCATTCTTCATACCATCCCCTCAGTCAATAATGTCAATTCTTTTTTCAATATGATGGGTGAAAAACGATATCTCCTTGTGTATTATTTTGGATGCCCCTTATTACTAGTAAAACTGAGTAACTTTTTATACTCTCCTTTTCAGTTCCCCTTCTATGAATTGTCTATTTGTGTTTTCTTATGTTTTTCCTTTTGGCTTAATGGTTTGTTCCTTATTGATTTGTAAATTTTTACATTTATTTTGGATATTAATCCTTTGTCTTACAAATGTTGCAAATATTTTCTTTTTTTTAAATATATGAAATTTATTGTCAAGTTGGTGTCCATACAATACCCAGTGCTCATCCCAACAGGTGCCCTCCTCAATACCCATCACCCACCCTCCCCTCCCTCCCACCCCCCATCAGCCCTCAGTTTGTTCTCAGTTTTTAAGAGTCTCTTATGCTTTGGCTCTCTCCCACTCTAACGTCTTTTTTTTTTCCTTCCCCTCCCCCATGGGTTCCTGTTAAGTTTCTCAGGATCCACATAAGAGTGAACACATATGGTATCTGTCTTTCTCTGTATGGCTTATTTCACTTAGCATAACACTCTCCAGTTCCATCCACATTGCTACAAAGGGCCATATTTTATTCTTTCTCATTGCCACATAGTACTCCATTCTGTATATAAACCACAATTTCTTTATCCATTCATCAGTTGATGGACATTTAGGCTCTTTCCATAATTTGGCTATTGTTGAGAGTGCTGCTATAAACATTGGGGTACAAGTGCCCCTATGCATCAGCACTCCTGTATCCCTTGGGTCAATTCCTAGCAGTGCTACTGCTGGGTCATAGGGTAGGTCTATTTTTAATTTTTTGAGGAATCCCCACACTGTTTTCCAGAGCGGCTGTTGCAAATATTTTCTACCAGCATATGTTTGTTCATTTGTCTATGGTGTTTTTTATCATATAAGAGCCTTTTTTTTTGAGAAAGAGAGAGCAGGTGTATGCACAGACACACACACAGACACACACACACACACACACACACACACACATATGCAGAAGAGGGGCAGAGGGAGAGAGAATCTTAAGCAGGCTCCATGCCCGCCCACCCGGTGCAGAGCCCAAGGCAGGGCTCAATCTCATAACAGTGAGGTCACAACCTGAGCTGAAAACAAGAATCTGACACTTAACTGACTGATATGAGCCTTTAATTTTATATGTATAGTGGGGCACCTGGATGGCTCAGTCAGTTAAGCATCCAACTCTTGGTTTCGGTTCAGGCCATGATCTCACAGTTCATGAGTTCCAGCCCCGCATCAGGCTCTGTGCTGATGGCATGGAGCCTGCTTCAGATTTCTCTCTTCCTCTCTCTTTGCCCCTCCCCGGCTAGCTCTCTCCCCCTCTCTCTCTCACATGTGCTCTCTCAAGACATAAATAAACATAATTTTACCTGTACAAATTCACAAGATTTTCCTTTGCATATTATGTACTATTTTTTTATTTCACTACATTTCTAGGTTTTGTTTTTGTGTAACATTTAGGTCTTTAGTACATCTGGAATTTACTTTAGTGAATAATGTAATGTTAAAAATATAATTTTATTTTTTCCAAATAAAATTTTCCAAATTTTATTTTTTCCAAATAGTAACTAATTTTTTCCACACAATTTATCAAATAGTGTATTCTTGGGGCGCCTGGGTGGCTCAGTCGGTTAAGCGTCCGAATTCGGCTCAGGTCGTGATCTCGTGGTCCATGAGTTCGAGCCCCACGTCGGGCTCTGTGCTGACAGCTCAGAGCCTGGAGCCTGTTTCAGATTCTGTGTCTCCCTCTCTCTGACCCTCCCCCGTTCATGCTCTGTCTCTCTTTGTCTCAAAAATAAACGTTTAAAAAAAGCATTTCTTTAAAAAACAGTGTATTCTTTCCCCTCACTAATATGAAATGCCAATTTTTCCACAAGTGAATACCTATATCTACAGAGATCTGTTTCTGGACTCTCACTCCAGTGTTCTAATTAAATCTTTGGCACGAATCTCATTGCATTTTAATTATTACAACTTTAGAATATGTCTCGATATTTAATAAGGCAAGCACACCTATTACATTCTTTTCTACATTATCTTGGCTTTTCTCACACATTTACTCTTCCAAATGAATTTTATAATGAGCTTGACAAGCTCCATAAAAATGTTGAATTTATAAATTAATTTGGAGGCAATACTATGCATTTACAATAGTAAGCATTCTCATCCAAAACAATAAAATATATTTTTTCTATTTATTCAGGTCTATTATTCACCTTAATAATCTGATGCTTATTTCCATATTTTATAGTTTTATAGTTTTCATTGCTATGAAAATTGAGTAATTTTTTCTATTACTTTTTTATACTGGTGTATACAAGCAATTGGTTTTTATACATTTATTTGTATTAGGCCACTTTGTAGTATTTACTTACTAGTTCTAATGGTTTCTCAAAGGATTATCTTGTACTTCCTGCAGAACCTGGCTGCAAAAAACCAAAATGACATTATTGTGTCTTCCTTTCCAATATTCACATGCTTTTTAAATTTTTTCTTATTATATAGCATTGGCCAGGACCTCCAGTGCAATATTGAATATTTAGGAATCCTTGTTTTTCTCATGTTTTGAATGGAAGTATTTCTGATGATTTCACCACTGCTACAGATTTGCAGAAGACATCTGTACCTTCTTAATGGAAGTTTTCTTCTATTTCTCATGCACAAGAATATTAGGGGATGGCTGTTTGTTTATCATAAAAGAATATTTTGTAATACATTGGCTTCTATTAGGATTCTAATGTCAAAGATACACTAGGCTTATAAAATTAGCTGAGTATCTTCCTGATTCATAACAGAAGAATTGTCTATTTCTTGAACATGTGGTAGAACTAAATAGTAAAACTCTCTGGGTTTGATGTTCTGTGTAAAAGAGTATATCTTTAACTAGCTTTGAAGTCTTTTCAACAGAAATTAGCATATTTAGGTTTTCTGACTTCTTGAGTTAATTTTGGTAACTTATTTTTTATGAAATCATGCATTTCATCTACTTTTCCAAAGTTATTAATATAAAGTATCTTATAAAAGTTAATTCCTCTGTATCTGTAATGAAATCTCCTTATCTCATTAATGATGCTGTTTATTTATATTCTTTTTTTCTTAATAAAATTTCAAGAAGATTTTATTGATCAATTCTAATGGCTTTGTTGTTCTTGTTTATTTTATTGATGTCAGTTTTTCTCTTTATTATTGCCTTCTATTTTCTGAAGATTTGATTTTTTTTGTTATTTTTCTAGGATCCCGAATATTATTCTTGGTCCATTTGATTTCAATTTCCCTCATTTTCTAATTTATGCACTTAAGTCCATAAATTTTCCTCTGATGGCTGCTTTGGCCACATCTCACGGGTTTTAATATTTAATGCTCCATTGCTTATATCTAAATAGTTGGTAATTTCCACTTTTTATTTCCTTATTAACATGAGACTTTTTATAAGTGTTCTCATATTTATGAGCATAGAGATTTATTTCATCTCTCCTTTAGTTGTTATTTTCTTATTTGGCCAGAGAATAAAGCCGATAAGATCTGTACATGTTTTAACTTGCTGAGGTTTCCTTTGTCATCTAATATATTATCAATGTGAGTGGTTTCTGTAAGTTTGTTAGTACTAGTTCTTCATTATGTCACCTAAACCCTATGCGTCATTATTTTTGTTTACTTGAAAGAATCATTTCTTTTAAAAAGTGTGAGATTTGTCCTACTTTAATTGCAGACTTGTCATTTTATCTTTGTATTTCTATTTGTTTTTGTTTTTATGTTTTCCAATGCTACATTTTCAAGGGCACAAGGTGCACAACTGATACATCGTCCTGGTAGATTTTTTTTTAATAATATGAATTCCTCTGTGCACTCTTTAATGTGTCCCCTCTGACTTAAAATGAATCAAATCACAAACTTTTAATACAGATAGGCTTATTTCTTGACTCACTGTTTCTCTCTTTTTATTTAACTTATTATTTTGGAGCCAGTATCATACTTTTGCCCATTGTGGCTTTGTAAGTTAATTTGCTATATAGATACGTATTGGTTGCTCTAGTATATTAATTCATCCATATTAACTTTACATTTATTTTGCAAAATTCCCAAGAAAATACAATTTAATAGTTGTTCCAGAATAGAATTATTTATGAATCAACTCGAGGAGATCTCTGTATTTCAGTTTTCTGACATGAGCCTCAGAAAATTTTTATTTCTTTCTTTCATATGTGCCTCGCCTACTTAAGTTGTGTGGGTTCTTTTAGATAATTTACATTTTGTGTCATCTATATGAATAGAATGTTTTTACCCTTTTCATGGCTGTTATTACTACTTTAAAATATTGGCTATCTATTGATTTCTATGTATCTGTTTTATAATTGGACATATTATTGAACTCCTTTATATGGTATAAGAGTAGATAACATTCTTGAGTTTTTTAATGTCAACATTAAATAACAATTATTTGGATTTGGCCATTCCAGCATTTATTTCCCAATTGTTTTTAGTATTTTGATTATAATAACCTAATTACTTAGACTTTGTTTTGTTACTATCACAAGAATTCCTCCACGTTTTCCATTTTAAGTATGGTATAGGCTGTAATTTTCAGACATATTATCTTTATCATGTAAACCAGGATCTCTCAATCTTGGCATTATCGATATTTTGAACTAGATAATTCTTTGTTGAGGGAGAAGGAGGCTTCCTGTGCATTGTAGCATTTTTAATAGCAACCCTGACCTATACCCACAAGATCCTAATAGCACCACCCCCCAAATCACTATAATCAAAAATGTATCAGGACATTGTTAAACATCTCCTGAGTGCCAAACTGTCCCTGGTTAAAAACCACTACTGTAATGAATTCTCCCTCTTTTCTATTTTAATCAAAACTTTTGGCAGGACTGGATGTTGAACTTGAGCAAATACCTTTTTTACATATGATCACATACTTTTTCCAATGACCTACAGGTGTGTTAAATTTTTAATTAGGTGTTTCCTAATTTGGTACCGTCCTCACAAATGCTGGAATAAAGCCTTATTGGTCAAAATATACTGTTCTGTTCATATAAGTTTAGTGTTCTTCTTTCTCAAGATTGCTTTGGCTATTGGGGTCTTATGGGGTACCATATGAATTTTAGGATTTTTTTTCTATTCTGTAAAAATGCTATTGGAATTTTCATAGAGGTTGCATTGCATCTATGTGCTTTGAATAGTGTGGACATTTTAACACTATTCATTCTTCCAATCCATGAATACAAATGTCTTTTCACTTATTTGTATCTGCTTTAATTTCCTTCATTGATATTTTATAGTTTTCAATGTATGTCTTTTACCTCCTTATTTCTAAATATTTTATCCTTTGATGTTGCGGTAAACAGAATTGTCTTCTTAATTTCCTTTTTTAGATAGTTCATTTTTAGTGTATAGCATTACAACCAATTTTATGTTTATTTTTTTACCCCGCAATTTTGCTAAATTTGTTTATTAGTTCTAACAGTTTTTTGTGGAGTCTTTAGGACTCTCTCTATATAAGACCATGTCATCTGCATACAGGAACAATTTAAGTTCTTCTTTTCTGATTTAGATACCTTCTATTTACTGCCTACTTGTTCTGGTTAGGTTTTTCAGTACTATGTTCAATAGAGGTGACAAGAGGAGAAATCTTTGCCTTGTTTCTGATCTCACAGGGAAAGCTTTCAGTTTTTCACTAAGTGTGATGTTAGCTGTGGGCTTAACATGTATGGCCTTTATTACACTGAAGAACATTCCTACCATACCTACTTCTTAAGTGTTTTTTTTATCATGAAAGGGTAATGGATTTGTCAAATGTTTTTTCGGCATCTATTGAGATGATCATATAATTTTTCCCTTCGTTCTGTTAATGTGATCTACCACTTGGATTGATTTGCATATGTTAAACCATCCCATTTTGCAGGATTAAATCCCACTTGATCATGGTATGTGATCCTTTTACTATGCTACTGAATTTGGTTTGCTAGAATTTTGTTGAGGAATTCTGCATCTATTTCAGTATGGATAATGGCCTATAAATGCTGGAGGCATCACACTTCCTGATTTCAAAATATACCATAAAGCTACAGTAATTAAAACAATAAGATACTGACATCAAGACAGCTATATAGGCCAATGGAACAAAATAGAGAGCCCAGAAATAAACCCACACATATACAGTCAACTGATCTTTGATAAAGATGCCAAGAATACACAAGGGGGAAAGGACAGTCTCTGTAACAAATTAGTGCTGAGAAAATTGGATGCCCACATGCACAAGAATGAAATGTGACCCCTTTCTTACACCACACACAAAAATCAGCTCAAGATGGATGAAAGACAAACATAAGATTTGAAACTGCAAAACTCCTTGACAAAAGCATAGGGGAAAATTTTCTTGACATTGATCTCAGCAAAGACTTCATGGATTTGAAACCCAAAGCACAGGTAACAAAACCAAAAATAGACAAGTAGGACTACATCAGACTAAAAAGCTTCTGCACAACAAAGGAAACAATCAACAAAGTGAAAAGGCAACCTACAGAATAGGAGAAAAAATTCCATCTATCTGGTAAGAAGTTAATATAGAAAATATTTAAGAATCTACTACAACTCAATGGCAAAAAAAAAAAAAGGAAAAGAAACAAATAACTGAACGAAAAAATGGGCAAAGAACTTGAATAAACTTGAATAAAAATGGCCACCAGGAATATGAAGGAGCACTCAACATCACTGATCATCAAGGGAATGAAGATCGATACAATGACCTATCACCCCACATTTGTTAGGACATGGAATTAGGAGGAGGAGGAGCAGGAGAAGGAGGAGGAGGAGGAGGAGGAAGGGAAGGAGAAGAGGGAGAAGAAGTAGAGGGAGGAGGAGAGGGGAGAGGGAGGGTGAGGAGAGGAGAAAGGAAAGGGAAGGGAGAAGAGAAGGAGAAGAACAAGAAAAAAACATGTCATCAAGGATGTCGAGAAACTGGAAATCTTTTATACACTATTGGTGGGAATGTAGAATGGTGCAGCCACTACAGAAAACAGTATGGAGTGTCATCAAAAAATTAAAAATTGAACTACCATATGATCGCACTTCTGGGTGTATGTCCAAAAGAACTGAAATTCAGGTCTTGAAGAAATATCTGCACCCCCATGTTCATTGCAGCGTTGTTCACAACAGTCAAGGCATGGAAACAACCTAAGCGTTCGTCAACAAATGAATGGACAAAGAAATTGTACATACAGTGGAATATTATTCAGCCCTTTAAGAAGATTTCAAAAAGAAACAATCTTGCCATTTATGACAACATGGATGAACAGAGAGGACATTATAGGTGAAGTCTGCCACTCATGGGAGGACAAATAATACATGATTCCACTTATCTGAGGAATCGAACATTGTCAGGCTCATAATAGCAGAAAATGTAATCATGTTCACCAAAGGTTAGGGTGAGGAGAAAATGGGGAATTGTCATTCAATGGGTATAAAATTTCAGTTATACAAGATAAGCAAGTTTCTAAAGATCTGCTGTACAACATAGTAGCTATGGTTAAAATACTGTATTATGTACTTTAAAATACATTAAGAGGACACAGGTCATGTTAAGTGTTTTTACCAGCAAGTACATGCACACACACACACACACACACACACACACACACACACAAACTCACACACACACACACACAAAAGAACACTAGGAAATGATTGGAGGTGTGGATATGTTTAGTACTTTGATTGTGGTGATGGTCTCATGGGTGTGTGCATGAGTCTAATCTTGTCAAGATGTATATATTACATGTGTGCAAGTTTTTGCATATCAATTATACCTCAATAAGGCTTAGCTATAGATATGACACATATATACATAAATATACATACAGATATGGACTTGATTTTTATGACTTTTACATTTATGTTTACATGTGAGGTCAATCTGTAGATTTTGTTTGTTTACCACTTTTGTTGGGTTCGGTGTAAGATTATGCTTGATTTATAAAGTGGATTGGGATGCTTTCCATCTATAATTATTGTATGATCATCCTCTTCCCCTTAAGAGATTTAAATGAATTTCCTATACAAGCATCTGTTTTAACACTTTTCCACTTCCTTCCTTTGTTATTCAACTAGTCTACCATTAAAATTCATCACATAAAATTTCCTAGAAAATCACCCATTTCCACAACATTTCTATGTTAATATATACTATATTTTCTACCATTTTTTAACTTTTTGGAATACATGAATATTTCTTTTTTATTCTAATGCCATCACATGTGTTTTCTCTGTTTTACTTGAATAACTTCTCAAATGTCTTTATCTGATTCCCATTCTTTGACAACCTTCTGTTTTCTGGTTCACTAACAGTATCTTATCTTTATCAGTATCTTTTTAGGTTTATCCTGTTGTCATTCTAATTTATTGTGAGTTGAATGCTTAATTCATATATTTTTACTCTATGTTAATAATTTGGTATTTAAAGCTATGTATTTTCCTCTGAGTATAGCTTTAACCAAACACCATGAGTTCTCATTGTCCTTATTTTTCTCATTGGTCCCTAAATATAGCTTTGGTTTCCTCTTTGAAGTAAAAGTTATTTCAGAGAAGTTTTAATTATTGTTTAAAATTACTAATTAAGATTTTCAATTACCTTTCTTCTTCCTTTTTAAAAATTCATCCACTTAGAATTATTAGATGCTCTCTTTCTAGCCAATAAATACTATGTTTTGTGAACATTTCATGGGCTCTGATATAATCTCTCATTGGAAGAACCATCTCAGTTTAAGAAACAACTTTATTATTTGAAACCATCTAAATCTGTAGAATCTTTGCTTACAAAATCCACCAAATACCAAAAGAGATGTCTTAAAGTTTTCTAGCACAACTGTGAATTTTTCCACTTCTTCTCCTAACAATTTGCTTACCATAT
The DNA here is from genome assembly GCF_028018385.1 of Neofelis nebulosa. Taxonomy (NCBI): domain Eukaryota; kingdom Metazoa; phylum Chordata; class Mammalia; order Carnivora; family Felidae; genus Neofelis; species Neofelis nebulosa. The sequence continues at coordinate 21,077,373 of NC_080798.1, read as the reverse complement.
TTCATGCTAATGTCACAAGGCTCATTAGGATCCACGAGTAGTTAAGTCTACTAGACTATAAGCCCACGGAAGACAGGAATCATATCCTCCTTGCTTAACATTGAGTCGCCAGCCCTAGCTCACTATTTATTGACTAATAAATCTAAGAATTTACAAATGACAGCGCATCAGTGTAAAGGAGACATCATTCATCAATAAAAATAATTTCTCTGCTGCAGCTAACATTTTTACCCCCACTTCTCCTTCATCTGATGCTAATATTCTGTCCCCATAGTTTCTTACTTCGTTTTGCCTGGTAGAACTTGTATATCTTGTTTTAGCCATTTGGCGGGGGGGGGGGGGGGGGGGTTGTTTTTTATTTTTTGCTTTCTTGTGTTTCCTCTTCTGACTTATCCCTGATCGATGAAATCTATTATCTTTGTGATTGTAGTCAATAAGCAGTGATCCAGTTTTAGAATTCAAGTACTAAGTGGTTTTAAGTGCTTCAAAAGTGTTATTTAACCACTATATTAAACTCTGCATTTCCCTAATTTTTAAAGTTGGAAAGGAAATTGAGTCTTTCGGTTCTCCTTTTTAACACATTGTAGTTAGCACATTTGTATTCTCTCCCTCTAAACCTCATGCAATTGTTTTCTCCCCAAATGCTCCTTAGACCCTTATTAAATGAACTGATATTTTATATTTAGATTATTATTAATTTTTGCACTATACATATATGTATATTTAAAGGTTTAACTGATCTACAAAAGTTACTTTTTAACATTTGAACTAAGTTTTTCAAACAACGTCTCAGTCACGCAGACTAGCATTTCCTAACTCATAAATTATACCTTGATGTTTGTGCTGCTTCTTCCAGGCAAAGACCTGGGCCTCTTTCCGCTTGCACCAAACCCTTGGCCCCAGGCCACCCTGGGTGCTGGAAGAAAGACATAATTCCCCCGGGGGGTTCCAGTTCTCCATTCAGGTCAAATGGCTCTAGTGTCCAAAAGACGCCTCTCTGAGAAAGCTGGTGTGTGGGATTGCTAAGAGCAAACCACAACAGAAGCTGGCAAAAAGGCAGGAAGGGTCTGGATAGGGCACCAATGGGGTCAGCTACACCAACACCGATGCAAGCAGCAGGCAGGCGCAGTGGCCCCCGGGGCCTCCAGGCGCCTGGGCAGAAAGAACCAGCCAGACCTTCAGCTGCCAACACCCCACCCCACCCTGCCCACCCGCCCTGGGGCCTGTCCCCTCCTCAGGCAGGAAGTGAAGGTACAGGTCGAGGGCATGCTCTGTCATTGCCAGATTTTGCATCAATCTGCATTTGGGTGGAAGTTTCCATTAATGGGTTGTCATACCACCTGCAAAACAGAGAAAAGAAGGGCTCTTCTAAAATTTGCAAGTGTGAAGCGAGGGTGTCAGATGCGGGATGTGCGATAGGCTGAGCCCCGGGTTTACCACTTTATTAAAATTGTGATCGTTCACGTAAAGACTCAACCAGGTCACATATTAATAATTATCACTGACAATCTTTAACATCAGCCGGAGCCTACGAGTGAAGCAATATTACATCTCCCCGTCTCATTTATCTTACAGCTTATGGCCCCTCTGTGGTCAGCACGCTGCGAGCTTGGTGGACATTTAATTATGAGCACATCATAAATGTAGCTGACAAGGCAGAGGCTGCCCGGGGATGCTCCTGGCAAGGGGGTCGCTGTGGAAAGCACTGACTTGATGCACCCGACGACAGGGCGAGGCCAAAACCGCTTGTCCACGCTGTGCGTCTGCAGCTTCCTGAAGCCTGCAGCTGGTGAGGGACCCCGGGTGGTGGTGCTTGTCCTCACGGGCCCCTCTGAGGGGTGCGGGCCACGTTGTCTTACAACTTGAGGCCTGCATGTTCTCTGCCTAGAGCACCTGGACCTCTGCCAAGCGTCTCCAACCCATGGGGGGTGAAGGGGGTGAGCCTCCAGCCCAGAGTGAGGGGGTGGAGGGGGGGGGGCATCCAGGAAGCCCACCTCGGCCCTCCCAGCGACCCCAGCGTCCCCCGCTCAAACCATTCAGCTCGAACGGGGACAGAGGACAGCGAAGGTGCCGGGATCAGCCCACCCCTGCCCCCGCTCAGGCAGTAAGTGACCTTCCACTAAATCAGAAAAGGAGGATCCTGTACTGCCAGGGAGGAGGGGGCTTGGCATTTGTTCCTAATCAGCCACCATGCCGATGGGATGGCCACCGCGTGGCACCAATAGGGCCACACCTCTCTGCGTGGGCAGGCGCCGGCCGCCCCCCGTGTCCCCGCCACCGTCCGCGCAGGGGCCGAGGTCCGATTCCGCCGCCGCATGGAGAAGACAAAGCGTCTAATAAGGGGCACCGCGGCGCTGGAGCTCTGAGGGAAGAGCTGAAAAGTAGCTATCATGTTGGCAGATAAATTCTACACACAATTATTCATTCCTAGCCTCTTGACATGTAGATTAATGAGTTTGATAACCCAGGCTTCCAAGAAGTAGATTCCACTCTGTTCGCAGGCTCTCTCCCCCTCTACCTACAAACGGCACACGGGTCTATGGAGGAAAAACAAATCGATACATTTGCAGTAGCCATCACTGCTTTTTGTGATTGGAACCCTACGTCAAAAATATGATGTGTCTCGTCCTTCGCGGCCTGGGAGAAGCCAGGGCTGGCCGGGCAGACTCTGGAGGGGACCGAACGCCTGCAACCTTGGCCTCCGCGCGCATCCTGGGCCTTCCGTGGTGGGCTGAGCGCGCGGAGCATCTCCAAGTTCGGCCGCAGGGGTTGAGCCCTCAGCTGGGGCTGGAATCCTGCTGGACCTGACCCTGCCCGTCCCCACTTGGCACTGGGTCAACCAGGCCAAGAAAGTGCCCTGCGGGAGAAAGAACACACAGGAGGGAGGCAGGCACTCCCCCCGGCCGCTATGGACACTTCACTCAGGATCGGTGAACAGCCGGGCCCTTCGGAATTTAGTCCCTCCGACCTGAATGGAAATGCTCTCAAAGAGTTACTGGATCCACTGTGCGCTCGCTTATCATCATGCTTTGGTTTTTGTGTCGTAACTGCTGTCCCCTACGCCGGTCCAGGAGTGGGGGGAAAAGTTTGGAGATACATTTCAAACGTCTAAGAGCCGATTTCCTTGGTGGCCTCATTACCCACTTGGCAAAAGCTTCTAGATCCTAGCACATTGTATTTCCTCTTCATCGTGGCTGGTGTTTATGTTCTAAAAATAACACATGCTTTTTGCAACAAATTCAAACACTATGGGAGGAAAGAAAATAACAAAGGTAATGTCTCTCCAACCACCCTCCCGCCCTTCCCACTCAGCCCAAGACAAATCGGGGTTGAAAAACTAGCGTGAATCTCTTGGGACATTTCCCTACACCTCAGTCTGTGCTGAGGCCAGTGTAGGGGGGAGGAGGAGAGTGTAGAGAGGAAAGTCTCTGCCCTGCTAGCTCCACCCTGTGAGGAAGTCGTGTTCCCACCCTCCCCCGGCAGGCAAGCCTCCCTGGGAAACAGAACAGACCTCACAAACCTGAACTGAGTGGAGCCTGGGCACCGGGTGGGCAGATTCGGGGTCTGTGGGATCTTTGTGGGTGCGGGGGGAGAGCGGGGACAGTGGGGGAGAGATCAGTACAGGCATTCTGCCTGGCACCTTCTTTTATTCTACAGGAATAGGAATGAATGAGGCAGAAATTCACCCAGCTCACAAAGATCCAATGAGATTTTTAATGAGCGATATGGACCAGCTTGAGCATTTGTGGAGAGACAACCTGCTTTCTGTATAGCTTCCACCCTGCTTCCAAATAGACAGCTGTAGGGGCGCCTGGGTGGCTCAGTCGGTTGAGCATCTGACTTCAGCTCAGGTCACGATCTCACGGTCCGTGAGTTCGAGCCCCGCTTCGGGCTCTGGGCTGATGGCTCAGAGCCTGGAGCCTGCCTCCGATTCTGTGTCTCCCTCTCTCTCTGCCCCTCCCCCGTTCATGCTCTGTCTCTGTCTCAAAAAATAAATAAAACGTTAAAAAAAAAAATTCAAATAGACAGCTGTAAGCGATACAGAGAAGGCCAAATCTCCCTTTCAAGCAGCCTTGAGCAGACTCCAGGTGTCTCAAATGCACCACCTCAGTATTAGCATCCCCAGGTTTAGCAAAAAACAAAAACAAAAACAAAACTCGGGATGTGGGCACCTGGGTGGCTCAGTCAGTTAAGCCTCTGACTTCACCTCCCGTCATGATTCACAGTTCGAGAGCGCAAGCCCTGTGTTGGGGTCTGTGCTGACAGCACAGAACCTGCTTGGGATCTTCTGTCTCCCTTTCTCTCTGCCCCTCCCCCGACTTGTGCATGTGCTCACACCCTCTCTTTCAAAAACAAATATTTTTTAAAAATTCAAGATGCCTGGTGGCATTTCAGTTTCAGACAAACGACAAATAAGTTTTTAGTATCAATACATCCCAAATATGCATGACACATACTTATATTTTTAAAGTACTGTTCTTAAGTACTAAAATAAATCCTAAAGGAAAAAAATTTGGGATTAGTATGTCCCACGTGTATTTGAAACATATTCATGCAAAAAAAAAAAAAAAAGATTAGCTATCTGAAATTCAAACTTCACTGGACATCCTCTGTTTCATCCGGCAATCCTATCCAGGATGTTTCTGTGAAAGTGCCCTGGAGAGAACCAGGGTTGTGACCGAGGAGAAAGAATTAAAAGCAAAACCGGGCTCCGAACTCGGGACAGCCGCACACAGGCACCGCCTCCGGCCCTCCACCCAGGCTCTCCCCAAACACTCTGCCTCCTCCTGCGCCCGGAGCCCACTCACTGGAGCAAACTTGGACCCTGGTCCCGAGTAGATAGGACCCCACCACATCTGGATTCTGCAGGGGTGTGTATGAGACCTGAAGCTGGGGGCATTCTCGGGCTGGATACGAAGGCGGGACCACAAAAAGATGGGGGCCCCCAGAATGTTCCTCGACAGATCCCTTCCTGCTCCCAGAACGCACAACCTTGGCACCTCCAGGCGACGTGACTGGAGCCTTTTCTAGGAGACGGTGAAGTTCGGAGGTCCTCCTCTCCCACCTGGCCTGGCAGCAATCCCAGAACAGAACAACATAATGCACTCGATGCGGTGGGGGGAGGGGAGCCAGCACTGCTTCCTGTTTCGAATCAATTATGGCCAGACTGACTCATCTTCCCTCATAGACCAGAAAGTCTCACATCCTGTTGCTTCTTAATCATATGGAAACCTAAATATAGACACGTCTGCAGAAGGACAAGCCGGAGAAAACCAGTGTCCTCGTTCTCCCCAGGGAAAGCTTGATTCTCACCCCTCTCTTCTGAACTAGAGAGACGCCAGCCAGACCAGGTTCAGGACAGCAACCTCGGCAGTGATCCTAGCCTGGTGGACAGGGCCGGTTACCCATCAGGGTCACAGCGACAACTCAACCTGGCTCCGTCAGCTGCGGTACCTGGGTTCTGCACACACCATTCACTGCCCTCTGGACACGTCTCCAGCCCCCGTCCCGTCACGATCGTGGCGTAGTGACAGGGACACAGGGCATCTCGGCTGCCTCACGGCAGAGTGCCTTTGCCGAAGAGCCGTCTGCCCCGCGCATCAGCCTAGGGCGGGAGACTCCAGAGAAGATTCCACAGCACAGTCCTACTGTGCCCCCAGCACCACCCGTGTGCAGCCCGGCACCCGGGAGCCAGCAGGACCCCTCCGGTGACAGGCTTGCCCACGATTTCTGCATCTGCATGTTCCTTCCCTTCACCCAATTCTGGGAAATAGTGCCCAAGAATGCCTTTCTCTGGGAAACAGCTCAGTATCCTTCAGGAAGGGTCTTTGGGCCCCAGGGTTAGGAAAGCTGGGGGGAAGCAGTGGATAGAGCTGTTCCGAAGAGGACACAGACGCGGATGTGATAGGCATCAGTACAGCCCAACACACGTCCGCTTGTCTAGGAGAAAAGTTTTAGAAGAGATAAAAGTTGCACAAGACTAGCCACCAAATGCCTCTCCAAAGCACAATGACAAATTAAGCAGGAGAATAACGAGTCCAGGGGGAGGCACCGACAGCCCCACGTTCCCTAGAGCAACTGGAGGGGGGCAAACCCAGGACTCCACCACCCGATGGCTGCCTGGCCCCGGGAAGCCAGCGACCTGAGCAACAGGACGGGGATAGCCCTCCTCTGTGGTGCCCAGAAGACGGTATGAATGTCCTCTTGGCACCCCTCGACTACAGGCCCAACCCTGGCACTCACAGCCCTCAATACAGCCCATAGTCTTATTTGGTTTGCCACAGTAGTTTGAGAAGATTTGAAATAACTGCCAATATTTAAAACTCGGGACGGGGGGGAGGGGGGGGGGCGCCTGGGTGGCTCAGGCAGTTAAGCTTCCGACCATCGATTTCAGCTCAGGTCATGATCTCACCTCGTGAGATGAGCCTCAAATCGAGCTCGAATTGGGCTCGGTGCTGGGCGTGGAGCCTGCTTAAGAATCTCTCTCTCCCTCTGTCTCTCTGCCCCCCCTCCCAAATAAATAATTTTTTTTTAATAAAATAAAAATAAAAGGCAGGAAATTTCAAAGGAAAAATCCAGATTTCTGCTTTCCCTTAACAAATCAGAAGATCCTGCGATCCTGAGCCTGTGACCATCCAGGTATCAAGAGCCACGGAACAGCCACCCACCCGGACGGGGCACATGCTTACCACTTTCCCATGGTCCCCAAACTCCCTATTGTGTGGTCCCTGCTCTGTGGGGCACCAGGGAGGCCCTGCCCGTGGCCCCCAGGACCACAGCAAGAACACAGGCAAACTCTGCCTTCCCCAGTGACCCCCTCTATCCGTCAGAAGCACCATCATTCTATACCATAGTCACAGGTTAGCTCCCCTGCAGGTCCCCAGAGGCCTGAGGCTCACCATCTACAACCCTCATAGCAGCATCAACTAATAAGACAAACAACTTCCAGAGGCTTGGAAACCATTTAGCAAATGATTTAAGTAAAAGAAACACTTTAGACAAACCTAGAACAAAGTCACACCCAAGACCCAAGGCAACAGTGAAGGCCTGAGTTACACGCCCATTTCACAGACAGGGTAAACTGAGCTCAGAGTCCCATGTCCCCGACCATCCCTCTTAACTTCCGGGATAAATGGCCCCACCAATGGGGCTGGAGGGGAGGGAGGTTTCATCATTGTGTTAAGTGTTGCAAGGGGGGAGAAAGTTCTGATTGGCTGATTCAGGAATTGGGATTCTGGGCAGAGCTTTAGAAAAGGATAATGTATCTTTAAGCCTAGGTGCCCTTCAGGGAATGTATTGGATAAATGTCTTCTGAAAAGCCTGTAAATATTCCATCGCCTCACTGTCATTACTACCATGAAATGATAATGAAGCATGAAAGAAATATAATTCCATATTCAGATGACAGCATTAGCCTCCATAAGCAAACTGAAATATTTATTAGTAAAATGTTCAGTATCTACGCCTGTAATCTAAAAAAAGGACAAAAATGTTTTATAATAAAAAAGAGATTGAATGCAGAGGTAAAATCTGGTTGGCTGATTTTATTGCTTATTATTAAATCCTGGCAAAACAATTATTTTTTTCTTTTCATTAGTAAGACACCCAAATTAAAACTATGCCCTCCGGCTGCAAGGTTTACAGTAGTGATTAAAAACAAGGAATTGTGATGCATGGGGCTTTTGACAATGGCATAATCAAATTCATTCATATTGTTCAATCTTTCACTGACAAATATTTTTACAGTGAAATATACCAAACAAAGAATCACATACAACAACTATCAATACAGAGAAATTAGGAAACCTTGTTATTATTTAAAGAGTGAAGTGATACAACGTTGCCATAATCTTGAATACAAACATTATAGTGTAGTTAATTAGGGTAATTATTGCCTAAATTGTGCTTAATTGTCTTATAGTGAATAGGATGTGTGAATGAAGCTTTTTGAGCCTTTGACAATACGTAAGTGTCGCCAAATTATTTAGTTATAATTTAATAAGTTTTGATAGTATTTCCTCTAAGTCGGGAAGTACATCTGAATACAAGCTAAGCCATAAACAGGAGCCACAGGCCTTGACCTCTGTTTCACCTTATTGAAGAAGAGACATAAGAGAATCATTTAGTGCATCACAGAGCGCTCCCATACCCTGAGCACATTCCTTTAAGGAAAGGGGAGGGAAAAAAAAAAAAACAAAAAAAACCAGGGTCTTTGAAGTGAATGAAAAATTAGAAATTCAAGTGACCACGATCAATTCTGAAACACTGCACAAAATTAATTACAGTTTTGCATCAGAAGCAAGAATGTAGATTTCAGACAGTCGGTGTCATTTATCTCGAGCTACACAATATACAAGGCGATTAAAAAGCCAAATCTGTCCCCACCTCCCAAGTCTGAGGCCTCTCGGAGGCTGTGAAGTACAAATGATTAACTTCAAATTATGCAAGGGATCGTGCAGACGCTTCAGCTTGAATGGAGTGTGTGGCAAGTCACAGAAGCTGGAGAGGGACAGATTTGTGGCTCTTTATCAAAATCCAGCCTGGCCACCACTGACGGAATCCAGATAAATTGCACAGAGATCTGACAGTGGCTGCAGAAAGCTTGCTCTGCAAAATCCAAATCTCTAATTTCTATGTGTTTTTAATTGCTTGCCTTAAATTTGCATTTTTATACAATTGGTTTAAAGGATTTATTCTACTCCATAGGCCACTCTGACCAGATAGCTCGCCATTTCACATGGCGTTGCAGAACCCTATCTTGGGAGCGGCGGGGCGGGTGGAGGGAGGGGAAGGTGAAGATTTGGCTTCTGAATCACCTTTAACAGCGAAGCTGAATGTCCAAAGGGAGGTCCCCTGCCCTCTCTGCCCTCAGGACTAGCCCAAGAGGCCATTGGCGTTCAGGTGGCCCACAGATGCCCAGAGCCTTTGTCCCCAGAAGAAGCTCCATGAGCAAATACCCCAGAAAGAAGCCCAGCCTCACCCTCCCTCCTTCCTCTGGGGCCCCACACTCATTAGCCCCCCTTTGGAAAAGGCAGGACGTGCATGTGTTCAAAATACATCTTATTCTGTTGTCAAAACTAAGTCAGTATTAGAAAGGCTGGCAGATTTTCCCCGACTCCAAGAAACCACACATGGTGTGTCACACACACGTACACACACACACACGCACACGCGCACACACATACACACAAGCTGGGTGGCTGCTTCATTTAACCCTGCATTCGTAACTGACTTATTAACACTAGAGATTGCCAAGTGAGAAACTGTCATTTTGAGATTTGCAAATTGAGCCTCACCTAACGAACTCTTAGATTCTGAGCAATTGGCTCCGGGTCCTGGTGAAATCCCGACTGCCCTCCACTGGCTACACCTTAATAAGCTGTCCCCGACTTAAGCCAGGTTCTCACCCACCTGCCCCTACAGAGTCCCCCTGCCCCCAGCCATCTCCCTGGGGATTTCCTAAGCACATCTGGAGATGTCGGGTCACAGAAGCTTCTCTTCACCCCACTCTTTCATCTGAGCAAGTCTGTTTATCCCAATAGTCTCGGGTGCAAATGGCTGCTGGACCCAGGAAGGTCACAGAAGGAGAAAGACTGCATTTGATAAAACATCTCGGGCGCCTGGGTGGCTCAGTCAGTTGGACGTCTGACTTTGGCTCAGGTCATGATCTCACAGTTCGTGGGTTCGAGCCCCGCATCAGGCTCTGTGCTGACAGCACAGAGCCTGGAACCTGTTTCACATTCTGTCTCCCTCTCTCTGCCCCTCCCCCACACCCTCTCCCTCTCTCTCCCACTCTCAACAATTAACATTAAAAAAATTAAAAATAAAATTGAAAAACGCCATCTCCCACTCCCCCTTTGGGGAGAGACATGGAAACAGACAGTCCTTCACCACCGGAAGGAAAACGAATGGTGGAAACAGCATCTGACCCTGTTCCCCCAAGTCAGGGACACTGGGGGCTGTGGGGGCCGTGGCTAACTTTAAACATGTGACCTTTGAAGAGGGCAGCTGTACCTCTGCTCAAATACACAGTGCTACAAAGGAAAGCTGCTGCACATGGCCAGAGTCTGAATTTTTGATGAAAGCTGGAAATCTGGATTGTTTCAGAGAATTTCTTCATTTTTTAAGTGTTGATTCACATTTTTTAAAGTAAATGAAAGAACCACTCCGCTGGCTACATAAAAATAGTCTGGGGGTGCCTGGGTGGCTCATTCAGTTAAGTATGACTCCAGCTCAGGTCATGATCTCGGGGTTCCTGAGTTTAAGCCCCACATTGGACTCTGTGATAACACCTCAGAGCCTGGAGCCTGCTTCAGATTCTGTCTCCCTCTCTCTCTCTGTTCCTCTCCTGCTCACAATCTCTCTCTCAAAAACAAATAAACATTAAAAAAAAAAAAATTCTTTTTAAACACTCTGATGGCCAGGAGCACCAGGGTGGCTCAGTCGGTTAAGCATCCAACTCTTGATTTCCACTCGTGATGTCACAATTCACGAGTTCGAGCCCCAAATCAGTCTCTGCATGGACTGTGAATCCTGCTTGGGAGTCTGTCTGTCTGTCTGTCTCTCTCTCTCTCTCAAAGTAAATAAACATTAAAAAAATTTTTTTCAATACTCTGATGGCCAAATCCATCCCAGGGCCCCCAGCTTGTGACTTCAGGCCCACACCCATGATGGATATAAACACTTTCGTTGCTGAATGGTTGTAAAGGAGACATCTTGGGATTCTAAAGGGCAGACTCCCCTCACCCCCATGACGGTCAGAGGGACACTGGACTAGCAGAGCCTGAACTCCTCCCTCCCTTAGACTAAGCACTCCCCAACAGCCCAGCAGAGTGACCACTAGTGCTCATAACCTAGGAGGTCTTGTGGGCTTTGGCCCAACTCTGGGCCCATCCCTACATTGCTTTCAGGTTCTAGAACCAGCCTTGGTCCACTTTCCTTTGTTCAATCCTTTGACTTATGGAGAAGTGAAATAAATTCCTAAAAGCTATGAGTCCAAGACTTGCACTCAAGCGTGCAGGCCCCGGCTACCCCCACACCCTGCTGCTCCGGGCAGACCCTACCTTGATGTGTGCAACCCGGGCTTCCCCGGTCTGCTCCTGCCGGCTGGGCTGCATTCCCTCTCTAGACGGACTTGCCCACTGCCCCGAGCAGCTCAGTGGCATGTATTAGAGAGAGAAAGATGTGCTCAGCTACTGTGGGGTGCCCTTAAGCTGCCTCCTGTCAGTGCCCATCAGTAACCCTTACAGAGGGAGGGAAGGTGCCGAGGTGGGTCCGCAACCAAATGTCTCCCCAGAGCAACAGATAACTCACTGCCGATTACTAGCCGAGAAAGCACCCAGCCCCTACACTCTGGCTTCTCCCTGTCCTGGCTTTCCCAACTACCCAGACCATGAGAGCCATCATGCAAACTTGTGAGTCTCTGAATAGCACCCTGTTCATGCACTGAATCGGTTATGCTCCATCTTGGGCTGAAGACCACGGCCTGAACGTGGAATCCGAAGCAGGGAGCAGTCGCAGTGCCTTGGGCACGTCATAGGAGGTCAAAGCTTCTGTTGGTGCATCTAGAAGGGAAGTTTATACCACCTGACTTACAGGTGCTGGAAGAATTAAATTTGCTGTTCACAGATGTCAAATAGAGTGAGTAGGGGCACCTGGGTGGCTCCGTCGGTTGAGCGTCCGACTTCGGCTCAGGTCATGATCTCGCGGTTTGTGAGTTTGAGCCCCGCATTGGGCTCTGTGCTGACAGCTCAGAGCCTGGAGCCTGCTTCACATTCTGTATCTCCCTCTCTCTCTGCCCCTCCCCCAGTCACGCGCGCGTGCACACCCCCCGCCCCTCAAAAAATAAATAAATAAACATTAAAAAACAATACCAAGGATGAGTCTTTTCTCTTTTCAGACTTAGGTGACCCAATGGACAGCGCAGAGACTGGGGTCAGCCGTGAGTCGCAAAACTCCCGCCCCAGGACAGCAAATGCAAGGCCCTTTTGAAATGAAATTGGTGGAAATCTGTTTTTCTGGGAAACTCTCTCTGTAGTAGTTTCAAGATGCATTTACGAGGCCCTCGTGGTGGGAAGAGAGGGGGACATAAGAAAATAAGAGTATTTGGGTCCAGCCCTCGGGGGCTTATCATCTATTTACAGTGGAGAGACGGCAATGAGATTAAGCGGCTGGGAGGCCCAGGCACCCGAAAGTCCAGGCTCCCGGGCTCACAGGCTCCCCAGCCCCGGGGAACGATTCCCAAAGGCTTCTGCCAGAACCCTGAAGGGTGAGCTACTACTTTCGATGCTTATGTCATTTGAATCTCCAGAAAATAAAGGCTCACCATCCTACAGGCAGGGAGAGGCCCACTCGGGAGACTTGCACTCCCGAGGTCGCTGTACAGGGCAGGAAGCCAGGTGTGTGCACTGCCCCAAAGCTGATACAAACCAGGGTGTTGTATCAACCAAATGAGAGGACATTTGAGAAAGGGTCTTATGAACTATTACAGTCTTATAAACTTACTCCGGTTTTGTCCTCCCCCAAGGGATTATGTCCTATAAACTCAAGGTATTAAAGAGAAAACAGAAGGGTTGGCTTTGGGAATCTGAATCAGAGAGCTCAGGGTTTAGCAACTTAAGGAATCTTTTTTTTTTTTTATGCTATCACAAGTTTGAGTGAGTTCAGGCAATATTTATCCACAGCATTTTTTTTCACTCTGCATCATGACTTAAGCTGCAAGAATTCACTATGTGAAATTAACAGAATGTCTATCTTGTCGTTGATTACACAAAATTGGAACCACCGACGTTCACGTGAATACCTCCAAACTAGCACTCCTGACAGGCTGGGGCTGCTGCAAATTAAGTTGAAGAAGCAAATTCTCTTCCACGTAGGAAAAGACAACCCGCCCCGGCTGCAGAAGAGACCAGCACCCGCTTCGCCCTCTTGAGCAACACGCTTTGTGTATTCAGAATCAGGGTATGTGGCCTTACCGTGAAGAAAGAGGATCAGAGAGGTGGAGTGATTCACAGAAAGTCTCACAGCAACTTAGTGACTGACCACCCTGAGACTAGAATGCCAATCTAGGGCTCGCTTTCTGCTCCCTAGGGTGGAAAAGCCCCTCTACATGACTATCTCCGTGTTCACAGGGGCTGTGCTAGACCTCGGACAAGGGAAAGGGCAGACGTCTTCAGGCCTGAGGGCAGTCCTTCCTTGCCTGACTGCAACTCCAGAACTCCTCGTGAGCTCCACCATGACTCAGAGGCATGCCAAGTCACCTGCAGGATGAGCAGGGGCCACACCGAACCTTCTCGGGGCCTTCAGCAAACACAGGGGAAACAAATCTCAAATTACGGGAAAATTTGCCTGAGCATAGCTGTTTAGAAGGTGTATGTGTGTGTGGTCATCTCTGAAAAACTCCAGAAGAAGGAAGACCCCATTTAAATTAGAAAGAGATGCTCAGAGATAAATCACAGGGTAATTTTATCAGTCCTGTCCTTGGCAATGCACCTTAGAGAGACTCTCGAAATGACAGTTCAAGTAGGGTGATTTTCATTTCAAATTAGCTATTGGATCACTCACAACCCGAAGCTCAGTCTTCTAGCAGAACATCTGTTGCCAGAAGCAATGCATCATATTGTTAAATAAGAGCCAAGTAGGTTTCATTAGAAAAGAGAATGATCCAGGGGTCATAGTGGGCCACTACTGACGATGAGTCAGGATTGGGAGGCAGAGTGGAAAGAAAATCACCCCTAGAGTCCAAGTCCCTACTCTGCAACCAACCTTGAACAATCCTGTCTCACGTCTCCATTTTCTTTTCAGGCATAAAATGGCAGTTGAACAATACCCCTTCCGTCTTCCTCACAAGGTTGGTTTGGGTGCTCAAAAGAGAGAACACGGGTGACAGCATCTGGAAAACCTGAAGCAGCACACAGGCATCAGGGGTTCCTGCTGACACAGTGGTCTTGGGGACCAGCAGGGTTATAAAGTTGACCCCTCTCAACATGACCTTTGACACTTGTTTTGAGAAGAAGCTTAAGAATATTCACAATGTTGAGGCGCCTGGGTGGCTCAGTTGGTTGAGCACCTGACTTCGGCTCAGGTCATGATCTCGCAGTTCGTGAGATCAAGCCCCGTGTCGGGCTCTGTGCCGACAGCTCAGAGCCTGGAGCCCGCTTTGGATTCTGTGTCTCCCTCTCTCTCTGCCCCTCCCCCACTCATGCTCTGTCTCTCTCTCTCTCTCTCTCTCTCTCTCTCTGTGTCAAAAATAAATAAACATTTAAAAAATATATATTCGCAATGTAGAAGGGCACCTGGATGGCTTAGTCGGTTAAGCGCCTGGCTCTTGATTTCAGTTCAGGTCATGATCTCACAGGTCCTAGGACCGAGCCCCGGGTCAGGGTCTGTGCTGACAGCACGGAGGCTGCTTGGGACTCTCTGTCTCCCTCTCTCTCTGTCCCTCCCCCATTCAAGCTTGTGCGCTCTCTGTCTCTCAAAATAAATAAATAAACATTCTAAAAAAAGAATATTTGCAATGTGGAAGTTTTCCCTGTGTTCTTTTATCCTTTAAAACAGGAACTACACAAGTAACTGTGGTTTTCATCATAATAACAGCTATTACTGTTACCAGAGAGCTCACTCCCAGCCCACACACGGAGAGAGATGGCTTCTGCAGGTCAGCAGAAATTACAGGGTTGGATTAGAGGCCCAGCCACGGCAGAAGTGGAGAAGAGAGAGGGTCGGCGCACACTGGTTTCTTGCCCTCTCGGACGCTGCAAGATGACAGCTCCCACAGAGGACAAGCGAGGTGCCCCTTGCTGACCACCGGACACACAAGCGAGGCCAACCCAGGCCATCAGCCGCCCGGAACCCTCCAGCTCACTGCACACATGTGAGCAAGCCCAGCGGAAACCGCCAGGCCGGCCCAGGCAGTAGACTGCCCAGCACCCCGCAGAGCGGTGGTTTCTTTAGGGAACACGTTTGAGATTGTTTGTTACGCAGGAGTAGCTGAGACACCGAACAACTGCATTGTGCAGATGAAGAGGCGGGAACAAAAAACGCTCCTGCTCTCCCCTGTGCAGCCTCAGCCCCTCTGACCCTCAGCCTCCAGGGCGACCGTTCCAAATGCAAACCTTGCCATGTCTTTGCCTCCCAGGGATGCTGCATGACTCTTCTGCATCCCAGAACTGGCCAAACTACTCCTCACCTGGGGGCCCGAAATTTCTGCCCCTGCCTCACCAGATGAATTCTGCAGCAGGGGCGTTCCTCGGCCACTGTCAGTGGATCTCCAAAGACAAAGGCCCCCAAGCCTGGGGCTGTCCGAGGGGAGCAAATCTCCCAGAGAGACCAAAGCAGCTGTCCCCACTCTAGGCTGGCCACGGCCCTGTCCATTCCCCCCTGTCCCCTCCCACTGCTGCCTGTACTGTCGCTCACCATCTGCTCTGCCCTTGGAGTTCATTCCCCAGAGATCACAGCCTTATCCTCACCTTAGAACACCCCACACAGCCTGGCCCTGAGGTTCCAGGGGCACTGGTGAGAGTTTGTTGTGGCTGCTGGTGGTGTTCCTTACTAGCCCTACAGGTGTGACGCAGCCGGGGCTGGGAACGTGTGATGAAGCGGAAAGAGCACTGGGTTCAAATCATGCCCCTTTTGCTCGCTACCCTGTGATCAAGGGGCAGGTTCCCTACGAGCTCAGACTCCGGTTTCTTCACTTGCAAAAGGGAGCTGATGAGTCTTGCAGGATCCACAGGGACACTGGGAGAGCTGAACGTAACAGCAGGTTCGTCTATACCACAGCCAGCCCGACCAGCTGAGCGTAGCATGCTCACTACAGCCATCGCTGAGTAACAGCACCGCCCGCCCTCCCCGCCCAGAGCCACCTCGGCCCCCGCCACGGTGCAACTTGCACTGCGCATGCCCGTGCCCCGTCTTCCTCCCGCCCCTTCCCACAGGGAAAGGCCACCCCAGCGTCTTTGGTAGGGGGTAGGCACTATCTCTCTCTCTCTCTGCTTCTTTGATTTGATTTCAGGAATCTGCAGGACGCTGCCCCCCGAATGGAGGCGGCTTCTCTTACCCACCACATTTTGTGACGGCACTCTCCCCCCCACCCCCGCCCCAAGCAGGGACTCTGGGGCAATCCAAGCTTCCACCCATTTCACAGATCTAAGTAGTCCTTAAAGCCACATCTCTGGTCCTTGGGAAGATGCATCATAATCCCTAGAAAAAGGGAGGCCTACCCTAGACCCGGCCCATCTGGGCGGCACAGATGACGACACTGCCTAGGACGCAGAGGTTCGAGGCAGACGCCCCCAGCCCCGCCTGCATCGCGCCCCTGCACCCAAGCTTCATTTCCTAGACCTTCGGCCACGTGCTCGGTGGTGTCACGGCGGCTGTGAGGCGCTGCCTTGGAAAATAGGAAATTCAATTGTCTGACCAATAAAAAGCATTCCTGTATGTAATCTCTGTAATAGATTCTTAAATTCTCGGCGCTGACACACTGTTATGTGTTCGCGGTTATTATCTGTCCACTTCCAAACCTTAAGAGGTTAGATTGTTTAAAGATTTGTTAGCTATGAACTGCTTAAAGAAGGCAAAGTATAAACTCCTGGCTAATTGAAAAATAGCATTTTATCAGATTCTCCTCTGATATGATATTGTTAATGGTCGTACTTAGAATCCTCTCGATACTTCAGTAAGTGGGGAAATTAAAAAAATAACATCTTCGGGGCTTTGTGGAAAATGTGGCTGTTACCAATTTATACTGCTTTTTTAACCGTTATTTTCGTATATTTCCCACAATGCCTCGGATCCGAAGCAAACAGAAACTGAGTGATTACCCCAAAGTGTGCTAGATGAACTGGAAAAAGTCTATTCAAACAAAGCTCATTAGTTCTGATACCTCCAGGGCTATGACAAATTAAGCGCTGGTGAGTGTGCTAGCAGACAAAAGGGTGGTGGGAAAAACCAGGGCTGAGCTAGGCACTGTGTCAATAAATTCCCCCGAAAAAGGTAAAAGTTACAATTGGAGCTAAAATGGAATCCCTTTAAGGAGCATGTACAAAATAGATCATCCCTTCTTTCTTAAGTACATCTGTGAGCCCGCCTGTGATGAATGATTGCAGCCGGGAAGTGGCCACACCAGAGGAACTGCCTGGCCAGGTGCATATCCCAGGCACTGGCTGCCGCTTCCCCCGGCATCGCCCTCAGCCGCCAGCGCCGCTGAGACTTGGCCCTGCCCCCAGGAAAGTGGCCCCGGGCTCCAGGAGCAAGAACGCGCACTTTCAGAGCCATGGGGCGGGGATCGGCTGGCTTGCCAGGCTCCAGGCCGGCAGACGCTGGGCCCCGAAGGGTTCCACAACCTAAGGTAACCCTGTGTGCTCAGCCAAAAGAGGAGTGTGCAGTGTAACCACGGGCTTTCGCTTTCCCGGCGTGTGAATCCACTGATACGAAGAACCTTAGACAATTCCGAAAAGAAGTTGTGCTCACAAGGAATCTGGCACAAAGAGGCTTCGGTCATAGTTTGTTGAATAAATGAACAATTGGGGGTACCTGATAAGGGAGCAGGAGTGACCCCAGGTTCTCAAGACTGTCCTTGGGTTTTCCGGAGGATGCGGTGGCCACATATGCCCTTGACCTCACTGGCAACGTTTCTGTGCCACAGAGTATCCCGGCCTGACCGTAATTCCCAGGCCAACAGAGTGGGGAAAAGCCTCAGAGGGCGCCTAGTCCCCAGGCCACAAACGAGAAGAACCGGGAACAAATCTGACCCACAGACTTTTTGCCCCATTTTGTGTTGTTCCTCCTTTTCATTTGAAGTACTTGTCACTTAAAAATTCAGAGGGGCACCTGGGCGGCTCAGTCACTTAAACATCTGACTTCGGCTCAGGTTTACAGGCTCTTGCAATTTATGGGTTCAAGCCCCTCATCAGGCTCTGTGCTGACAGCTCAGAGCCTGGAACCTGCTTCAGATTCTGTGTCTCCCTCTCTCTCTCTGCCCCTCCCCAACTCATGCTTTCTCTCTCTCTCTCTCTCTCTCTCTCTCTCTCTCTCTCTCTCTCTCTCTGTCAAAAATAAATAAAAATAAGTAAAACTTCTGAGTTTTCTCACAAACGTTCAAATTCCTGGCTTCTCTAGAAAGTGGGAAGATAGGGCCAAACACAGTCCATATTACCACATGGCACAGATAGTCAGGACAGGATTGCAGGTACCCCATTCATCAAGGAGGCACACTTCAGTTTGCTGGCCCCTCCCAGCACACTAAACCCAGGTATTTTACCAATCTGGCCCCTGAAGGCATCTGAGTCCACAGCCTCTGGTTTGGTCACTAGTCGACTTGGCAAAAATATGACCCAGAAACTGGGGGGTGGCTTTCCAGGCTCACAGAGTGTGTCCATGGCAGTGCCAGGGTTAGACCCCAAGCCTCCGTGTTCTCAGTGTCACATTTACGGGAACCACCTCCTGCCCCATCCCCAGAAGAGTGAATTCTTCCCTCCTTTGTTGTGACTTCTATGCCTCGTTCATATTCTCTCACTGCCCTAGCCAGCCTCCCACCTGCACAAGCTAGGAGCCAGCCTTTGGGCCAGATGCTCTCACGCAATCATCTGTGCACGGTCCTGTCTCCACCGCTGGGTGCTGAGCCACTCAAGGGCAGGAGGAGTGTGGACGTCCCTCTATCTGCAGGGCCTGGTGCACCGTACATCCCGTGTCCCTTTCATCACACGGTGTCACGGCATCCTTCAGGCTCTGGGTCCCAAATCTTGATGAATGCATGCAGTAACGAAGTCCAAGACCA
Organism: Neofelis nebulosa; assembly: GCF_028018385.1. Taxonomy (NCBI): domain Eukaryota; kingdom Metazoa; phylum Chordata; class Mammalia; order Carnivora; family Felidae; genus Neofelis; species Neofelis nebulosa. The sequence goes on along the minus strand of NC_080798.1, from coordinate 21,058,601 downwards.
CCAGTCTCTTCTTCAACACCTGACTAATCATTTGTTTCAAGTCCCTCTTCTGACGCAGACCCCCATTCGGGGTTCCTTTAGGTCCACTGAGGCTACCAAGGGAAACACCTGGTGGTTCCCATCCAGGGAGGCAGGGAAGTTACTTCCTTCAGTGCTCCTCTTTGTGCTCCTTCTGCTTTGTGTGCACGTTACTTACATTTCCAGACCCAAAGACATGGAGGGGCAATTCTTCCCGAGCTGGTGCATGCTGTCACCTGCACATGAACTTGCTATTGCCCTCTGCCTTAGCATGACGGGGCCGTGGCTTGGAGGCACGTGCTCGTGGGGCCTGAGGACCACGGGGAAAGCAAGGAGCGGAGCTGTGGGCACCCGTGATGGTGAAACACCAGTACCAGGAAGGATAGACCTCTGTGTCCCCCCCCCCCCCCCCCCCCGCCGTACGACCTTCTGCTGCACAGGCAGCTCGAAGCAATGCAGCTGTTGTTAAAAACAAAACCATGACGGACTCAAATTTTTTACTCTTGTCTTTCAAACGTTGAGAAATAGGTGGGAAGAAATTAGGGGTAATGGGCAATCCAGGTGTTCCCATCACCGAGTCAAAACTGGTCTAGGGAAGAAGAAAGAGTCAGAGGGGACCAGAGTGCAGAGCACACGGCCCGTGTGAGCATCCAAGCAGGACCCCGGGTTCTGCCGAGCCCAGCCCTTGTGCAGTCCACTATCCTGCATCGTTCCCTGCACCAACCAGGAAGGACGGGGCAGAGATGGGCACTTGGGGCTGAGGCAGGCAGGTGTCAGTCAGCCCCCCGCAGTTCCCAGAGGCCCCGGGCAGCACAGAAAGACCACCAACGTTTCCCACCCCCTGGAAAGGAATGCGGTTAGCCAGAAGAGAAAGCATGTGGATCTGGAGCTCCCGGCTGCAGGACAAGGTGCTGGCAGGTGTGGACACATCAGGGGCCAATGGGCAGCTGCTGGGCAGCAGCACTGAGGGATGTATGGCCGGCCCCACGCCTGCACGCCAGCCACCCCTCCATCCCGGGGATGTGGTGATGGCCAATCCCGGACTCAGCTGAGGAGCTCCCAGTCAGCTGTTTCCCCAGAATTTAGCAGACTCAGTTTCTACTGCTGGCACGATGTTTACAGAAACTGGAGTTACAGTATCGCCCCCCCTTTGTTATGTCTGACCCGGTGGGCGAGAACGCATCCACACCAGCCACTGGTTCATCCACGTTCACTCTCCCGCCACCACAGAGTATACTGGAAAGCATGCCCGCCCCCCTGGGGGAAGACCCCCTGTTGCCTGGTGACACACGGCAAGCAGGGCGCGGGGACAAGAAGGCGTCGTGAGGGTGGGTCAGCGCAGGGCGCTGGGGGGAAGCAGGGAGCAGGTGCTCTCCAGCCCTTCTACAGGGGGGGCCAGGCTGGGAGCGCGGGTGCTGGGCCTGTGGCGGGGCTCTCTGCAGCCCGTCGTGGAATCCCAGTATCCCTTCTTCCTGTGGGCGCAAACTCCACCTCTGTCCCTGGCCACAGACACCCAGGAGGAGGCCAGGCATGCCGGCCCAGCCTCCCGCTGTTGGCCAACATTCCCAAGGTGTCCCCCGATGCCATAGCAGGGAGGAGGACAAAGCTGTCACACACACGCTCTGTGGAGGGCAGCTCCACGCCACAGGAAGGAGCAGGCCCACTAGCACTCACTAGGGCCCTCCTGTCCTTTTGTCCCCTCTTCCAAGGCTCCCCTCACCCCCTTTGTGGGGGCCCCGTCTTCACCCTGCTCCTTCCCACCTCCCTGACAATCCCGGAGATTCTGACCGAGACCTTCCAGGCTTTCACGTGTCTATCTGTTCTCTTTCTTCAAAATGTTTATCATCATCCTGATCAATAAATGATCTGTGCAATAATTAATCTAACGTGTCCCTTCTCCCTGCTAGACGGCCAGCTTCACAGCAGCAGTGATGGCTGATCTCTTGTTTGCATGGCGCCTGTATATAATAGGCACTCAATAAGTGCTCCAAGGAGAGAGAGCCAGGCACATTTATTCATTCAAACATTTACTCAAGATGAGTGCTTGGTGAAAACCGGCCATGAGCAAATTGGGATTTTTGTCACATAGCCGTGTTTGTGATAAATTTGTACCAAGACCACCTACTTAGGAATCGCGCAGGCTAGACACAGGGCCCACGTTTTCTAGAAAGACCGCCCTGCCCTTCTTCAAGAAACGCAGTTAAGCCCTCCCCCTGCCAATCTCCACCCCCAAAATAGCCCACCAGGGGCCAAACTTCCCAATGCAATTTAAACTCTGGTCCTCCAAGCCCAGCACCAGCACCCCAGAGCTTGAGAATACCTGTGGGGTCCACACATACAGCAACCCCCTGGCACCCGGCGTCGGGCCCAGCGTGGCCGGCACGGAGCACCTCTTCAGAAGCTGGTTCTGTTCTCTGACGGGCTCCTTCTCCGCACCAGCCATCCACACGACAGTATCTTGCAAACGTGGAGAGTTTTTTCATTGCACAAGTAATAGCTGCTCATCCTCGAGCATTGTGCACGAGTGGATGAGCAAGAGAAACCACCCATGATTCCACCATCCATCTGGACCACCAGCACTGTTGGCATTCCGGTGTGATCCTTCCAGGCTTCCATTGTCTGCTGCTCCTCAGTTGTCTCCTTCTCGGTAAGCTCTGTGTTTGGGGGGTGCCTAGGGCTCAGACACTGGCTCTCATCTCCTCCCCGGTTACACTCACATGCTTGGTACTCCCTCCAGCCCCACGGCTTCCAGGACCAGCTTTCAGCTGTCTGCTGTGAGGGGCACATCTCAGGTCCCACTGCCCAGTCATCACCCCCTGGATGTCCAGCTCGTGCCTCACATTTAACACGTCCACAGATGTCCCTCCACACCTCCAAAAGGCAGGACGCAACGCTGCACAAGTTGATGACCTTGCTCACTTCGCTTGAATCCCAACCCTTCCTGCTCTCATCTTTATTTAAAATTTTGATATTTTGGGGGATGCCTGGGGGGCTCAGTCAGTTGAGCGTCCAACTCTTGATTTCGGCTCAGGTCGTGATCTCACGGTTCGTGAGGTCTGACAGCACAGAGCCGGCTTGGGATTCTCTCGCTCCCTCCCTCTCTGCCTCTCCCCTACTCTCTCTCTCTCTCTCTCTCTCTCTCTCTCTCTCTCAAAATAAATCAATCGATATTAAGAAAATAAAAAAATAAAATTTTGATATCTTGTTCATCATTTGTGCGTTAATGTTGGCTTTTTAAACATTGTGTTAAAATATGATTTAATTTGATCACAGAGTTTGTCGGCACTCCCTTGAGTTTTGCACCAGAGGTGAGTACCTCATTCTCTTGACCCTAGTCCCTGACCCCTCCCACTTGGATCAGCACTATGCATCCAGCAGCCGAGCCACTGACCTCCTGTTTCTAGCATCTCTGGGCCCTTGTGGGTTTGCAGGAGGCACCTCACCTCTGGGCAGGAAGCTAGTGCTGTAAGAAGCTGTCAAAGGTGCAGGCTAGAAGCTGCAGGGCAGAAATGTGGAGGAGATAACCACCCACGGGGTGAGCTCTGCCCGGTGGGAAGCAGGAGAAGGGGGGGGAGCCAGGCGCACCAATCCCCTCTTCCCTCTCACCCACCAACTACTCGGAGACAGAGTTTCTGCGCACAGCCCATCTGGAGAAGACCACCAGCCAAGCTGAGCCACCTGCTGAGCCACCTGCTGTGTCTCCCTGTCCAGCTCTGCACCGTGCGTGGCTTCCCTTCCCTCCTTGCCTCGCTCCCCTCTCCCCCACTCTCTCTGCCCACAGTTTGCCCCTCCCAAATAAAGAGCCATTCCTTGCATCCCCGCCTCAAACTCTATTTTATTTTATTTTTTAGTGTTTATTTTAGTTCTGAGAGAGAGAGCGCACAGGCAGGGGAGGGGCAGAGAGAGAAGGGTACAGAGGATCCAAAGCAGACTCCATGCTGACAGCAGAAGAGCCTGACGTGGGGCTGGAACTCACAAACTACGGGATCATGACCTGAGCCGAAGTCAGTGCTTACCCGACTGAGCCGCCCAGGGGTCCCTCAAACTCTATTTTCCAAAGAGCCAGAGCAGGTCTGCTTCTGGATTTGTATTTTGCTATCTTGATTTATTTTGTGGCTTTAAAATGCATTTTAACGTCTAATACAAATTCTCCATCTCACCTTCCCCCCCACAGGTCCTCCCAAAATTTCTGTGCCATTATTATTCATTTAATCATCCAAATGAACTTTCCCAGAAGTTAAATTCAGGGGACGGGGGGGATGTTTCAAATCATCTTCACATTTATTGTCTTTTTCCAAGTCCTACCCAAATATTTATTAACAGCTTGGATGTAGGCACAGTCCTGGGCTCCATGTGACTCCAAGGGAAGTATAATCTTGCTGGGGAATGGAAAGAGTAATTAGCAACCTTTAAATAAGCCCCAGGGTGGGTGACAGCATCCACGGTTTGCACAGAGCTGGACCCAGAAGCTCCTTAACAACCTGAGAGAAGCAGGTGTGGGGACCCCCGATGGAGGTTGGAGCCCTGGTGTCCCTAGCCCCCGAGCCCCTCCTGTGTGCACTCAGCAGCCAGGAACAGTGATGACTGCAAAGGCAGGGAGCACCAGAGGGAGCAGGGGGTGTCAGGGAGGCTTCTCGAAGGACAGATAAGCTTTAAGGCAATGAGAAAGTGAAACATCATTCCAAGAAGGAAAGACAACATCTGTGGACATTTCCAAAAACAATTGGAACTAGATTCCAGAAAGGACCCTGGAGCATCCACACCCCAGTGGACAGGGAGAGCATAGAGCAGGCACTCCTAAGGGCAGCCATCAGCCATGGCTTCCTTGTCCTATAAATGCTCACTTGTGTCCCCTGCGAATTTCACTCCCGACTTCCCTGCATGGCCCAGAGTTGACAGAGTCCTCCGCTTGTCCCACACGCTTTGTTCAGGGGCCTGTGTGTTCCTGCCAAAGGGTTCCAGGGAAATGGCCTCAGGCCGGGACAGGGATGTCCCACCCTTGTTTTGCAGGATTTTTAAATTATATTCAAATGCTCAATTTTCTTACACTTCTCAAAACAAAATTTGCCTTGGAAATAATACTTCTTAGGATGCTAGTGGTCTGCATGCTTTTTAAAAACTCCGCAATCAAAATCAATTCGGGTGACCATAATGGGTCATCTACTGAGTGGTACACACGAGAGACTCCTCGTGGCACCACCTTTGAGACCCAGGACCCATCCCCCGCTGGTGAGCAGGGCTGTTCTCCCTACATCCTGACCAGTTATCACAGTACCTGGAACATCCTGGACACTTGAATGAATGAATGAATGAATGAATGAGTAAATTAACATGAACAACTAAGGAGACTCCGAGAAGTGGTGGCTGTGTGAACAGAGTGCCACGGAAATGCAGGAAGGGGAGCAGCCGCACAAGCATGTCACGTGGCTGAGGGGGAGAAGGGAAGAGCGATGTTGAAGCACCCCTCTCTCCACCCAGTTCCTCAGCTGCCAGGAGCCTGGGACCGCCGCTCTGTCCAAGTAGCAGGGTGAAGGGACGAAACAGTGATTCCTCAGAAGACGAATGCCACTTTGTTGGGCGGGGAGAGGCCTTGGGTTGGGGGGAGAGGACAGGTTCTTGAAACAGGACTTTCAGAACCATCTAGAAGACCCCGATTTGGATATTTCCGGGAGTTGGGAAGGTCTCTGCAAAGCATGGGGCTAACGCCCTGGGTGTGCTTTTAGCCTGCAGAGTGGTCTGAGGTCAGTGGAGCCACTGACCACACAGGGTGGGCCCGGGAGGGGTAGGGGGAGCCAAGGAGGAAAGCCTGGGGGAAGAATGGACATCTTTGAGAGCTGGCAGGGGGTGGGAGGGAGGCCTCTGAAGATCCTCTGAGTGCCCCCACGCTTTGCCCAAGGAAAAAGGCACAGCCACCAGATACTGATGGTGGGCTTTCTCCCAGCCGGGCGTTTCTCTCTAACAATGGGCCAGAGAGGAGGCACCTGCCTCGTGGGACTGACTCCGAACGGGACGAGCGAGCCTCCCGGCTGCAAGAGCTATAAAGAAATACGACTTGTGATGTGATAGAGCAACAGCAAGACCCATGGAAGCTGTGCCATCAAGAGGCCAGGACCCGAATGACAAAACGCACTTCGCACACAAAAGGCAACAGCAAACGCTGAGGCCCAAATGTCAGAGACCGAAAGGTCAGTGTTGCCCGAGCATCGGGAGACAGTGACCTGGGGTAGAGGTCAGGCTGGCCCCGCATCATGGAGGCCTTAGAGGCTGTGATGAGGGGTTAGGGGTTTGATCTAATACCGTGGGGAGCCACTGGACGGTTTCAGGCAGGGTCCAGCAAGAAGGTGCCTGTCGACAAGCCAAGAAGAGAGCTCCCACGGGAACCCGACCATGCGAACACCCTCACCTCGGCCTCCGGCCTCCAGAGCTGCAAGAAGACGAATTCCTGCTGTGGAAGCCGCTCATCCCGTGCTACTTTGTTATGGTAGCTCAAGCGGACTAGGACAGGGGTCCCACCTCTATATCGCACCTGGCCCTGCCCGACCCTCTTCTTTAGCACGCCACACAGCATTGTGGGCCAGGGAAAGTCGAATGCTAAGAGAGTGTCAAACTCTGCAGAAGCCCACAGCCCCGGTCCACACTCTGCACCCCGTGCAGGGGACCTCCTCACCCTTCCCAGCTCCACGCCAGCTCGTTCATGGGTTTCATCACAATCCCCATCATTATCGTCACAAGGCACCAAAAGCTCCCGCAAGCATCTTCTCTAAACAGAGAAGAAAGAAAGAAAGAAAACCACCTCCACCAAAGATCTCAGAGGAAGGTCGAAGTGGTGTCAGGCAGGGAGATATCAAGACCGCTAACTCTTGGGGCGCCCGGGTGGCTCAGTCGGTTGAGCGTCCGACTTTGGCTCAGGCCATGATCTCGCGGTCTGTGAGTTCGAGCCCCGCGTCGGGCTCCGTGCCGACAGCTCAGAGCTTGGAGCCTGCTTCAGAGTCTGTGTCTCCTCCTCTCTCTGTCTCTCCCTCCCATGCTCATACTCTGTCTGTCTCTCAATAATAAATAAATGTTAAAAAATTAAAAAAAAAAAAAAAAAGACCGCTAACTCTTAGGACTGTGCGTCATCACATGACCTGGCGTTCACGGCACGCAGATCGCTGGGCTGTGTTTTGTGTCCTTCGATATGGCAACCCACCAACAATCATACTGTGTGTACAAAGCACATGGATGAAAGGTGAAAGCCATGCGGGAAAGCAAAGCCGCCTCAACGGAAGACTCTAAAAGGTGGTCCTACATCACCTGCTGTGACTCAGGCCAGCGTCACTATGTACTTGGGCCCTTGGGTCTCTGATAACTTTGTCCCAGCTGGGCACGTAGGGATGCCCCAGGATGTCTAATGAGGGATGGCTGACCGGCCGTCCCCAGGAAGCGACACCACTCCCCCTCTGTGGTCTTTCCCGGCTCCTGAGAGCGACAGTCACCACGGACTCAGACACTGCCTTGCCTTTGCAGGCTTCTCCCAGTTATGCGAGAAGGACACATGTCAAGGTGAAAACACGAGCACAACGTCTGGGGACACAAATGAAGAAATGATCAGAACACAAGAAGACCCCACGGAGGGGACAGAGCGCGCACTGGCTCTTGAAGATGACGCTGGGTTTCTGCAGGCGGAGGACTATCCTCTGTCCCTTTTCTCTGCCCCGTGTCTTCCCTCACTGCCTGCACGGCTCCTGGTCTGCCTGATGGAGAGTGGCTGTGGCCACTTGAACCCGTCACCTTCTCCATACTCATCTCCACGCACCTGCTCAGAGGTGTCCGTGCCAGGCTCTCCCCACCAGGTCCACACAGAGCCCGGGGCGCCCTCTCTACATGTGAGACTGTGGTAAGTCCCTCTGTTCTTCCAGAACTAGGCCTCTCTCCTGCCCAGCTGACTCTTCAGCAGCTTTGAACACAAGCTTCATCCCCATCGTGGCCCTGGACTCTGGGTCCCCGTGTCCAAGCCAGCCACTTGTGAGGAGACACAGCAGAGGGGGGGGGGGGGGAGGGGAAGAGGAGAATTCCCCCACACTGCCCAGTGGAGAGGACATCACTGGGCAGGGCAGGTGGATAGAGGTAAGTAGACGTAGCTGACATTTAAGTGGAACGCTCAGAATCCCAGAGCTTCGCAGACTTGGAGCCTCTGTGAAGCAGGTGCATTTTTATTTTCCCCATTTTGCTGGGAGGAAACCACGGCTCAGAAGGACAACATAAATCCCCAGAGAGGTCACATGGCTGTTACATGTCTGTATTTAAGCTCCATGTGCTCTCAGGCATCTGGTGAGGAAGAAAGTTCGGATGGGCTCCGTGTGCAGATGCTGACGTTCACTCAGCACGTGTGCACTGGGCGCCCACCTCCTCCCCGGGCAGCTGGGCCGGGGGGGACGTGCCCTATCCTAGTCACATCCCCAGGAGTCGGGGTGAGCAGGGTGCTCGCTGCAGAGAACCAGGTTCCAACACAAGAAGACGAGCTGCTTCACAGACCACGGTCTCCAAAAGTGGCACCTGTCACCAACTTCCCACCAAGTGGAACAGTTATTGTGTGGGCTATAGAGCCTGACGGCCCAGCTCCAAATCCCAGCTCCACACATACTGACTCCGGGCTGGTAGCAGCCCAGGCTGCACCTTTGTGAGGTGAGGGGAGCAAGGGCCCCCCCACCCCCTGGGAGACGACTTAGCTAACAGCGTCACCTGGCAACATGGTGGCTGGCCCGCTCTGCACATTCAGCGTGAGCACTACCGTGATTGGAGGGGCCGCCGTGATCACATCGTGTGCACGTCACGAGTTACATGCCGTGTTCTATGCAATGACGTCACGGTGTTGCATATGCAGGGGAGGCTGGGAAACGCATGAAGCATTTCATGCCCCTTTGGTCCAAGGGTGGCTTCCTCTTCCATGGGCTTGCTCCTCACTCTCAGACCACCCCTAGCCCTGTCCCGCATTTTACACGTTGACCGCCCCTCTGGCTCGGGGACCATGCCCAGGTTAGGGTGACCGGCCATCTGGTTTGCCAGGACTGAGGGGGTTCCCAGGATGTGGACTTTCAAAATGCCAGAACCAAGAAAGTCCTGGGCAAAGCGGGACGGGTTTGTCAATGTCTAAGGGCGCGGTAGAGGAGTAGCACGTCGTCTGAACCCGGACCTCCAGGGCCGAGTGGAGCCTGCCTCACCGCACCAGCCTCCGCTCCTGCCCACCACCTGGCGGGGGCGGCCAGCCCACCATTACAGCCAAGTGTGCCCTACAGACCTGATTTCTGGCCTCACAGGATTTCTCGGGCTCCTCAGGATTCCTCTGTGGCTGGAAAGTTGTTCAAATGGTCCAAAGGCTCACTTTTCAAATGGCCCCTGCTTGGAGCCACTGAGGTGGGTGGTGAGGACTCACAGAGAGGAACGGGCCACACCAGAAGAGAGGCAGGCGTGTATTGCCAGGCGGCCAGATTTCCTGCTCTCCTCCGAATCTTCAAAGGACAGATGCTGCAGCTCTGAGGGCTGAGGAAAAGGCATGACAGACCCCTGGGTCTTTTTGCTCTTGGAAACTCAAGCCCTGCCCGTGGGCAAGTGTCACTGACCACATAGTCTGGGCGGGCAGGTTCCGGGCCCTGCGTGGTATCATTTCAAAGCCAATGTTCGTCCTTCGCCAGCAAGTGACCGATCTACCATGTCCCCAAGCCACTTGACCTCCAGACGGAATGGCTTTTAGCATCAGCCTGGTCTTGCATGTGGCAACCTTTCTGAGAATCAGAAAAGGTTCTCTGAAGAAAATGACATTAACGGACCAGGAGAATGTCTCCTCAGGGAGACGGGAGACCCTTCCAGAGTTTGACTCCGTTTTCCGGCTAAGGACCCCCAAAGTTTGCACGATATACCCATGGTAATACACCAACGTGTCAGCTGAAGCCTCTTTGGGGGTAATGGTTACACTCTTCAGACTGCCCCATCCCCACTGAGAGCCACGAGAGGGTCCCAGAAACCAGAGCACTGTCATTCATCCCCAAGATTGGCAGTCACATTGCATAACCCAACTCCAGAAACCCTCAGCAAAGGAACCCTCTATCACTTGCGCAGCAAAAATCCAATCTACCACATGGCCAGGGGACTTTCTGGAAAGCAATGATGTCCATCAGCTATATGCAAAGCAACATTTAACCTGACACTGCATGATGCCACATCCCCACCACTACATATGCTACCCTCTGTTTAATTCAATTGGGCCCCAGGGGTGCCTGAGTGGCTCCGTCGGCTGAGCAGCCAACTTCAGCTCAGGTCACGATCTCATGTGCATGGGTTTGAGCCCCGCGTCAGGCTCTGTGCTGACAGCTCAGAGCCTGGAGCCTGCTTTGGATTCTGTGTGTGTGTGTGTCTCTCTCTCTCTCTCTGCCCCTCCCCTGCTCGTGCTCTATCTCCCAAAAAATAAAATTAAACATTAAAAAAATTTTAATTCAAACTTCTTCTGGATAATAAGGTAATATTCGAAAAGCACACTGTTCCCTTAATCGGACATTGGGGTAGCTGCCCACACCCCTGTCCTTGCATTTGCCATTTTTCTAATGATAAGAAAATTCTGTCCCTGCCTCCCTAAAACGTCAAGGCACCTGCTGGGGAGCAGAGACCGTGCCCTATAGAATGCCATGAGAGACAAAGTGAACTTGTGGGCGGCATGGTCTTCTCCAAAGGCCCAAGGATAAGCAGCAGCCACAAGCCAGAGCCTCCTGGGCCACGTGGCGTCCTTGACCTTGTCTCCCCACTCCTGGATCTACAGATGTCCAAGAGAAGGAAAAGAGGCAGATCTTATGAGGCATGTCCTGCTGGGGCAACCACCCACAGCAGCCAGCCCAGCTGACCCTCCTCAGTGGATGCAGCTCACTAGAAAATATTCCTGCCCTACTAGCCTCCTTCCAGAAAAGCCACAGCCATCTCTGCCCTTCCAGCCTCCCCGCAGGCAGGGAGGCAGGTTGTAGGCAGAGTGTGAGACTATGCCCCCACTTTGCTCTCAATCAGCGGTCAGAAATCTGCAGCCCAATAACTTGGTCATCAGGATAAACCAAGTACACTCAGCATATGAGCACAGAAGCGGGGATAGACAGCATAGACACTTCCTTTACGTGCGTCTACACCCTCAACACTGGGCCCTCCACAATCAGCAAGACACCAGAGGAAAGTTCTAAATGAGGAGGAAAGGGGCAAAATGCCAAAGGAGAGTGGGAGACACCCTAAATGAGCAACTCCAGCCAGGTGTAAGAACCATAACTGTGCAAATCAAAGTCTCTGGGGACAGCCCCTCATTGCAAGACTGGGCCAAAGTTCCGAACGGTGGGGCCCACGGTGAACTACAGAGCACGGCCCCATTTAAAAGGAGCGGCCCTCCTCGACACCCCAGTCATGGTCATGCAGGATTCTCCAGGTTTTTCCAAGAGAAGCTAGGACTTTGGATTTTTGCGTACAGTCTTTTGATATTTACGGGCTGGCATCCAATTTAAGTTTTATTAAAACAATGCATAGCATCCCCGCACCAAAAAATCTCCCCGGGCCTGAAGATCTGGGCCTATGGAACATCTGTTTGCAACCTGCATAGCACCCAGGGAAAGCTGGCCTAGCTAAGGAGGCCCCACAGGCTGAGGACCCAGTGCAGACCCCGCCCAGCCCCCCACTCTGGTCTGTAGGTGATGCCAGGACCTACTCGAGGAGAACAATGGAGAGACCAGGGAGAGAGGGCCTTGTCCGGCAGGCCTGCCCGGGGCCCTTCCGCAGCAGCATCCAGCAGCCCCCAGCTGACACACTCCATGCAGTGACTTCTACTGCAGCGGGAGCAGGTCGGGGAGGCTGTGGGTCCCCTGGTCCACGGCCCCCCTGTCACCCCAATTGTAAAAGGCGTTTGAACAAATTAAACTCCATGAAAAAGTTCTGTTTCCCTGTCAAGTCAGCACCAATTTCCAAGTGTCTGTGATTGACGTGACTTTTAATGTGCATTTTTAAACATGAGACCATTTTGTGTGCAAATATTGCAGAAACAAGAATTCCCTGGTCCAGTGATCCCAAGGCTTCCTGTCCTGGTTAGATGCCCAAGGATGAAATTGCCCTTGAATGTGATCCTGTTCCTCTATTATTTTTATCTCGGGTTCCAGAGCACAAAGGAAGCACTGGGGAAACACAAGTCTGGGGCTGCTTCCGGGCACCTGCCAATGTGCTTGCCTCCCAGCTGATCCAGTGTCCTTCCCCATGGCCCTGCCAGCCTGCCGGGCCACAGCTGAGGTAAGATGACCCCATGCTGTCCCCAGGGGGACCCCAGGCTCCAACCTTGGATCTCTTGTCTCTGATGCTGGATAGGACCGGCTTCATGCACCTGGCATCTGTTCACCGCCCTGGCCCCTCACTCAGAAGGGCCCTGCCCTGGGTTTAAGGCTCTGCTACCGTATCCTGAAATCCTCTGCTAATTTTGTAACAAGTGGCCCTGCATTTCCACGTGACCCCAGGCTCCACAAATCACCCAGCCAGCCTTGCCCTGGAGGGCTCCTACTTCGACAGCTACACCGTTGTGGGTCTCAGCTCGTGAGGGAAAGCTCCTCCCCAGGAGACACCAGGTGAAGGCGCACTGCGTCGAACTTGGGGCCATCTTCCTTCCCCGCTGAAGACGGCTCATCCAAAGCTGCCTGCATGTGGTTGCAGAGTGCCCAGTCAGGGCCAGGAGGCTGATGGAAAGCCTGAGGGCCTGAAGAGGAAAGGAGGCACTCACGCAGAACCGGAAGAACAACATAGGATGGGTGCTGTTGGCTTCCTGGAGGAGGAGGCCCAGAGCTGGAACTGAACAGGATGGAGAACTGGATAGGAAGCAGGGGCTGGAGAAGCCACAAGAATGGAAGGGGATGAAGTGGAACACAGGAAGCTGAAGTGGGGATCAGCAGGCTGGGGGTCCTTGACTGGAAGGATGGGGTCCCGGGGGCCCCCTTCCCTGGCCACCCCAGCCACTGAACAGGGGCTTTACACAGCCTCCCAGGGTTACGGCGCCTGCCGGCCCCCAGGCTCCCCCAGCCTCTCATCTCCCTGCACAAAGGCTGCTCTAATTCTCCCTGCAGCCTGGGTGAGAGGCAGTCAGGGGACAATGCTATCTGCTCGTGGTGGCGCCCAAAATACGACTGTCATTTATTTCGTTATATGAAATTAGAGCACGCCTTGTAGCCATAATGAATCATTCCCTTCTTGCCTCGGCCACGGTGTCAGGCAGGAGCTCGGCATCCCCCACTCAGGGCCTTTCACTTCACTGCAGGCTAATAATAACCCACGCGGGCGAGCCACATCTTCCCGACACAATGCAGGGCCTGGACGGGCATCATGGGCAGAAGAGCAGTGCCCGTGGGGGAGGGGGGAGTGCGCAGGGTGGGGGCCCAGATGGGCATCATGCTAGGAGAAAGACAATGCCTGTGGAGGGGAGGGGGACAGCACCAGGATGGGGCCCGGGTGGGAACCTGGGTCCCCCAGTTCCACCTGACGGGAGCCGAGAATAGGGCTCACTACTCCTCCGTCTACCAGGATTTTTTTTTTTCCAATCACTACCCTGGTCTAGCTCAGAAGTGTCCTTTGAAAGGAAACCGTGTCCTGATTTGCTAGCCCTACTGGTGTCCTCACCCTCCTCCATTCAAGGGTGAGCTTTCCAGGCACCGACTGTTTCTATAGCCTCATCCCAGAGCTGCCAACAGCTGGCTCCACCTCTCTTGCACCACATCTCTTTGCGGCACAGGCTCTGTAGCAGCAGGTGCTCAGTAGATGAGGAAATGCATCCTGAAGGAGCCACGCCCCCAGGTGCCTCCTACCAAGGCTTTGACCCGGAGCCCTGTCTCATCCTGAGCAGGAGCAGCCACACCTGCCCTCTAGAGTCTCCTTCACGAGGACAGTGCAAGGCCAGCTCAGGGGAGACTGTCTTCCCGGACCCTAAGATGACTGTTTGTCTCTTCCACTGACCGTAAGTCAAGGGCTTGGACCGTCACATCCACAGGAGTAGGCACACAAACAATTTTGTTGACCGAAAGAAGAAATGAATGAGATCCAAAAGGCCATGTGCTCCACAGCATAGGACAAACCCCAAGGAAAGTGATCAGGGAAGGGGGCTGGTCCCAGAGGCGGTAAGAAAGAAAAAAAAAAAAGAAGGCAGTCTGGCTAGGACCTAAAATCCAAGAAATGACATAGTAGTCAGTTCCCTTGGTTTTCTTTTCGTTTCATATATGCTAGACTTGGAATTAAAGCAACCAGAAATCTGGAAACTACAATAGTCACAGAAAACAAACCCCAACAAAAGCCTGATCTCTCTAACCGAAGGACCAGGAAAGGGGCAGGCAAGTAAGGCAGAAAACTTTTAGATAATGACCACTCTATTCTACTCCAGCCAAACACTGCAATTAATTAATTAATTGCATTACATTAAAAAGTGGTCCCATTCACATCTACACCAGCAAAGGTCAAATGGGAAGTCTGGATCCATCTTCAGGAGGCTGTAACAAGGAACCCCAATATCCCCACGGGGGTAAGGGCCCTCTCTCCAAATTGTCCATAGAGACCATGGGGAGCCTGGACTTTACCTCTCACTTGGCAGTAACAGAATGTGCCTTCTATCTCTGATGGAGTCAGAGCAGGCCTAGCAGAAAAGCAAGACTTTCACCATCATCCAGCACTAACAAGATCACCCCCATCACCATGTCGGTGGTGCCTACATGGGAAGCTAGCACTCTTACCCACACCCAAAGTAGTAAGGATCCTACTCCCTCCAGTGTCGACAAAGGCAAGTGGGAGAGCTGGAGGTAGGTTATACTTATATCTGATAAAATAGACTAAAATAGAGCAAAGAAAATTACCAGAGACAGAGAGGGACATTATATAATAATAAGAGGATTAATCCACCAAGAAGACACAGTCCTAAATGTGTGCACACCAAATAACAGCTGCAAAATATTCAAAGCCAAAACTGATAAGCAGCCCCACTCTCCTACTAGACTGGTGACAAAACCATCTAAAACTAAGGTTTAAGTAAGATGCAGAGTCTTAATGTAACACAAATTCTCAGGTGTCAACTTAAAAAATCATCATCCTACCACAAGAAACAAAGGTCTCAAATGGAATGAGAAAGACAATCGGATACCAACACCAATATGACAGAGATGTTATAATCATCTGACAAAGATTTTAAAGCATTCATCATTTAAAAAATGCTTCAGGGGCACCTGGGTGGCTCAGTCAGTTAAGCATCTGACTTCAGCCCAGGTCATGATCTCACAGTTCATGAGTTCGAGCCCTACGTCACGCTCTGTGCTGACAGCTCCGTGTCTGGAGCCTGCTTTGGATTCTGTGTCTCCCTCTCTCTCTCTGCCCCTCCCCAGCTCATGCTCGCACTCTGTCTCTGTCAAAAGTAAATAAACTTAAAAAAAAATGCGTCAGTGAGCAATTGCAAACACACTTAAAACAAATGAGAAAAAAGAGTCTCAAAAAAGAAATAAAAGATATAAAGAAGAACCAAATGGAAATTTTAGAACTGTAAAAGATAATAACCAAAGTAAAAGGCCAAGTCAATGAGCTTAAGAGGAGAATGGAGGGGAAGGAGGAAAGAGTCAGTGAACTGGAAGACAGAACAACTGACATCACCCAATCTGAACAACAGGGAGAAAAAAAACAGGCTGAAAAAAATAATAGAGGCACAGAGACCTGTGGGATTATAACAAAAGAGCTAACATTCATCTCATCAGAGTCCTGGAAGGAAAGGAGAAAGAGGATGGAACTAGAAAGTACTGAAAGAAAAAAAAAATGGTTGAAAACTTGCCAGATTTGGGGCACCTGGGTGATTCAGTTGGTTAAGCATCCAACTTTGGCTCAGGTCATGATCTCACAGCCTGTGAGTTCGAGCCCTGCATCAGGCTCTGTGCTGACAGCTCAGAACCTGGAGCCTGCTTTGGATTCTGTGTCTCCTTCTCTCTCTCTCTCTCTCTCTCTCTCTCTCTCTCTCTCTCTCAAAAGTAAATAAACATTAAAAAAAAAAAAGGAAAGAAAACTTGCCAGATTTGACAAAAGACATAAACCTACAGATTCAAGGAGCTAAGTTTGTATAAACACAAAATAATAGTAATAATAATAAAGATACATAATAATTAAACTTCTTATAACTAAAGATAAAAACAAAATATCGAAAACAACCAGAAAACAAATCATGTCAATATAGGAAGGGAAGCAATAGAATAACAGTAATTTCTCATCAGAAATTATGGAGGCCAGTAGAAGTGGCACAATGTTGTTCAAATGCTGAAAAGAAAAGAACTGCCTATCCAGAAATCTATACTCAGCAAAAATACCCGCCAGTATGTAAGGAGAAATCAAGACATTCTCCAATAGGGAAAAACTTAGAATTTGTTCAGGGCAAACCAACCCTAAAAAGAATGGCTAAGGGAAGTTCTTTAAGCAGAAATGTTGCTCTAAAAGAAAAACACGTGGAACATCAAGAAGGAAGAGAGAATTCAACAAGCAAAAATGTGGGTAAATATATAGGCTTCCCTTCTTTTGAGTTTTCCAAATCACATTTGATGGTTGAAGCAAAAATTATAACACTGTTTGATGTGATTCTAAATGTATGTAGAGAAAATATTTGAAAAAAATGGTATTATAACTGGGGGAGATAAAGGTACTTAAAGGGCAGTAATGTGTCTATGCTTCATTCACGCTGGTGAAATAATGATACCAGTAGACTATCTGTTGTGTTTTGCAGTGAATTCTCATTGTACAACTTTTTTAGTGGTTGCTCTAGGTATTACATTCTTTACACATAACTATAACTCATCCAATATGAAAAAGATCATGTGAATAGCCCCATAATGATTAAGAAATTTGAATTTGTAATTTAAAAACTCCCAAAAAGGAAATCTCTAGCCCCAGATGGTGTCACTGGTGAATTTTATCAAATGTTTAAAGAGGAATTAACACCATTCTATGTAATCTCTTCTGGAAAATAAATAGAGGAACACTTCCCAATTCATATTATGACACTTGTATTGCCCTGATATGAAAACCAGACAAAGACTGCGAAAGCCAGGAAGGAAGGGAGGGAGAGAAGGAGGGAAAGAGAGAAGGAGTGAGGAAGGGAAGGAGGAGAGAGGGAATATATGAATATAGATGCAAAATCCTTCACAAATATTAGCAAATAGAATTCAGCAATATAAAAAATACATTACACACAATAACAAATGGCTGTATTCCATTGATGCAAGTCTGTTTCAATATTAGAAAATCAACCAATGTAATCCACCATATTAACAGAATAAAAAATAAAAATTATATGATTATGTTAATTGATGCAGAAAGGGCATTTGACAAAATTCAACACATAGTCATGATATTAAAAGAAGAAGAAGAAACTCTCAGAAAACTAGGAATAGTGGGGAAATTCCACAATTTGACAAAGTGCATCTACAAACAACTTACAGCTAACATTGCACTTAATGGTGAAAGACTGAATTATTTTCACCAGAGTTTAGGCAAGATGTCACCCTCACCACATTTATTCAACATGTTACTGGAAGTGTTAGCTGGTGCAATAACTTTTAAAAGGAAATGAAAGGCATACAAATGAGAAGAGAAGAAATGAAAATGTTTGTATTTGCAGATGACATGATTACCTATGTAGAAATCTAGTTTTAAAAAATCTCCTAGAACTATCAAGTGAATCCAGTAAGCTTGCAGGATACCAGATAAACATGCAAAAAATCCATTGTATTTCGATATACTAGTGGTAACCACACCAACATCAAAATTTTAAACAGAATACACTTACAGTTGTTTAGAAAAATAAAATATGAAGGTGTAAACCTAACAAAACATATGCAAGACATATACAGACAGCTACACTTGCTGATTAAAGAAATCAAAAAAGATCTAGGTAGCTCAGTCAGCTAAGCAAACAACTCTTGGTTTCAGCTCAGGTCAACATCTCACAGTTCATGAGATCAAGCTCCACACCAGGTTTCATGCTGACAGAACAGAGCCTACTTGGGATTCTTTCTCTCCCTCTTTCTCTGCCCCTACCCTGCTCATACACACACTTTCTCTCTCTCTCTCTCAAAATAAATAAATAAACTTAAAAAAAAAAAGAAAGAAATCAAAGAAGATCTAAATAAATAAGGAGACATACCATGTTCATGGATAAGATGACTCAATATGCTAAAGAGATTACTTTTTCTCAAATTGATATACAGGTTTAATACAATTTCTTTCAAAATCACACACACACACACACACACACACACACATATACGTGTGTGTGTGTATGTGTGTGTGTGTGTGTGTGTGTGTGTGTGTATATATATATATAACACTGAGTGAAAAAACCAATCCCCAAATGTTGTATACTGCATGATTCATTTATGTAACATTCTTTAAATGACAAAAGTATAGAAAATGAAGAACAGATAAGTGGTTGCTAGGTTGAGAAGAAGGAAATGGATGTAACTAAAACAAGTGCAACATGAAGTATTCTTATGGGACTAGAACTGCTTTGTATGTTGCCTACATCAATGTCAATATCCTGATTATGATAGTGCACTATAGTTTTACAGATTGTTATGATTGGGTTAACTGTGTAAAGGAGTTCATGGGATTTCTCTGTACTATTTCTTACAACTGCACATGAATTTATAATTATCTTATAATTAAAAGTTTCATTTTTTAAAGCCCCTAAAAATCAAGATAACCAAACAGTTGATGATAGGTACTTCTCCCTATTAAAAAGTTTTCCAGCTAATAAATTAAGATGCGAGGGTTACCTGGTTCAGTCAGTTGAGCAGCAGCTCTTGGTTTTAGCTCAGGTCATGATCCCAGGGTCATGGGATTGAGCCTTGTGTCAGGCTCCATGCTGAGCATGGAGCCTGCTTAAGATTCTCTCTCTCTCAGGGTGCCTGGGTGGCCCAGTCAGTTAAATGTCCAAATTCAGCTCAGGTCATGGTCTCACAGTTCATGAGTTTGAGCCCCATGTCAGGCTCTGTGCTGACAGCTCAGAGCCTGGAGCCTGCCTTCAGATTCTGTGTCTCCCTCTCCCCTGCCATTCCCCTGCTCTTACTCTGTCGCTGTCACTCTCTCAAGAATAAATAAACATTAAAAATTTAAATTAAAAAAAAAAGATTCTCTCTCTCTCTCCCTCTGTGCCCTCCCCTGAGATCTCTCTCTCTCTCTCTCTCTCTCTCTCTCTCTCTCTCTCTCTCTCTCTCTCCTCTCTCTTTCACTAACAAAAAAAGAGAAGATGTCACAGAAATAGAATGTAACCATTTTGCAGCCTTAAAATAATGGAAGATTGGGGCATCTGAGTGGCTCAGTCAGTTAAGCGTCTGACTTGATTTCAGCTCAGGTCATGATTTCATGGTTCGTGAGATCAGTCTCCAGGTCAGGCTCTGCGCTGACAGTACAGAACCTGCTTGAGATTCTCTCTCTCCTCTCTCTTCCCCTTCCCTGTTTTCAGTCTCTCTCTCTCTCTCTCTCTCTCTCTCTCTCTCTCTCAAAATAAATAAATAAACTTTACAAAATAACGGAAGATTTTACCTTTTGGGGTCATTGACCCCTCTGGTTTTTGGTAAAGAGGATACACCTCTTCTCAGAAAAATGAAATTTAATAAACTATATAGGTTAAAAACTATTGATTTATGGTTATCAAAATATTTTATAAAAAACCAAACCTGTGACATAATAATATATGTGGAATACTCATTTACTTATCAAATAATAAGGTCTAGTGGAATATCCAATCATTTCAAAGTGGAGATGTGCATAAGTTGTATTTTGAGACACGGATATCTGCAATAGCTATAATGCTATAATTTCTATTGGGGACAAAGTCACAGAATATACAAGAGACAAAGGAACATGTTAAGTGACATGAAAACAAAGCAATCAGCAAAATCAAGTCTGTGGAAAACAGTACAATTCATCCAGTTCCTTCAATACATTCCAAAGGGAAGAGAGAGAGTAAATGTGAAAAAAGATGAGGCATGTGAACCAAATTGCAATGGATGGACCTTATCTGATTCAATGAAATTGTTTCAAAGAAAAAGTCAGGTTCTGAGACACGCAGAGGAAGCTGACCATTGGCTGGATATTTGACAATATGAAGGAATTCGGGGTTATTTATTTATTTATGAGAGAGAGAGAGAGAGAGAGAGAGAGAGCAGGGGAGTCAGGTGGGGCGGGGGGGCAGGAAGAGAGAGAATCTTAAGCAGCCTCCAAGCCCAGTCCGGAGCCTGATGTGGGGCTTGATCCTGCAACCCTGGGATCACGACCTCAGCCGAAACCAAGAGTCAGATGCTCAACCGACTGAGCCACCCAGACGTCCCAATTTTGGTACTCTTAATGTAAGATAAAAACATTGTGCTTATGCTTTTTTGAGAAAGCCTTCCCTTTTAGAGATGCACTCTAAATGATCGATGGGGGAAATAACATGGTATCTGGGATTTGCTTCAATAAACCAGGGGACAGGAAGGGGCCCAGGGGTGGCATCTGAAGAACAGGCACATGGGGTTCTGTTTTTCTGGAGATGCCACTTCTGTACATTTGTTACGTTGTCTGTAATAACAAGTCACAAATTACGCTGCAATAAATGCCACCCCACATGATTCTTTGTCTTCATCACGGATTCTTCCCTGCAGACAATTCCTAGAAGTGGAATTTAGGACCTGAAGGGTGTGCACACTGTATGGGTTTTGAAATGTTTTGCTGGAGGAAAGTGGTGGGGCAGGAGAAAACCCGAGGAGCCCGGGACTGCCTGGCGGGGAATGGGAACATTTTTAGAGGTAGAGATTGCCCTCTCTGATTGCTACCCCTCCTCCTTCTGGCCCAGATAAGCTCTTCCTCCATGAAAGAAACCAAATTTTAGTAAGCACTCAAACCCTTGTTCTCATAGTTCAAAATTGCCTAGTTCTTGCTTGCACCCATCTGTGAGGGTAAAATCGTTTCTTCCCCTAATCTCAGCAGCTGGACATAGGTGCTCTGTCTCTTTTATTCAAGATGCTGAAACAACACACTTGTGGTAAATCACACCGCTGTTTTGTAATAATGTCCTCAGGACAAATTCCTAGAGGAGCCTCCACCGGTCAAAAGGAAAAGGACTTTGCCCTCCTGGAAACTGTCCGCTTTACTCCCACCAGCAGCCAGCAGTAAATTGGCTCCTTGCCTCTGGCCAGACACCATCGCATTTGCAAACAAACACTGACCAATTTGATGGGTTAAAATAAGGTCACCTCCTATTAACATTAGCATCTTTTATTACTGGGAGGTTGAAAACTCCAGTGTGGTAAACTCAAGAGGCACAGGAGAAATTTAATTCCTTGGGCTCCCTAGGAAAATAAGGTCTAGCGTTTAACCTTACTCAGGAGAGTGAGTTTTCAGATGCCGAGCCCTCCAGGGCCCAAGCCCACACCCTGAGCTGTGATTCCCAGTGTGGAGCCCCAGCCTCATGCCTGCCAATCGCCTAGAGTGGAGGTCCCAAGGAAAACCTCTAGAAGCAGTCTCTACGAGTGAAGACTGGGCATCACTGTGAAACTCTTATGAAGACCCAGACCTAGAGAGAACTGTCCCAGTTCCTCATCCTTAAAAACTGGGCTGGGATACAGTTGGAGGTCCTGCCCAGGAGGCAACCATAAACATTAGCAATATGCAATAAAACACTTCTTTGGAAGACGTACATCTGTATGTCTATTCAGGTCCTCTGCCCATTTTTAAATAAGATTATTTGGGGGCGCCTGGGTGGCGCAGTCGGTTAAGCGTCCGACTTCAGCCAGGTCACGATCTCGCGCTCCGTGAGTTCGAGCCCCGCGCCAGGCTCTGGGCTGATGGCTCAGAGCCTGGAGCCTGTTTCCGATTCTGTGTCTCCCTCTCTCTCTGCCCCTCCCCCGTTCATGCTCTGTCTCTCTCTGTCCCAAAAATAAAAAACGTTGAAAAAAAAAAAATAATAAGATTATTTGTTTGGTTTGGTTTGGTTTGGTTTGGTGTTGAGTTGCACAAACTATACATTATGTTGTTTTGTTTTAATGTTCATTTATTTATCTTGAGAGAGGGAGAGAGCGTGTGGGGAGGGGTGGGGCGGTGGACAGAGACAGAGGGAGAGAGGGAATCCCAAGCAGGCTGTGCAATGTCAGCACAGAGCCCGACGTGGAGCTCGATCTCAAGAACCACAAGATCATGAAGGGAGCCGAAATCAAGAGTTGGTTGTTTCACAGACGGAGCCACCTAGACGCCCCAATTCTTTATATATAAGTGAAATAAGACAGAGAAAGACAAATACCATAGGATTTCATTCACATGTGGAATTTAAGAAACAAAACAAAGAAAGAGACCAAAAAAAAACCAAAAACAAAAACAAAAAACCACAGACTCTCAAATACCAAGAACACACTGGTGGTGGGCAGAGGGGAGGTGGGTGGGGGTGAAACAGATAAAGGGATTAACAGCACACTTATCAAGATGAGCACTGAGTATTGTATAGAACTGTTGACTCACTATACCGTATACCTGAAGCTAATATAACACTGCATGTTAATTACACTTCAATATAAAAAATAATTTTAAAAACCACAAGAATAGATAAATAAGTGCCTAAGAGAAGTAAGGAAGTGTTCATCCCAAGCAGGGAGTCTGAGGATGTGACAAACACAGAAACCTACCCATCTGCTCCCTGCCTCCCCACCCAGCTTGCAGGTAGCCTTCTGGAGGGAGAGAAAGATCCCGTGGTCACCTTCCCGCGGCCGGCCGGAGGCTGGCATGTGCACCCTGGGACAGGAGCCCCAAACAGCACCCATGATGCTTCCAGACTCAAAAGAACAGAGTTTTTAATGCTTTCTACACATTTTTCAAAGAATTTTTTATGTGCCCTATACTACAAATCAAATAATTGTGGGGGGCGGTGCTCGCAACACCTGATATAAAATAATGCAAACTACCCAGTAAATGAGCACTTGTATTCTGAGTAAGCAGAGTTTATGTTCCAAATCTCCATCA
This sequence comes from Neofelis nebulosa, assembly GCF_028018385.1. Classification (NCBI taxonomy): domain Eukaryota; kingdom Metazoa; phylum Chordata; class Mammalia; order Carnivora; family Felidae; genus Neofelis; species Neofelis nebulosa. The sequence continues at coordinate 21,035,552 of NC_080798.1, read as the reverse complement.
GTGAACAGAGATCTGCATAGCTTAGGACCAAAAAGCTCCTTTCTCCCTTCTCACTTCCCCTCACCTCCTCCTTCCACCTTTTCCTGTGTGTCTTCCTAAGAAGGGTTAGCATCCCAAGCAGCACTGGAGGGGGAGAAAGCCACTCAGCAACCCCTACAGCACCGTGACCCGCTCCGCACAGTGTGGCCAACCCTCGCCCAGAAGAACAACCCCATGTCCAGGGTCTCCGACCAGCTGCACCAACAGCATGTTTTGGAGGTCTGCGCTGTCCAGCTTGCAAGCTGTGTCGTAACCCTGTCTTCAGCTTCTTCGGTGTCACACAGGCAACTGGGGTGGCACCAGACCCCAGACTCAGGAGACAGTGCCCAGTCGTGGGAGCTAATGTATGTCCCCAAGTCCAGTATTAGCCACTGGTCACAGGCAGGCAAGGGACACACGGGGGCAGTGCTCCATTTTCTCAGCAGCCCCTGGTTACAGGGTTTTCTCTCCACAGAAAGCCGAGGAATTACTCATTTGCATTACTCATTCCTAAAAACGTTCAGAAAAATTAGGGACCCAAAACTGATGCCGGTTTTCTCAAGGGGCTTCTTTAGCTCCTCTGCTAGGATTCCCCTCCTGTCCTACCAAAGCAGCTGGGACCTCTGACCCCTGGCAAAGCAAGAAATGCCCAGCCGGTGCCTCGTTTCTATTTCAATAGTCTGAATACAACCTCCTTTCGGGTGCATCTTTTTCTAATTCTGTGGCAAAGAAATGGCTCTGGTTACACCTGCCCTTGTTTCCATCCCTGGAAGGGAGCCCGGGTGGTTAGGCTGAGGATCTCGCCCTCCGCCCCCAGGCTGCTCAGTGCCATCCAGGGGAGTTACACCTGTTCCAGGGCTCTTTCCTGCCAGCCGGTTCTGCTCCCTCACCTTCAGGGGACCCATCCGGGCACATTGCTCTTCAACAATGTGACTTCAACCTCTCGTCATAAAATGAAATGATTCTGCTGTTTACGCTGTTAGCTACATTTATCTTTAAGAGCAAGATGTTGAGTTTAGTTTTAATGATGAAAAAAGCCTTTCGAAGGATAACTCATTGGAACTCATTATGTACTATAAAGGCCACTATTTAAAGATTCAGTAATTCCAGTGATGATCTTTTTAAAGCAGATTTATAGCAGAAAATAGTTGGATTCTTTGACTTCGGTTATAATTTTCCATTTTGTAATTTAATACTCCTTTAGTTTATATTTGCACATTAAAAATATAGCATCTAAAAGTCCATCATTAAATACTTTTAATAAGTGCAATAAATAAGTTTTACAGTGTGCATAAATCTAAAAACAAAACCCAACATAAATTGTTAATCTTACACTTTTTCTCATTAATTGCAATACATAAACATATGTTTTATACAAAGATATTTGCTACAAAATAAGTATAATAAATACAGTTTACCACATGTATTAATCTTAATAGTTACAAGCTGTTAATCTTATATATTAGGTAATAATTTGCAATAAATAATTGTTTATTATCTTGATGTTTGCTTGTCTTGGGTTTTAGCAATATGCAATAAAGAAATGCAATTTTGAATAATTTCATTGTAAGACTGCTGGGGAAATACTGTGTGTTATAATTAGCTGAGAGAGGTTTCTGTTCACAAGAAGGACCATGGAGATGGGGAGAAATCACCAAACCATACGTTAGTGAGTCCATAAATAATTTTAGAAGTTAAGTTCAATTTCAAATAATACGTTTTCAAACTTAAACGCAAATGAAATTAGTGTAACATGTCCCATTCTTTTGTGCTTTTATCGTTACATATTCAAAGGAGACAAAGAGAGCTGGGAACCCTGCAGAAACCACCCAGTTCCTGAGATGGCGAGCTGGCCACCTCGGGCAGAAAGAGTAGACTGTTTGCCCCATCGGCTGCGGGCTCCCCTCGGCCCGTAAGGGCAACCTCTAGAACAGCCAGCAGGAGCGTGCACGCACGCAGCACCCTCCACACCTGACCTCCCGCAGGCACCTACGAAATTCCGTGTGAAAACTGCAGGCTATTTTTCAGGGAGGGGTAGTCACCTTTACCGAACTTAATAAAAACTGTTAATCTTATATGTAAAGGTAATAATTTGTCATAAATAATTGTTCATTATCTGGGTATTTGCTTGTCTTGGAGTTTAGCAATATGCAATAAAGCAGTGCAATTTTGAGTAATTTGATTGTAAGACTGCTGGGGAAATGTGGTGGATCGTAATGAGCTGAGGGAGGGTCCTGTGGGCACGAGACACTGAGACAGAACCAGACCACCGTCTACCAGCGAGTGCGAACCCGGTGCCCTCGCTGGTGAAAACATGGGGTCTTTAAATATTCACTCAAAGGCGCAGAGCGAACCAGTTCTCCTACTGCTCCTGAGGGTGCAAACCTCACCCGGAGAAAACCAGCTCTGGCTGAATTAGGACTTGATCCCTGAGTGATGTTCAGGTAGCCCGAGAGAAGCTCAGGTCCTACGTGTGGGCGCTGGAAATGCCGCTGCAGGAGAGGGTCCTGGACAAGGCTCCATGG